>NC_056737.1:1925211724-1925554224 GCF_019279795.1 Protopterus annectens | reverse complement strand
AATTCGTGCACAGGCCTTCAGCTGATCATGAGCATCACTTACAAAACACAAGCTGTTGCCTAAGCAAAACAGGTGTACTTCTCCAGATCCACCAGTGAGGGAGTGAGAGAGACAGACAGAGACAAAGTAAGAAAGGAAGGGGGTAGGAGAGTAAAAGCTAAGCATGTTTGTGTCGTACACTTACCAGTACGGGCTTTCAAACCTCTGCCTGACTATGTATTGCTATTACATTTCTATGCAGTTACTGCATGTGCCACAGAGCTTACATGTTGGAGAGTTTTCCAAAGGTATATTTGAAGGTGAGTGACATCAGCAACAGTGATAAAGGAGGAATAAGGTAGTACATGTGCCTGTCCACAAAAACAGTTGTCAAGGACGACTCAGCCACACTCTCTCAGGGACTCACACACATTATCACAGTCGGCAGGGTCAGGATTAGAATTCCTAACTAACTAGATGCTACACTACAGTATTACGCAGGTATCACATGCACCACAGAGGTTATCAGGCTGATATCTGGGCAAAGGGTATGTCAATGTGACTGACATCAGAAGGCATGCTTCAGTAGGGCAATGGGAGGTATAGTGAGTGTGAATGGCTTCCAAATCATTAATCTCCACACACACACAAACATAGGTTTGCCAGTACTGACATGCATGGGTGCATTGCTTCACAGGTGTGTAGTGGTTGACTGTGCCAGAAGGCTGTACAAGGATAGGCAAAAGGTATACCTTGGCATCAGGCCACATGACAATGGTCTACAGTGTGGCTCAGGGGGGGTAGTCTCTGGATCGGCCCACACAGGTGGGTATTGTATTCACCATCCACTCATCTGGGTTACTATTGTGGGTGGCCAGTGCTGTGCAATGCTTGCCATGTATGTGTTCTATATTCCATAACATGGACGGTGTCTGGGAGGTGCACATGTAATACATGCATGTTCTATGACATGTGAAAGTGTACCTGGGGTGTCTGGGGCATGTTTTGTGGACAGATTATTATCATTTGATGTGGCATTCCTGACCTCATGTGGTGAGAACTGGCAATGAAACTCAGGTTGATCCTGCACCTACACTGACAGCATGATACAGGTATTCACTGGTGTTAGTGGCATCTGTCCATACAGGGCATGTGTATAAGGCATGGTATTTCCTTTGTGGGTTACATTTGCTGACTCTACAGTTGTTGCAGGTGTCCAGTGGGGAACATAGCAAAGGACCACTGTATGCAATGATTTGCCTATTGTAGGGATGGAACAGGGTGCCATGTCCTCTGTAGTCCACTGCAATCACACCATAGTTACTATCTGTGGGCAATATGCAGGGAACTACCAACACAGTGGTTGTTGCCTGTCCAATTGTGTTTGTGTATGAGACATGGGTGGAGAGTGTTCTATGGGTAATACAAGGGCTGCCTATATTGTTCCCCAATCCATAATGTCACATGTAGGGGTATGGATTGTCTACACCAGCCTCTCTGCTGTTTGACATCTGTTGTCCTTGTAAGGTGGACATTGTGACATATAATAGGTCCTCCATATAAGAAATTTACAAAATCCACTCCACAATGAGTCCTGCTATTACACAATCACAGCTACCTCTACACAGGATACTGATGACAAACACGCACACAGAGTCTCACGGTTGCCATGTCTGGGATTAGACCTCCTACCTAACTAGTACATCACACTATAGCATTATGCAGTTATAGGACGCGCCACAGAGCTTACAGGGTTACTTCTTCACCAAAGGTGTATTTCAAGGTGAATGACATCAGCAGGCTTGCCAAAGTAGGGTAATGGAAATTGTAGTGACTGTGAATGGCCTCAAGAGCATTGTTCCCTACACAGACAAACAAACACACACAGAGTTTCACAGTTGCCGTGTCTGGGATTAGAACTCCTACTTGGCTAGTGCATCACACTACAGCATTACACAGTTATAGCATGGAGATTACAGGGCTACTCCTTCCTCAAAGGTGTATTTCAAAGTGAAGGACATCAGCAGGCTTGCCAAAGTAGGGCAATGGAAAGTGATTTGACTGTGAATGGCATCAAAAGCAATGATCTCTACACAGACAAACAAACACACACACACACACACACACACACACACACACACACACACACACACACACACACACACAATTTCACAGTTGCCATGTCTGGATTAGAACTTCTACCTAACTAGTACATCACATTACATTATGCAGTTATAGCATGCGCCACTGAGCTTATAGGGCTACTCCTTCACCAAAGGTGTATTTCAAGGTGAATGACATCAGCAGGCTTGCTAAAGTAGTGCAATGGAAAGTGTAGTGACTGTAAATGGCCACAAAAGCATTGATCCCTACACAGACAGACAAACAAACACACACACACAGAGTCTCACTTTCCAAAGTAGGGCAATGGAAAGTGCAGTTCATAGGTTCATAGGCTGGTAGTAGGCTATTGGCCATAGGGCCTATACAAGCCTTGCCATAACAATTCCCTGACTATTTCTGCCCACAATATTTACTTCCCTGGACCCCTGTCTAGCAGGGCAACTGACATGATCCTGGGTGAATTTCCTATCTCCCATCCAATCAAGGTTCCTTTTGAAGAGGGCCAAACAGACTCGCTGCTTAACATGTATGAGCAGTCTATTCTAGAGTCTGGGGAGTCTCTGAGCCAGGAACCCATCCCTCCAGCATGTTTTGTTCATTGTGATGACAAGGTTTAGATCCCTGGAGTGTGTGGCTCTGAGGGATTGGGATTTCTTTAAGTGTAGCATGTCCAACAGCTCTGGGTTTGACATAGCCTTGTATGTTAAGCAGAGATTGCCTCTGAGTAGACGATATGTGACAGAGTATAGCTGAATGATTTTTAGACGGTCAGCATAGGGCATCTGCTTTAGGCCTGTGATTCTTTTAGTGAGGCATTTTTCCTGCCTTTCTAGTTGTTGCAGTTGTCTTGAGAGGTACATACCAAACAGGGCAGTGTATTCTATAATGGGTCTACTGAGAGATGATTACAGTGGGACAATGACCTCTTTTTTACTGGATGAAAAGCCCTTAATGATAAGATGTGCCACATGGAAGGATTTCCTGACTGATGTGGTGATGTGGTTATTGAAGTGGTTATTGAAGGTGAGACCACTAACCACCTGTGTCCCTAAGTCTCTTATCACACTTTCAGTGTTTAGTGTACTGCCACCTATGTGGTAATTCATGGGTACATGTTTCTTCCCAAAGGGGTTAACTATACATTTCTTGGCATTGAGCTTGAGCCCATGGCTCTGGCACCAAGCATCTGTTTTTGTAAGGCCTTTTTGAAGAATATCCACATCATTTGGGGATTCAATAATGGCTTCCAGTTTGCAATAATCTGCAACCTTTGTTAGCCTGAGCCCCTTAGTGTTGGCCTGTACTTCAGAGCAGTAGATGCCAAACAAGAGCAGTCCCAGGACTGAAACCTGAGGTACTCCATTTTTCACTTTTCTGGAGCTGGATTTGGAGTCGGCTGCTTTTACATTGTGGGTTCTGTCAGTAAGCCAGTTGGTAACCCATTGAGTGATGTAGGGATTAATGCCCAGCTTAGTACATTTATCTACGATTCCAGACTGGGAAATGGTGTCGAAGGCCTTGGTGAGGTCCGGATAGGCTATGTGGACTGCTTTACCCTCGTCCACAGCTCTGGAGACTGATTCAAAGAAGTTACTTAGGTTCAGGAGACAAGATCGGCCCTTCATGAACCCAACCTGGATGTTACCAGTGTTTGAAGCTTGCCAATGTCTTTGTTTATAAGTTCCATGATAATATGTTCCATGGCCTTGCAGATCAGGCTCATCAGACTGATTGGGGTGGTAGTTCCCATGATCCAAGGTGGATCCCCCCTTGTGGAGTGGGATAACTGTAGCTGTGCACCACTCAGTGGGCTCAAAGCCTGAGGTGAGGCTATGATTAAACATGACACTTAGGTGAAGTGCCAGTTCATTTTGTAGTTCATGTAGTACACAGCCCAGAATGTTATCTGGTCCCATGGATGCTGTATTCTTAGCTTTGGAAAGTGTGTTTTTTATCTGTGTGGCCATTATTACTGAAATTTGGCAATCTTTCTGTATTGAGATGGGCCCTTTAGGGGGTGGGGGGGCGCAGTTGGCACTGAATCGATTTGTCAAGATATTGGCAATATCCTTGGGATCAGTATATTTAATGCCATTCTGTTGTAGCTCAGAGCATATCTGAGCATTGCCATTTAGATTCCTGACATAGCTATAGCAGCTTGCAGTTGTCTTTGGAATCTTTGGCTATGTTATTTTCGTAACTAGCTTTGAAGGATTTTATAAGGGATCTCAGTTTCTTACTGAGGCTGGTAAGGGAGTTTTTTGCATCCTGGGATTTTCCTCTTTTCTGCAACAGTTTCTTCCTTTTGTTGTAAAGTTTGTTTATGGCAGGGGACCACGAGATTGGCTTCCTTTTCTTGAAGGAGAACATATTGGTTCTATTTGGGATGGCACAATTCATGCACAAGTGGGTGTGCTCATAAAGTACCTTAGTGTAGGATTCAGCAGTCGAACTTTCAGTTCCCATGTACATGGGTGTTATGAAGTTTGTCACTTCTGATATGTGTATGAAGTTGGCTTTGGAGAAGTTTTTTTTATGAAGGTTTCTTTACTGGGCGTTGGAGGAGGGATGTGGATGTCAAGGATGATTAGCTTATGCTCAGACCTGACCACCAAGGGGATGACCATAAGTGCAGACCATCAATTTCCCATGTTGGCAATGACCAGGTCTAGGATATTGGAGCCCCTGGTGGGACTATGGATTAGTTGATCCAGGGCACTGGAATTTATGAATTCCAAGAACCGTTGGGCAAAGGTGTAGGTACACGAGTAGTTTTCCCAGTTAATGGCAGGGTAGTTGAAATCATCCAGTATTAGGATGTTTGGTTGTATCTTAATATTTTCCAGTATGTTTAGAAAGGTGTAGTAAGAATACTGGGGCATGGTGGGGGATCTGTAGCAAGCTACAATTTGGATTGCAGTCTTACCTAGTGTTAGTTGCACCTGGAGAATTTCAGACACATTCTGTTGGGCAACTAGCCTGGTGGTGTGAATATCCTTGATGAATATGGACATTCCTCCACTTTTAGTGCTTCAGTCCAGGTGTGGTGGCCGAAAGGTGTGGTAAGAGTTGTAGCCTGGTATTGCAGGGATGCTCTCTGAAGCCTTGAACCAGGTATCTGTTACTGCACAGATATCAATATTCTCCATTTTGTTAGGAGTGCCTAGTGACTGTGAATGGCCACAAAAGCATTTATCCCTACACACACACACACACACACACACACACACACACACACACACACACACACACACACACACACACACACACACACCCAAACACACACAGTCTCACAGTTGCCATGTCTGGAATGAGAACTCCTACCTAACTAGTGCATCACACTATAGCATTACGCAGTTATAGCACATGCCACAGAGCTTGTAGGGATACTCCTTACCCAAAGGTGTATTTCAAGGTGAATTACATCAGCAGGCTTGCCAACGTAAGGCAATGGGGAGTGAGGTGTGTGTAAATGGGCCATAAACCATTCATCTGGAAGCACACACACAACGCTCAGTCACACACAGGTTTACATTTCACAGGAATGTGTATACAACTGCTAGATGAATAATGACTTGTACAGTCATGTTACAGAGTTATCACAAGCACCACAGACACTATAGTGCTGAGGGATACCAGAAGCAAATGTCTACAGTGATTGACAATTGCACATCATGTGGTTTTAGCCAATTGGATGTGTGCTGGGTGGGACAGGCCTCATGATGGGAGGCTCTTTGTCACTGTCTGTCACTCTCTTCCACACATCTATGTATGTGTAAGTTTGGCCTATTATAGTGTGTTGTCCTTGGATATATGTGTGTATTCCTATCCGATGTGTATGCAAAGCATGACTGGTGTGCAATGTGGAGTGGCACAAACATCTGCAACTGTCAGATATGTATAGTCCACTGTTGTTGCCAGACATGGGCTTCATTTCTGTAAGTGTGGGAGCATGCCCAGTATGACCTTTCATTATTTTGTTGTCAGACATGGGCTTTGTTTCTCTAAATGTGGGAGCATGCCCAGTATTCCCTTCTGTATTGAATGCGTGAATCCATTCCAGGTAGGTTGTACTTCAGTGCAGGCTTTTGTGTTCTACACCTACAGCTAGCAACCTGTTTCTGTAGAATATCTGTAGATAGGGTGACAATATGGAGTCATAATGGGAAAAGGATAGTGGGTTACTGCAAGTAATTGTGTCTGTGCTGCTTCTGCTACATGGTTTTGGTGTTAGCAAAGATATTCAGACATATGTACTGTTTTACACTGTGATGTTTTATGTCATCAACTACTGTCAGGTATACATATTTGTTTGTAGTAATTTCCTGGGGAACACAGAGTGAATGAAGCTGTGTCCAGTATTGTGTCTGCAACCTACATATTCTTGCACAATCATGCCATTCTGGAGGGGGAGCTGCAGACACTTGCTGATGGGTCTGTGTAAATGGTTCAGCACCTTGGTACTGTGGTGGCTGAGGATCCCATGTTTGTATATCCATCGGCGTGACAGTATGGCCATATCCTGCTGTGGCCATACCTCACAGCAGTACAGATTCACACAGGTTACCCAGAGGCAGGGCTCATATTTCTGGTCATTACCCTTTCACATTGTGGTTTACGAGCAGGTTTGTAGCCACCCATTCCTGTGTTTGCAGGTAGGGATAGTATGTTCACACAGCTGAGTTTCAGACTTCACACACTCCATGGCGTCCATGCTTCTACCCCCCGCCTCTGTTATTCTATCCTCTTCCGAACATTATGCAAACATTATCTGATAAGTATCCCTATAGTTATCACTTCATCCCAGCAGTATTTAGGGGTTGGTCCACAGTTCATGCAGTAGGACATGGTGGACATGCTACTGGGATTTGTTGACATGGCCTTGCACTGGGTTCTGTGGGCTGTGTTATGTTGTTATTTGGGGGTTCATGAGATAACATACATTGGCAGTAGGGGTGAGACACAGGCCTTTGACATAGGACTGTAAGGCATTTGGTAGTGATCCAGGCCATCTGTAGCATGCCGGTGCATTGTGTCACTCCTACAGTCACAGCCTACAAGCCATTATATTCCCCTGGGGTGATAGGGTAGGTGTGCAAGGTGTTAATGACAATATTGTCTGTCCTTATTGATCCAGTGGTGTGGATGCTGGCAAGGTGCTGCTTACAGTTAGGGACACACCTGCATGGGACACCTCTTCAGCATGCTGCATTCTGTGGCTATTCCCATACAGAGGTGGGGGTCATATTGTACTCATTCCCAACAGCAGAGATAAGACCTTTCAGGTACCTGTGGCTGATGGTGGGGTGGGCTGAGTGCATGTGTGCTATGGACGCTACTTGCAGCTGACTCACAGATATACGTGGGGCATTCCACTTATACTGGCTTGTGCAGGGACATCAGCAGTTTCTCAGTACTTCATACCTGTGACTTTTGTGGTCTGCCAGTGTTTGGCCAGATGACATCAGTATTCCATGCTACAAACCCAACTAATGTGCTGTTAACCTGTATGTACAATTCCAAAGGTGTGTCCACTTGACAGTAACATTTTATACACTCTCTGTCTAGGGTAATTCCACCTGTGTACTATTTGTATGTCTGGGCCCACATTCATGCCATGTCCATCTTTCAGATGGTGACAGATATTACATCCAAACAATTAGCATGGCTTACTGCTGGAATGCTTCTTGCTGGGATGCATTGTGTTTGGACTGCCGTTGTGAGAACTTGGCCCTGTCATCGGCAGTACTGGCCATTGGCCACCAGGACATAACCCACCATGCCTACATGCTGACCACTCTCACACAATATACAACACACACCAACCTAACACACACAGCCCTGCATATTGTACATATGCTACAATCTATCCTGCTACTTTGGCCGGCTCAGGTAATTTGTGCTCCTCTGTTATTATACCGACACATACATGTTACTACATTTCTACATAGGATTGTGTGTGGGGGGCACACCTGACAACTGTTCACATTTGCTATGACTGTACTTGTATTTCAGGTACTCCATTTCATTCTGTATTCTGACCTATCATGTAGACTAGAGACATAGTGTACTACAATTCTTAGGTTTTATTGACCTACACTTCAGTTTCAGACTTCTTAACCTTCAGAACTAACATCCCACTGCCTGACCTCTTGTAGTCTGTCTGTGTAGCTCTGGAGGGGGGCTCTTCTCCATAGTCATCAATCAGAGGCCTTAGCACAGCCTTTCTTTGTGTTTGTCTACACCTGTCCTGCTGGCTGAGACTGTTGTTGGGTATGTGAGCCTCACTGACATGCATGTCTGTCTCCTATGAACACATATTTGGCCGACAACATGTCCTGCAGTGAGTTTTGTCACCTTGTCTAGTACTGCCTACTATGTTGACACCAGTATTTGTTACAGATTTCATGCTGCCAATATAGGTGTCTACTATCTGCTGGCATCCCATTCAGCTACCTGATTCCTTAACATGCTCTCATCCATACCATAGATACAGGTAGCAGAACATTCTACTCCATTCTGCAAATGATAGTGAGTGTGACTTACCTTGTGGCTGTGCCAGTATTGAGGATGGTGCTAGAGGGCTGACTATGTCAGATGCACATAGTACACTCCCTATATATGGTTAAGCACAGGTAGTGTCATGTTTGGCATCCCTTTTACTGTATGTCAAGTCGGAGTGAGGTGTCATTCCCTGGGTACCTACCATGTCAGTGTATGTGCTATGCGTAGCCACTTTGCCAAGGCCTGGGCATACTGGGCATGCCTCCTTCTGCCTACTGGGGCAGGCTCAGGTTGTTCCTCCTCTGAGTCACTCTGTGCCTGTGCAGGCCTTGGCAATGGTGGGGGGCTGTGTGGCCCTGCCCCATGCTGTTCCTGGTGCAGCTGTTTCTGCAGGATCATATTGTGTAGCATAGCACATACGATGACAATTTGGGTGCATGGAGCCGGTGAGTACTGCAAGGCTCCACCAGATATGTCCAGGCACTGGAACCATGACTTGAGCATCACAAACACGCACTCTATTATGATTCTGGTCTGTGCATGGCCCCATTATGGAGTTCTTTTTCTGGTATGTGTGCATTTCTGATGGGTGTCATCAGCCACGGCTCCAGTGCGTAACCAGCATCCCCCACTAGGTGGCCATATTGGAGGTCCCCATTGGCAAATCTCTGGTACAGCTGTGTCATATGCCAGATGTGGGAGTCGTGATATCTTCCAGAGCTGCCATCACACACATTCATTATAATGCCCTGGGCATCGCACACAACCTGGCAGTTGATGGAGGGGAAGCCCTTGCAGTTTATGTAGATTCTACCCCGCTCGCCGGGTGGTGCTTTGATGTGTATGTGCGTGCAGTCTATAGCACCCACTACTTAAGGGTATTCTGCTATTTGGTGGAAGATACGCATATTGCTGGTCAACGCCTCACGGGTGTTCAGGAAATATATGTGCTCACCGGCATGTGCTGACATGGCATCCAGGAACTGGTGAAGTACCCTGGATGCTAATGCTTGTGAGATCCCCATGATATCCCCAGTTGGCCTTTGGAAGGTACCTGTGGCTAGTATTCTTAAGCCTACACATTCCTTGGTATCCACTGGGATGGGTTCCCCTCTGTTGGTTCTGTGTGTGAGGCATGGCCGGCACAGCTCAACAATTTGCTGTAGGAGGTCCCTGTCTACCCTATAGCACTCCACTATCTCCAGCTCATGTAGCCCCTGGTAGGTTACCCTGGGTCTGTACACTCTTCTCCTTCTCTTCACTATGGGTTGGTCATCAGCATTCTCATCCTCACCACCCTCAGCCTCTTCCACATGTTGATTTATAAAAGCGAATGCAGCCCCTATCATTTTGTTGCTTTTGTTAGGTAAAATTTCCCCCTTAGTGTACACCGGTGGTGTAGAGTTTGTGGGGAAAAAAACAGACGGAAAGGTGTATTATTCTAAGCCTCTTAGTTTTGGTTTAAGCACTTGGGCTTTAGGCCAACCCCTTAGCTCTCCCTGGCCTTTCTCCCTCAGATTCTAACAAATATGGACGGACAGTTTCCTACAGTTTCTCCTGCCAGTCTGGTTGATATGAGCATCCTGCGACAGTGTAGCAACTGCCTCATGTACATGGAAAACTATCTACTACTACCACCTAGGAAGACAATTTTGCAAGAGATACAATTACATTAGGAACCTAAAGTCTATGCCCTCTCCCTCACAAGCCAGTATATCTGGCACTGAGAAGGTTTTCAACGCAATCTCTACACTGCAAACATCACCCACACCTACACAATACACACACACATACTTGGGGGTCCTCAGCAAAAACATACCCAAACAAAGGAGACCTCCGAGGCAAACACACATGCAATCTCCACAGCCCTCCACACCACATACCATGCATAGTCCACACACCTGTGTCTCACAGCCACTAAGGCTTAGCCACAAACCCAGCATATTAGTCATAGGAGACTCCATTGTGAGACAAACAGATGTGCCTCTCAATAGGCTGGATAAGGAGAAAGTCACTGTTAGTTGTCTGTCAGGGGTCAGAATCTGCCATATCACATATGCACTCAAGTCTCTCAACAACAGGTACTGTTATGACTCTGTCATAGTCAATGTTGGTGTGAATGACCTGAGATATACCTCCCTGGACTATATGAAGAGAGACATGATTGAACTCGCTGAATATGTGTGCCAGGCAGGTATGTCCCTAGCCTTAAGCAGCATTCTACAATCACCCAGAATGATGCCTCAATACAAACAGAAAATTATTGGCTTTAACAATTGGATTAGTTCCTGGTGTCATTCCAGGGGGCTCCAGTACCTGACAGCCTGGGAAGATATAATTGACAGACCACAATGCTTTGACAGAGATGGCCTGCATCTGTCTCACTTAGGCTTCAAACTTCTGGCAAAGGGTCTTGCCTCCCCATAGTGCCTTTTTTAAAAACAGTGATGAGGTTAAAACTACCAGCATAACAATTTCAACAAAATGCAAATTAAAGGTCATGCTGCTAAATGCTAGGAGTCTAAACATGAAATTGAACTCATTGCAAGACTTCTTAACCCTGGAAAATGCTCAGTCACAGAAACCTGGTTCAAAGCTGCAGAGAGTACCCCAGCCTTACCTGGTTACTCATCCTGTCATACACTCAGACCCCAAACTATGGGGAGTAAAGCCAAAGGAGGTGGAGTTTCAATATATATTAAAGACATACACACCTCCGGGCTGGTCAAACAGTATGAAGCACAGGCTCCAGGTGCAGTTAACCATTGACAAGATCCCTGTACAAATCATAGCTAGCTACCAGCCCCCAAATCTGACTCAAGATACCCAATCTGTCTATCTGGACCTTTTTCGAATCTATCAGGATTCAACCCTTTACCCTGATCCTGGGTGACTTTAACTACCCAGACATAGATTGGAAGAACTACTCAAACTACTCATGCCAAAACACAAATGCCAAAAGATTCCTCGATTTTGTCAATACAACTGCCTTGAACAGCTAGTCGATGCCCCTACAAGAGGTGATAATATCTTAGACATGGTATTAACCAACATAAGTAACCACTGCAGCATCTCTGCAGTATTATTCTCCCTGGTAAGATCTGATCATAAAGCAGTCATTTTCCAAGTCAACATCTCCCCAATCCCCCTCTAGCTAGGTTCAAACAAAAAAACTTCTCCAAAGCTAATTACAGCCTCCTGAGAGATGGTATAAACAGCTTCACAGCTCCCCCTCCCCCTCTCTAGGAACTGGCACCAGTATCCAAAACTGCACCAAAGCAATATACAAGTATTTATGTAGATGCATGAAATCAGGAATACCTGACAGGACAAAGTCATCCTCCGCACGGAAGAGTAACCCTGACTGGTGGACATCTGCAATAAATAAACTCTATAAAAAAAAGGAAAAAAATTGCTGTCCAAGACCAAGAAGGAGCAGATGCCCAATTGGAAGCAATCTCTCCTTAGCTTGAAGAAGCAAATAAGAGCAATAGTGAAATCCTCCAAAGCAAACTTTGAGTCCAAATTGGTCACATCTACTAGAGACCATCATAAAGCCTTCTTCACTTATGTCCGCAATCTCAAAGGAAGTGCCCAAATCTATTCAGAACTGGTGATCAAGGACACCACATATACAAATGATGTAGATAAAGCAAACTTGCTGACTGACAGATTCAGTGAAAACTTCACCCCTCTGTCCGACCATCAATAAATCAGGACATCCCCAATACCTGCCCCTTTCCCCTTATATATAGAGAACAGGTCATCACTGCTCTCTCAAAGGTAAAAAAATACAGCCACCATGGGACACAATAACAGCCCAGGCTGCATCCTACATGAACTTAGGCAGGAACTTGCAGCACCATTAGGTGCCCTATTCAACCAAAGCCTGACTGCCAGCTTCATCCCAGCTGAGTGGTGGACAGCAACTGTCATCTCTTTGCACAAAGATGGAGCATCCACTGATCAGGGAAATTATAGTCCCATCAGCCTACCTAAACTGATCTACAAGGCCATGGAACAGATTATCATTGACCTCATCATTAACAAGGACATTGGCATCCTCCAAACACTTGATCTGACACAGTTTAGCTTCATCAAGGGGATGGTCATGTCTGTTAAATTTGGTCATCTTCTTTGAGACAGTCACCAAACCCATGGACAAGGGGAAGATGGTTCATGCTGCCTACCTTAACATGGCCAAAGCCTTTGATACTATTCCCCACTCAGGCATAATAGATAAACTCTCTCAACCAGGCATCAATCCGTATGTTGCCAGATGAGAAGCAAACTGGCTCACTGATAGAGCCCACTTTGTCAGAATTGGGGAAGCCACCTCAAGCAGTAGACCTGTAATGAGTGGCATGCCTCAGCGTTCAGTCTTGGGGCCTCTGTTATTTGAGATATACTTTTCTAAGGTACAGGCCAAAACCAGTGGGCTATGGCTGACCACATTTGCAGATGATTGCAAGCTGAGCACTGTGATCAATTCCTCTAGTGATGTGGACATCCTCCAAGAGGGTGTCACCCAAACAAATGACTGGTGCCAGAAACATGGCATCAAGCTTAATAGAAAAAAATGCATTATCATCCCCTTTGGGGAGAGTGACGTCCCCACAAATTATCACATTAGTAACAATGTCCTAAGTATGCAATCAGTTGTGAGGGATTTGGGCACCCAGGTTGATAGCAATATGACTTTTGACCACCATGTTCCTTCCATTGTAAGGAAAGCTTTTTACATGGCGCACCTCATAAGTAAGGGTATCTCATCCAGGGGCAAGGACATCATAACATCCCTGTATTCTTTCCTTATAAGGCCCATTATTGAGTACAACACCCCATTCAGCATGTACCTCACAAAGCACATGCAGCAGGTGGAGAGACCACAGAGGTTCATCATGAGGAGAATCCAGGACCTCAAACATCTACCATACACAGATAGGCTAAAAACCCTGTCCTTCTACTCAGCTTCATACAGACTCCTTAGAGGTGACCTCTGGCATACTAGGCAACCTCGGACCCTGCCTTAATGGGACTGCTGCATATCTGCAAGTCAAGCTCCATTCGAATAACCCACATGTACAGTCTCAACTTGATCTGTGACATCAACAGGCCTTGTTGGTGGAACAGATTTGTGTCCCAGAGACTCCCCATATGTGGAATAGACTCCCTCTCCACATCAAGCAGAGTACCTCTTTACCCTTTTTTAAGCACAACCTGGATAACTATATGGGAAACAGAAAATACATCCCTGGGATTCCACCCGTGTCCCTGCTGGACAGGGACATTGAGTGCTGACTTGTCTAAACATGGGCTAAACTCTTGGCTAGGCTTAAAAGGGCCTCATGGCCAATAGCCTAGTAACTTCCTATGATCCTATGAAACAAAACTTAAGCAACATTCAATTAATGCAGAGCAATTAACAAAATGTAATATAAAGTATCTGCAATAAATCAACAGTGTGTGCATAACAAAGCTAACATTAAAATAAGATTCAGAGCAGTCAGGTATCAAGCATTTGTCCAAACATTGTCAATGTAAATAACTACTTACTAGAGTTTAGGAATCTGTATGTTACTGCACAGGATGGAAAAATACTTAACTAAAGTAAATATTATAAGTACAGGAAATAAAAGAAAACAAAACATTTCAAATGCCCAAATGAAGTTGTCAAAGTCATCTCACTATATACTGCATAAACAATTTAGTACTGACGCTGTCATTTAGGGTTTGGCTCCCCTTCTTTAGTACTCACATTTCCTTGGTGAAGGAATAATATTTACTTTTGGTGTTGACGCTGCTTTTCTCTTTCTTTGGATTGCCCTCTCTCTTTGCACCTCAAGCTGTTCATAGGTTCATAGGTTGGTACTAGGCTATCACTCCTAGGGCCTATACAAGCCTAGCCATAACAATTCACTGGCTGTTTCTTCCCACAGTATTTACTTCCCTGGACCCCTGTCTAGCAGGGCGACTGACATGATCCCCGGGTTGAATTTTCTATCTCCCATCCAATCATCAAGGTTCATTTTGAAGAGGGCCAAAGAGGCGCTCTGCTTGACATGTATGGGCAGTCTATTCCAGAGTCTGGGGAGTCTCTGGGTCAGGAACCTATCCCTCCAGCATGTTTTGTTCATTGTGATGACAAGGTTTAGATCCCTGGAGCGTGTGTCTCTGAGGGACTGGGATTGTTTCACTCTCTCTGCTGCCATAGCTGGTGTTTCATTTCCATTCCAAAGTCCTCAAGGGAAAACTCCACCTTCTCCTACAGTTTAACTCAGCCCTTGCTTACTGCCTGCAATATGGTTGCAGTATTGTGTAGGTACCAGAGTCCTACTTGTACTTTATACAACTTTCACTTCCTTGCCTTGAAATCAAAGGAAGGGAATGCCCACTCACTTTTTTAAGGTTAACTTCTCACATACTTTCTAGAAGAATTTGTCTCAGCCTGCATGACATACCACAGACAGAGAGAAATCTGAGTTTGAGTTTACCCTGTCAAGTACTGCTGACAATCTTATATGGGCAATGAGTCCTGCTGATGTCAGGAGCTCAGCAGCTGGAATAAAAGACACAGAAAGGTGCAAACATATTTTCTACAATCTTTATTGCTGTTTGGAAGAGAAATTACACTGATTCACAGCTGCTTCCAATGTAGCCATGACTTTCATAGCAAAACAAAGCAATTAAATTAGTCAGTGGTTCAAAGGCGTCTGTCACTTCTGACAAATTTACATAAACAACATTACAGTATTGAAAAGCTGTGCTTTAAATGTTGGTTGTTTATATTAAGATCACCTAAATGTTGCATCATATTCGTGCCCCTCCTCCCCACAGGGCAGAACTGCCCAAATCAGGATTGCTCTGTAGGAAGTGAGACGTGTAGCCATGCCTCTGAAATGTCCCTGATTTTGACTAATATTTTAGCTCTGTCCCTCTTAACCCCTCCTAAAACTGGTGACTTTTAAAGAAAATGTGGTGAATTACATTTAATAAGTAATAACAATAATTAGAGTTATGGAATTCTTTTGCTTCAGATAATGTATATCAATGTATTAACTTAATAGTATTAATATTTTAAAGTTGTTCCTGAGTGTCCTTGATTATTTCTAGATTTATCCCTGACTGTTGAGATCTGGCCTTGACTGGTTGAGAGCTATGCATGGGGCAACCCTATCAACTAGGTGCAGTGACACTGTTTATAAGAAAGTTCTGTATGCATTATTGTGATATCCTTCCAGTTGGTGATGCATATCCGGTCTACTCTTAGCACTGGAAGCAGAACTTTAGTCCTTAGTACTTACTGTCAGATATATCACAAGTTCAGTTAGAGGAACAAGAAGGGGATGCTTTATTCTTCAACTCACTGATGGTTGTAACCATCAGGAATGCAGTTTCCTGCAAAACTACAAAGTAATTTATAAGTCTTACAGAGCACAAGTAGTACTTGTGTCATTACCAAAGAATCAGTATTGCTGATGAGTGAGAAGAGAAAAAATATAATGCCAGAGCCCAGAAGAATTCTGTGCCACAAAAGTTATCTAAAAGTAAGGAATAGAAAGTTGGTAATATTTGGCAGCAGAATTACAGAACAGCTTAGTAAGGAGAAAAGAAGATAACAATAGTTAAAACAAATGCAACTGATAAAGTATTTCCTACAATATTCCACCCCCATAAAAATTTCAAACTGAACAGAGTGGGGAAAATAATTATTTTCTAGTCCCTTAATTTTACTGTGTCATTATCATGGTGTCAAATTTGTAGAAGAGTGATTTTCCTATAGTTTAACAAATCACTATATGCACAGAATAACAAGTTAGAAAATATAAAGCTACAAGACATATGTGCCTCAGAAAAAATAGTTATCCAATGTTAAGGAGTAGAAAGCTGGTCATATTTTGTTTTGAAATTTACTTAGGGGAAACAAGAACATGACATTAGTTATAAAACAAATGAAAATAAAGCATTTTCTAAAACACTTGTGGAAAAAAAATAAATAAATAAAAATATGAATCTTTCCACTGCAGGCACTGGGTAGCAGAATTATTCTCAAATCTCTTCCTTTCCAGTAGTAACTATCACACATAAAACTGCAAGGATCTCTCTAAGTGAAGTACAGTTTTGACTTTAACGAATTAGTGTTGGGAGAGGGGACTGTCACTTCATCTTGGACTTCAAAAAGGTACTCTGAACAAAGGCCTGCAGTATAGCTACTTTTTAGTTGCTGCTGTGTAACTCCTTAGTATAGTGTAAAACAGACTCTGAGACAAACATAAATGAGGGTCAATCTAGGAAAAACAGAAGCAGTCCTGATACAGAAAGTACATAAGATGACAGTGACTGACACACGTCCTATTATATGTCAATGGCATCGGAAAACACCATATGTCTAACATGACTCGTATAAAGCAGACTTGAAATGGATTATGGGAAACAAAAAAGGGTTGAAGAAAAACAAGATCACGTTGATATGTTAAGCCCCATTGGCAGCCATTTGTGGAAAATATATTAAAATTCTCTAAGAAGCACTTAGAGTGATTTTAAAGTGTTAAAATAGCTCAGAAAAGAAAGACAGAGGAAAAAAAAATTTTTTAATTCTAAGGTGACATTTTCCTTTAAGTCTAGTTGGGTTTATGCAATCTCCTGAAGATGGATTGGACTGTCCTCTGCCTATACATCCACAGCACCTGCCAGACTGTCTCTAAATTTAGTGAACTGTGTTCCAGAAGCACTCAGGGTTGTTATAATGTCCTTCAAGGATGTACTGGCATGTGAAATTATTTTATTATACAATGACTGGCCATTAACATTCAAAAATGAGCATGCTGATTGGTCAGCCCAACCAGTGTGCCCATTGTAAATTAAGCATATACCAATGGTAAACAGTCTGGTTGCCCAGACTTTCTTCTATTAATGTTGTTGTTGTGTCTTTCGGCTTTTCCCGATTAGGGGTCACCACAGCAGAACTCTGGCCCGCTAATGATTGACAGTATATTTTTACGTGCCAAGTTGCCAGCCCTGATGCACAGCCTTCAACGAAGGTACGCCCATTCACACATGTCTCCACACAGAAGACGCTCTAGCTGAGCAACATCTTACTGTGAGGTGACAACGCTACCACAGCAACAATGTATGCTATGGAAATTTACTTCTCTTTCATTTAAAAAAATACATTTACAAAACTGGAGACTTCAAAAGAATGAGACAGACTGGACAGAGAAACATACAAGGATAAGCAGGTACATTATGCAAAACAAGAGAAATGTACCTGATTATACTTATATTTTCTCTGTCTCATCTCTTCCACATGTTTGAAGTCTCCTGATTTCATTTTTTTAATTAAA
This sequence comes from Protopterus annectens, assembly GCF_019279795.1. Taxonomy (NCBI): domain Eukaryota; kingdom Metazoa; phylum Chordata; order Ceratodontiformes; family Protopteridae; genus Protopterus; species Protopterus annectens. Next base: position 1,925,536,273 of record NC_056737.1, on the reverse strand, counting down.
AACAAACAAAAAAAAAACAATGGAGATATTCCTTTCTGCATTGCTTCTTTTACAAAACGCTGATGTACTGTATAAGCTTGGGAATGTAAGTCTCAAACACATGCTTAGTACATCAAGAAAGCCCCAAAATACAGAGAAAAAACATGGAAGAGCAGCACAGTGCCATTATACAAGGACATTATTTAAGAAAAGTAAGTAATTGCACCAACCGTGGGTAAACCCAACATTACCCACACCCAGCCACGGGTTATTGCTATAGTTTTACATTCGCTAGTTGACTGTTAAACTGACATCTTGGTATATTCTTCAGAGGTAATTTCTGTCTGTTTCTAAAATGATTTTAACCAAATAATAAAATAACTGGTGTGCAATACACACCTCATTCCTCTCAACTGTCCAGATTTTCACAGAATGTCCAGACTTTTATTCTGTTCCTGACAAAATTTATGGTTTTCTAGCAAATCATTGAGAATTGAAGTAATTAAATAATGACATACATCTGAGTTTCAGAATTCATGTCCTTCAGAAAAATGCATGCTAGCATAAAACCTGTTATTCTTGCAAATTTATAAGTTTATAAAAGCAATGTTTAAAATTTGTTCCTATTTTTGGGTCTTTGCCTCCCATTATTGTTAGCTTTGTCCAGATTTCTTGTACTAAGAGGTTGAGACATATGCTCTAAATATATAACTTGCGACTGCAGGGGTACATGTTTTTGATGACAACACTGCTTTGTAAGCTAAATAAACCCAATTACAATATTGACATAGTGTTTGTCACTGTGTAATCCTTTGGGGACTAGATGGAAGTTTGACTCCCACCATTGTAACCCCAGTGAAAAATTATGAGAAGGCCAGAAGGGATTCCTAACACTGTCAACCATTGCGAAATATGTTCTATAGATAGGAGCTATGGTCCTGGATCTGCTCCACTGCCCATGAGTAAATTCATCTTTACTCTAAAAGTCTTAAATCTGATGGCCACCACTGATACTAAACTGATTAAAAGTATACAAAAGAGGCATACAAGTATGACACATTAAACAATTCACTAAGTGCAGCTTGGCACAAGAGCATGAAGGAAATATGTACTCTTGCCCTACTTACAGGACTATACCATGCACAGCCAAGCATAAGCTTCACAGCGAACCCCCACCAAATGGAGTTTTGGCTTAGTTCAGAGACCCTTTACCAGCATTCTCTGATTGAAAGACTGCCAGTGCTCACTTGCCCACAGTAACTTTACTTTAAATATTTTTATTTTTATATATTTTACATTTGTTGACCGGGATAGTCTGACTGGATATATGTCCATTTTCAGTGGAGGCCCGGGCCCGGGGAGAAAAGCTCCACATACCAAAAAAGAGACAGTACATACATCACTGAGTGATAAACTCAGGCAGACATGTTTAGAAAAAATATAGACAAATATAGACAAAGAATACAGGCAGATATCAATATACACAATGTGCAGACTTACATCTGATTGACAAAGACGTATCAGAAAATGTGAACATAGAATATAATCAGATCTCATAATTCACAATGCTTAGATATTCAAATCCTATGAGGCATAGATACTTGGCTAAACAGCAGGTTGGGTAGCAAGTCATGTATTAGTGAAGTTGTTAGTCAGGTTTAGAGCAAGAGTGCAGCCAATGAGATTTGAGGTATTTTTTGAGTTCTCTTTTAAATAGGGGTAGTGAGATTTCCTTGGTAACGTTAGTAGGGAGTAGATTCCAGATTTTACCGGTTGAGTTGGCAAATATAGCATCGTCTGCAGAGTTGTTGGATTTTTGGGTCAGTATCATTAGTTAATAAACGTTTGCTCTTGTTTATGTGCGCGCGCACACACACACACACACACACACACACACACACACACACACACACTCACACAAACACACACACACACTCAGATTTCCAGGGAAGGTGACACCCCACCATTACATCCTTCTCTCCTGGACCAAGGTAATAAACTGCTACCACCCTAGATTATCAGGCTGAGGGCATTCAGGTAATTCATTCACTCTTGTTAATTGGTCAACGAATGATAACCACAAATAAAAGTCTGAGACAGAGCACTCTGTCCAACTAGATGTGGATTCCAGTAGCTTGTCAACAGTTAATAAATATTGCCTTATCAATTAATAAATAAGTAAACAGATGACCAGCCACAAGCGTCTTAAAAGTGAATGAATAAAAATGTGACATAGGAAAGGATGTGTGAAGCAATACAGTTAATAGTTAAATATAGAAAGACAAATAAAATTGCACAGAAAAAGAGAAAATAATCAGTTTCAGCAACCAGATTTTCAAGAAAAAAAGGATCCATCTACAGCTAGACCTTCTCTAGATATTTCTTGACTAAATGAATTACTGAGCCCTGGCTATGCTGGCTGAACTTTCAGAATATATTACAGGAAGAAACAAAAGCAGAAAATAAAATCTAAAACCTGTACAGCTCAAGTTTCAGGTAGCACTCATTCTCAATGACTGACTCTAATTCATCCAGTAAGCTATATAGCTTACATATTTATCATTCAGAAGTGACAGGTGCAATTGAGCAGAGTGCCATATTTACATTCTAATGAGTTTGTTTTGTTTGGCCTTGGCTAGCTAACTCCTTTACAGAAATTCTAATTGTTTTAACAATTTCTTAGTTTCCTGGCCTAGAGAGTCACATCACTTTTTTTCACATTCTATGTGTAATTACTAAAAGTCCCAGTAGAAGAAGATAGAACACTTAGTTACAAATTTTAAATACATTTCATAGGAAAGGTCACAAGTTCACACATCTTTTTATGCCACTAAAAACATATATTGCAAATTAAATCATATGTTTTGTTTATTTGCTGCTGGTTTTATAAAACTTAGTTTAATTGACATATATGCTACATTCTGAGTCAGAAAACATTGCCATAATTAATCAAAAACACCAGCAACTAAATAAATAATGTCCAACAAAATAGTTAATCTTCTATCAGTATAGTAGACCACAGGAAGTTAGAATTGGGGAGTCCACCTCTACAAAGAGGCCAGTCACAAGTGGAGTCCCCCAGGATCAGTCCTTGGACCGCTCCTTTTTGGCATTTACTTCTCAGAAGTCAAGGCCAATGTCAGTGGTCTCTGGCTGACTAAATTTGCAGATGATTGCAAATTAGGAGCTGTAATTGAATCTCACACTGACACAGGCAAGCAACTGGTGTCAGAGCAATGGACTAAAACTAAATGCCAAGAAATGCATAACAGTATCCTTTGGGAAGTCATCCATCCCTGGTAGCTATCATATTGACAACACACCCCTTAGAGTTGACCAGCCAGTAGTCAGGGACTTAGGGACACACACAGATAGTAATCTAGTCTTTGATCATCACATGTCTACAGGGGTGAGGAAATCATTCTATGTTGTACAACTTATAAACAAAGGTATGGCATTTAAGTCCAAGGAAGTCATAGTTCCACTGTATTCAGCATTCATCAGACCTATCATAGAGTACAATGCCTCCTTTGGTATGTACCTAACCAGACATATCCAACAATTGGAACATCCACAGAAGTTCCTTACTAAAAAAATACACGGCATAAGTAATATGTCCAATGCAGACTGCCTCAAGGCCCTATCCCTGTATTCCATCTCCTACTGGCTTTTGAAAGGGGATCTATGACTGGCATACAGGGCATTGTCAGACTTTACTCTGATGGATCTCCTGCATATGCACAAAACAAACACCACCAGAATTACCTGGTCTAAAGACTTAAACATTGCCTGTGATATAAATAGGACCTTCTGGAGAGATAGGTATGTATCCCAGAGAAAATCCCATCTATGGAACAGGCTCCCCATCCATGTGAAGCAGAGTTCCTTCCTAACCCAATTCAAGTGCAACTTGGACAATTGAATGGGAAACCAGAAATTCATCCCTGCTTTGGTACCTATGTCTCTAATGGACACAGGTAACCTGTAAATGGTTCCTCTCCCAGGCCGATGCTTGCACTTATCAAGGGTATCAATACTTGTCAGAGATTTGGGATGCATGGTTAGGCTTAAAAAGGCCCCTCTCGTCATTAGCCTAGTAAACACCTATGAATATATGAACTAAGACTAGACTCCATACAAACATAGTCTTTGTTAATGTTAAATAAATAGAAGCTAAGATATAAAAGTCTGCAAAGTATTAGTGCATCCATTTCATGCTTTGTCAGTATGAATTAGTATTATATGCCCTCAGCCAAAGTACCCACACTCAGTATTCAGCTTTCCCAGAATCCCATCCTGTCGAGCAGATTCAGTGGTGCCACCCCTATGTTGTATCAATCTATTGTCTCAAAGAATCCTAAAAAATAGAAAAATTGCCAGATTAAGCATTATCAACATAGGTATAAGTGAATGAGATAAGGATTAACTCACAGCAAGGAGTCAGGTACTCAAAAGTGGAACAGAATAAATTACTGTGGGATCAATCAATGAATCTTCCTTGCTTGAGCCCATTTATCAAAAGGGCTGTACCAAGTGCCAGTCAGTAGTACATTTGTATTTTGCAACTGTACAAGTAGAAAGGTCTCTTACAAATCATGAAAGGAAGAAGAGAGAGCAGTCAGTGTTTCATTATTTTCTTTTCTTTATGTTTGTGCAGTCACAGAAACAGAATATATAAACAGCATACGGTTCTGAGGCACAAACTCCACATGGGTGTACAGGTGAGGCTGTATCTCTTCAAAAAACACTCAGTTTATTGTTTTGTTATTAGTTGTGTCATTTCATTTTGTGCTGTTTATTTTGGTACATGTGATTGCTCAGTGATGAGATTTCGATTTATGTGGTCATTTATTGGCTACTCAATGACAGGAGGTTTTGATGTGTGTGGTTATTTGGTAAGGGGATTGTTGTCTGTGGGGGATTCCTATTGATTCTCTCAGTAAGGTGTCCTGATCACTTAAATAAGGAGCTGCATTCCTTGTTTTACATCTTTGACAAAATAGCTTTAACTAGCAGCTGCAAGATGCAGATCTTATACTCCAGAAGAGTTAAGCCTATATCAACAAAATCCGCAGTTGATGGCAATGTAACTAAATTACCAGCAAATGTTTTTATTAACCCTTACAATGTGAAAAAGGTTAAAGGAAATGAACTACAAGGGATACTGACATTTTCAATGTTACTGAAACCTAAGAAGTTCATAAATTCTGCTAGGTAGCAAAATTTGATGTTCATGTTGACCCATACTATATTCAGTTCAGGGAAGAGCCTGACAAGAATACTAAGGGATTGACACTGGTAGATATTCTGTAAGAAGCTTGAAAACAAGCCACTCTGCAATACAGTCTCATAAATTACATAGCATTTATATCAGTATATTATGAATACTTTTGTTTGGTTATCAGCAAATAAAATTTATTAAAATGTAAATATTTGTCATTTTTAGCCATGTCATCTATGTTAGCCTGCCACACTGTTTAAATTTCATCTCAGCTTTTGAGTTGATAAATAATATATGTTGAGTCTTTCCTTTTATGTTTCCGGAACGTCTCGTTCTCTCTGAACCAAGGGATCAGAAGATGAAATGAATGCCCTTCACTTTAGATAGCATTTTAAAAAGGGTTGCTAGTGATCAGTCAACCTTTCAGCAGTAGAACTAGCCTGTACTGTCTCAGGAAAATCAGTATTTGTGGCTTAGGAGACACAAACCACATTGTCTGCATGTAATATTTGCTTCAAGACTTCCATACATGTCATCAGCAACCAATTAATTAAGTTCTAACTGCCAGAACTCAAGTACATTTTCACATTTGTGAATAGGGATTACAAGTGATTGCTATTTGTTAGAAATTGCTGTGCACTGTTTCTGGGGATTTCTATTTTCCTCACTGCTGTGTCAGTAGAGTTGGAATATACAAGTTCAGGGTGCAAGGGTGTGTGAGAAAAGGCTTAAACCCTGTAGAAATGCTTAATACAATCTGTGCAGGTTGTTTTAGATGAAGTGGATTCTTAATCTGTTTCTGTTAAGTAGTTTTTATTATTTAATGGCTGTCTCATTCATAGGGGAAGCTCTGCTCTGGTGTCACTGTGAATTACTAACAAAAATAAACAGTGTACAAGTCAACTACAATTCATGCATTTCTTTTGTAATGTAACAAAATAACATTTATTCTTCTTTATAAAATAATACATTTTATGTGATTTGCCATTGCATTTTACCTAGAGAAGCACTTTTAAATGGTCAGATCAGTCTCTCTGCGGAGGCAGTAATTTATTTTAGTGTTGGTCCAAGCTTATCTGAAAATTGTTTATATCTATAAATTATTGAATTTTAGGTATTATGCTTATGAAGTGATCAGACTAAATGCTAAGTTGATTTATGCATATGGTTTCCAAATAAGTAATAAAACTGTAATGTGCTGAGCCAAATGTTAGTAATTTTATTTTGATGACTTGAGGGAGGTTGAGATTAAGCAGCCTACATTCTAGAGATAATGTTTTTACAAAGAGCAATGAATGCAAGTTGATGTATTATAAAAATATGATACTCATCTAATATAAATCTTTATCTTTTGTGGTACACACATTTAGTTATTTAGCTAGTTATTAGGTGTTCACAATTATTATTTTTTTCTTTTTTTTTTAAACATAAAGTAGTGTGAAAAGCAGCAATGCACAGGGAGGAGGTGATTTAGAGCAGTAAGTAACAAGCCTGCACTAGGGTAAAGCTATCACTATATGCAACATATGTAAGTAACCATATAATGATATAGAAATGAAGTTCCATACACAGTGATTTTCTTGTGTTCAGGCATTGTATGATGCTAGAATGCTTGGGATAGTACCAGCTGTAGCACAGCAGTGCATGTTATTGACCACTCTCAAAGCCAGTGCCCTTCACATGGCATGTCATGGCCCTCCATGCCTATGCAGGTGGTGCCATTAGAGCTTAGCTTACCACTACTTGGACAATCAGAAAATAGAAAATCAAGGACTATGTCATTGTGGATATGGATATGGAATTGTATCAGCTGTATGCAGAATCATGGGGGATGTGTGAGCAGCCCATCCCAGAAGACAGTAAGGCATATGTATATTTAACTATCTTAGCTACAGAGACCTTTCAGAGACCTATAGGGGATACACTAAGCGTTTCACAGGTGTTAGCCTTGTGATGTCCCCATTCTGGACCAGTAATCAAGGAGTCTGAATCCTCACCGCTGAAACTGGAGAGGGACATTCACTTGGAATACAAATGGATGCACTCAATATTTCCAGATGTAGACCTTTTTATATCAAGAACAATTTCCCTTAAGAGCACACCAGGAACATGCTTAGACTGGGGTCTGGGTTTCTCTATCTGTCTCCCTCCAGGTCCCCAGTAAGACTCCCTACTGGCACAGCTGTAAGGTTAAGTGCTCAGCCAAGTGTCCAAGCCAAGTCCTCCTCCACCCTCTCTGTGAAATCAGTGCTTCATGTCCCTGCTCCAAGTAGCCGACACACACACACACACACACACACACACACACACACACACACACACACACACATACACACTCTCTTTGAGATTTAATTTTCATACACACACACACACACACACACACACACACACACACACACACACACACACACACACACACACACACCTGGGAAAGGCTGGCAGAGATTAACTGCTTTACCAACTTTGCCCAGACTATAAAGTAGATTCACTGCCACCAGTTAGTTACTATAATGTTCTTAAAAGTGTATCTAATTATACTGAGTGAAATTAATATTAATACAAATGGTAATGTTGACCAAACGGCAAGGCTTTCAGGAGTGGCCAGAGTTATCACTAAATAAATATATGCAAATACTCTCAAAACTTAAATATTTAATAAAAAGGTCCAGCCACAATGAGAAGTTTAAATATATTTAATAATAAATAATAAATGAACATGAAAATACTACCTATTTACAGTAAACTCCAGAGTTTCAATCACAGGAAATATTAAAATAACACAGATGAACAGATTCACACAGTTACAGAAAAAATAGTAATTAATCTCACTATATTCTCCTGACTAATCTAAATAGTTACTATTCCCTGTTTCACTTACTAGACTTCTGTGTCAGGTTCCAAGAAACAGACAGCTCAGTCTGACTGACAGATTTTGCAATATAATATCTAAATATTATTTCTGGGATAGCTTACAGAATGACATTATATCTGGTCATCTAGCTCTGTTTCCACACTATCACAACACTAGAAGCTGCCAGGATTTTGGCACCTATGTGTTACCATACATACAGACAGAGCTTTGCTCTGACCTGCTGCAGCTCCAGGAAGTCATGAAACAATTTCAAACCTCTACCCTCCCAGAGTAGCAATTAGCTCCCTGCTAGAGACAATAAAGAAGGCTTTGTAATACTTGATTTCCCAGAGATTATGTCTCTGGCTGCAACCAGAACTGTTAGATACAATCTTTATGGCCTAATTTATTTTCAACTATTTTTCAAAGTTAGCTGGGACTGAGATTAACCTCTTCTCTTCCAGTATTCTTTTTTACCATATATACATTTAATCAGTTACAATAAACCATGTACATTTATTTTCTTTCCAGCAGGGCACACTGTTGATACATTTTTAACACATATGTCTAATGAAGTGTCTTGAAGGGACACGAAAGTGCTTACCAGTTCTTACTTTGTCGAATTAAAATATACATTTTTACTCCCTAGTGGCCGTGTGTGACATCTTTCTGTTTACTCTATAATTGTTGGACATTTTTGTCATTTTATTCAGAGAGGTGCTTCATTATCCGACTACTGTGTGCTTCTGTGTACATTTTAAACACAAGCAACTTTACAAATCATTTTTAACACAAGCATCTGTACAAATCAGTTTGATATGCAAATGACATATAATTCTTTACAAAATTCCAACTAGCTGTGCTGGCATATGTTACATATCCATAGCCCCACTTCTCCTGCTATAGCTGGAGGTACCTCCTATCGTCACAAGCCTTACTAACCCTAGATCAGTTTTCTGACATTATGCCACAGTATGTGTAAGAGTATCTGTGGTTACCAATGACTACAGAGAGGAGAACCACCACTATCCAGGCATTTTACAATATTGCCCATTTCTTCCAAAGTCCTCAGAGCCACTGAATACAAACACATTGTCATCAAAGCCCCCTTGCCCATAGGGCACCAGATACCTCAACAGAAAGGGCTTCCAATCACTCAACAGAGTGATAGTTTGCAATGCCAAACATATTTATCAAGCGCCCATGCATCACTTAGGCAGTTCCCATGATTTTTATATCTGGCATATGTCTGACCAATACCAATTTTCTATGTGGAGTGACTTTCCACAGGATAGGTCCACATGTAGGCTGGTACAGATCTCAGTATATAAAGTTACCATGCAGTCAGAAGACATACCACTTATAATGGTGCCACCATCACATGTTACAAGAGATGCTGGATATGCACTGGAACCATAGACAGTAAGCCACATCTGTAAGCTCTGAGCCATGGCTGAGGTGGCATACAATACATGCAGAGGAACAAAACATGAAGAAAGGTGTTTCCATAGCTTAAGCAAAGCCTCTACTGCCTTGATGCATCCTGTAGGCAGAGCCATAGATGGCCCACCTAGCACACACTGCTGTTTCTATCCTGGCATCATCCTCAGCATCAAGTTAAAGAGCAAAAAAATTGAAAGGGTCCATTCCTGGATCTGGCTAGCAAGTGTTCTTCACCTTAGGAACAACCAAGCAAGCGAGCCAAATCTGTGTTCCTCAAGTGTTCAAGCAGCAAAAAAAAGCTCTTTAGTCACTTGCTGCCACATATGGAGTACTTCAGAACTGACCATTAATGCACTGTCAGCATTAATTTCTGAATGTTAGTAGTGCACAACTTCCCAGTTGGCCATCTCCATATCATGCTCATTGACATCTTGCACCCAGACCAGCTGCTGCCTTCACTCCACCCTAGCTATGCTTCTGCTGTAGGGTACTACAGTATTCTCCTGAGGACTACAGCCAGATATTTCTACTCTGTTCCATGTTGTGTAATATGACTGTGTGGAAACAACATCAATAGCAGGAAAACATCCCAGCAGGGCCACCATACTTGTTAGAGCAGCAGACAAGTAGCATGACAGCTAGTCAAATAAAGAACTAGCAGTAGCAGGACCCCATGCAAGGCAGCGGTAAGGTGCGATGCATCAAGGGGTATCTAAACTACCGCTATGAGCCATGATACAAACAACACATACTAAAATGATGCATGTATTATCAGATCCTAGCTATTCAAGGCATTGTATGGGTTGTCCATGCTGATCAACCGACATTACTTTAGCCACACAGGCCAAAAGGAGGTCAGGGCACAATTATCATGAGTTAGACAGGCGGGAGAGACACAGTGGCAAGTAATAGCAACACTGTTATTTTGACAGGGTTGTGAAAGGTGGATGTGGTAGCTATACAGTCTGGTTGCAGGTTGTGTGAGGTTAGGAATCATATCTTCCAGTGGTAGGGTGGAGCTGGCGTGTTCTGAATGCTGGTGATGTATACTCTGATGGCCTGCAGTCTCGGGGATTGATACGGTCAGTGATAGGGATGGCAACGAATTACTAGAGAGTATGAGTGCACCCTGATTGGGCTTCCATGTCAGGAACCATCAGATATACATCATCCATGAACCACACTGCAGCCATAAATAGGCACAGTGCTTTGTCTGCTGACAATGTAAAATTATGGGTGTGTGAGTATGCACCTTAGAGACATATGCTGTGGAGCATCAGTGATCAATTATGTGAGACCGAACATGACCAGGTGTGGTGTCCTCTGTGGGCAGAGCCAGCACTGATGCTATCACAGGAATGGCCTCTATCATTTCTGTATGCCTAGTCTGTGACAGACTGCCCAGCATATGTACGTGTCCATGTTCCATAGACATCAAGACCCACAGAAACAGACCAGAGAATGGTTAACATCTCCTCATGGATGCATCAATTGATGCAGTGTTAGCTATTACTGACCTCACTGGTACCATGTTCTCCCTGTAGTTCTATACCATGTCACTCTGCAGGCACTGGATGTCATCAGACAGAACATGTGGATGTTGTATGTCATCTCACAGGCCATGCAGTGCACTAATTATGTTCATAATGGAGTGGACATCAGCTGTCTGTACCTGCATTGCTAACCTGCCTATCCACTGATTAATGCCAAGTGCCATGCCATACCAGGGACACAGTTGTTGTAATGGTGGTCCTACAGACTGCCACACCACTCCAGTGTAGGGTGCATGTGCAAGTCAGAGACTGTGCAGCTCACAGATGCAATCTGGACTGTGCTCACTTGCATCTTAGGTGGGGCTGATAATTACAGGATGTCTGTTGATCAGTGGTGAAGCTGGAGTTTTAGTCTGTCCTTGTACAGTCACATCATATGTGACAGATGTATGTGAGGCCTCCAATATTAGTGTTGCTGACAGTGATGCTGTGTCACTAGACTGTAGCATGTTCAAATTTCCATCACCATCATCAACACCAACCATAGGTGACCTGCCAGCATCAGACATGTCCTGTCATGTTGTGCTGGAGCCTCCACCAGTACAAAAGCATTAAAACATAAACCTGTAGCAGCATTGAAATAAATGGTTACCCCCATCCCCCATAGCAGGCATACTGGTAGATGGCAAAATCTGTAAATACCATATGGATGCCTACATAAATTTGCTGTGTAGGGTACTGTAGTTGCCTGGAGGACAGATATGCAGAAGCTACTTGCTTAAAGAAGTGCTGCTTTATATACTATGTTGTATACAGTATGACATTGTAACAGCTAATACAATGTTAACCTGGTGCATCCTTTACAGATATATGTGCTGTTATCACCAGCTCAGCTCCCACATCCAGCCACCATTGGGTATGAGAGTCCACTCCCATCACTAAGCGAGCATACCAGGAACTCCTCTACTTCTGAGAACTGCTTCTACGTTGGTGGTTAACCTCCTGTGGTGATCCTGTCCTTGCTAAAGTTATGCATTTTGTTCTTGGTATGCAGTATCATATCAGTTATCATTCAATGAACCTGATATAGACTCCTGCTGTGGTCACCCATAGAACTCATGTCCTGTAACACTCTGCCACACCCAGAAAGGATACATTTGCCATGTGTTCAGAGAGCTGGAAGCAACAACTCTTGTGGGACTATAAAAAGATGTGTATACTTGTGGATTATACATCAGTTAGTCTGTGCATGTGCATCAATGTGTGTGGATGACCCATATGACTGTACACTGCCTCAGAGCAATAGCTGGCACATCATGTTGCCCAGTGCACCAGGATGCATACACATTCCATGACATTTCAAAATACATTGACCTACTTCATGCACTACTTATGCATGGCAATGGATTGGAGCTGAGCTGGTGATAGCCTATCTGGACCTCGCCTAGGCCTTTGACACCATCCCTCAATCTGGAATCATAGATAAACTTACTAAGCTGGGCATTATTCCCTTTGTCACTCGATGGCTTGCCAACTGGCTTACTGACAGAACCCACACTGTAAAAGTAGCTGACTCCAAATCCAGCTCCAGACAAGTGACAAGTGGAGTACCTCAGGGTTCAGTCCTGGAACCTCTCTTGTTTGGCATCTACTTCTCTGAAGTACAGGCCAACACTAAGGGACTCTGGCTAACAAAGTTTGCAGATGACTGCAAACTGGGAGCAATTATTGAATGCCCAAATGATGCGGATACTCTACAAAAGAGCCTTAGAGAAACATAGGTGGCAGTACACTAAACACCAAAAGTGTGATAAGAGACTCAGGAACAGAGGTGGACAGTGGTCTCACCTTCAAAAACCACATCGCCACAACAGTAAGAAAATTCTTCTATGTGGTACACCTCATCACTAAGGGCTTTTCATCCAGAAAAAAGAAGGTCATTGTCCCACTGTACTCATCCCTCATTAGACCCATTATAGAATACAATGCCCCATTTGGTATGTATCTCTCAAGACAGCTGCAACAACTGGAAAGGCCATAGAGATACCTCACTAAAAGAATAACAGGCCTAAAGCAGATGCCCTATGCTGACCACCTTAAAAAGCTCCAGCTATACTCTGCTGCATATCGTCTACTCCAAGGCGAACTCTGCTTAACATACAAGGCCATGTCAAACCCAGAGCTGCTGGACATGCTACACTTAAAGAAATCCCAATTCCTCAGAGCCACATCATCAGGGATCTAAACCTTGTCATCACAATAAACAAAACATGCTGGAGGGATAGGTTCCTGACCCAGAGACTCCACAGACTCTGGAATAGACTGCCCATACATGTCAAGCAGAGCGCCTCTTTAGCCCTCTTCAAAAGGAACCTTGATGATTGGATGGGAGAAAGGAAATTGACCCCGGGGATCACGTCAGTCGCACTGCTAGGCAGGGGTCCAGGGAAGTAAATCATGCAGGAAGAAATAGCCAGGGAATTGTTATGGCTAGGCTTGTATAGGCCCTAGGACCGATAGCCTAGTACCAACCTATGAACATATGAACCTATGTATCTGAGGAAATTGTAGTATGTGTGCACAGAGCCATAGCTGGCCCATCTAGTGCCTTGCACCAGTCCCACAGACTTGTACCATATTCTCCCAGCTCTTCATGTGAATAGCAAAAGAAAAAAAAACTTTGGATAACTGTAAATCAGCTAATCATGCAACACCAAGTCCATATTCCCTCCCACCAGCTATCCACAGAAAAGTCTTAATTTTACCCTAGGAAGCCAATTGGCTTCCTGCAGTACATCAACAAATCATGCCCCACGAAATCCATGCCCCCCCAGCTCTCAGTTAAAGAGCAAACAAATGGATTACTGCAGGAGGCTGACTGTCTTCTGACAGTAAATTCATCAATCAATGTCCTTTAAAAAACAATGTTGTGATGGAAAAAAGTCCAAAATAAGCCAAAAAACAAGAATCAACAAATTGGATTATTTTGGACTTTTTTCCACCACAACATTGGTTTTTAAAGGACATTGATTTTATTAAATACTTGTTTGTGGATGCTGGCATTTTTCCTGAGCCGTTTTTCTTGTTTTTCACATCAGTTTTTTGTTCTTGGTGGTTGACTAGTAAATTCACCAATCACATACCACCAAATCCATACTACCCCCAGCTCTCAACTGAACAGCCCCAAAAAAGTCTTCAGCCTACTCTGTGATTGCCTACCTACAGGAATAAAGCAGACATCATTATAAGTGGCCTGCAGTGGTGTCACTCAACCTGCTGAGCCAATGGGAAGCAGAGGTTAGGAAAAGACACATTTTTACTACAAGCATATATATGTGTTTCCTTTTCTTTTCATGGGTCTACCACTGCACTACAAATTTCCTTTATTTTCTTATAGCACTTGAGAAATTGAAAGATAACATGGAAGGATGTTGCACAAGGAAGGGGAACCTGTCCTGGCAGTGGGATGCATATGCCATGAGCACCATTGTATTATACAGCTTTAATAACATGTGCAACATATGTTACACATATATGTTCACCAGTGCACATATATACATGTAACATATGTGTACACTGTTGTGTTCCCTTTTTATTTTCTCTTTCTTCTGCAGTTCCAGTTGTGATGGTGGCAGAAGAGAAGCACTGAGTGGTCACCTCAGCCTGCACTGTTTGTTGCATCTGTTACTGGGAAAATACTGAGTACCAAACCTGCCTCTTTGAATAAGAATGGAGGTCACACAGCTAAGGATTACCTAGAGGGGTTGCTGGTGGCCTCTGAGGATGGTTCTGTGGGGCTCATCCCTGTGATCTCCTGATACCAATTGTATAGACTTATAACATCTCAGGTGTACTAACAGTTGATTACCCTCCTCAAAAAGGCTTACATCGTGTGTGTGTATGTGTGTGTGTGTGTGTGTGTGTGTGTGTGTGTGTGTGTGTGTGTGTGTGTGTGTGTGTGTGTGTGTATCTGTGAGAGAGGAGAGAGAGAGACAGACAGACAAAGAGAAATCCCTTCAAGGAGTCTACTACAATGGCATCAGTGACAAACAGGTGTGATTTCTCTTAAAGGAAACAGACAACAGCCTAATGCCAGCAGGTAGCTTGGGGCCAATAAATAAATAACTTTGATTTTATGTATTAGAATGACTATATTAAATGCACATTCACATATATAATTCTGTTTGACATGTCTCAAACAGGTGCCTGTAACTTCAGTTCTATCAATACACGTAAATAAATTGCAGTTTTCAGCACAGTTCATTGCAATTTCACCAAATCCGACATAAAAAACATTTATTCAGCTATAAAGGAGTTGTCTAATAAACAATATTTGACCTTACACAAAACTGAACAAGAATTCAACTCTTAGTAAATATTTCTCTCTTCTATTTTATTATAGTGATTGCCTTTGCCTTTGGCTTGAGTAGCTATTTCAGCCTCAAACTTAGCTTTGGTGGATTTTATTAAGCTCCTGATTTTGTTTATTTCAATGACAATGACTCTATTATTCTGGGATTTACTGTTCTTACTTTTGGTCAAAATTCTATTCCTTTTATTGTAAAGCTTGTTGATATTATGGTTCCACCATAGGGTGCTGTCTGTACTTGTTCCAGCAGGGTACCAACTGCATCTAAGCAGCTGTTTACACACTGGTGGAGTGTGGTGGCATATGTTTCCATGTGTTCATTGTAGTCAGCTGGGTTTGGTGAGGATCTGAAGCTTGTCAATGTATCAATTAAGAGAATGTAGGTTGTCTTAGAAACATTTTTAAAGGTACTTTGGGTGGAAAAGATCTCTGGTTTCAGTTTTATTTTGAAGGAGATGTCTTTATGGTCAGACCTAACAAGTGATGAAGATATGCAAGGGATGATGCAAGATGCCCCAGTATTAGTAATGACAACAGCCAATATGCAGTTCCCCTTGTGGGTACTCTGGCAAAATGTTCCAAGGTGTTTGTATTGACAAAGTCCAAGAATCTCTGTGCTTGTGAATGAGTGGTGGTGTAGGTTTCCCAGTCTATTGTTGGATAGTTTAAATCACCTAGGAAAATGGCATTTGGATTTAATATATATTTTTCTACTACTTCATATTTCCAGCATTAACATACAAATGTCAATGTTTCTAAATGACTAATTTAACTAAAAAGTAAAAACAAACTTCATTGCCATTTACTAGCATTTCCGTATGCATTTCTTTTTTAAATACCATGCAGTGTATTTTATATTACTGTAATCCAAGCAGCATATACGTTGTTCCCTTATGGCAATAAAACGTAATGAAATTCCAAGGATATACTTCACAGCATACAATACTAAATGTTCAATAAACACTTTTATTTGATACAAAGTGAGCGCTTTCGCCAACAGGCTTCTTCAGACTTGTAATAATATACACAGTACTGCAAGCTTTTTAAAAGCCCTCCATGGGCTGTGATTGGTTACAAACTCTACATCAAAACCACATTCCAATTTAAGGAGTTAGGTACATCACATCCTACTTCTTTACAAGTTACGAGATTAAATAGTCCATTGATTTGGGCAAGTTCATTCTTAAGAATATAAAAACATTATAAAAATACTATAAAAAATATTATACTGTTTAAAAATTCAAATATATACATTCATATTGATTCTATATAAAAAGAATTCACAGGTTATAAGAAACATGTTACAAGGACTGCAGGGATAAACGCAATCATAAAGTGCAAAAACAATTTCAACCATTCATAATAGCTATATGTACACAAACCAAACATGTATAAAACGTCACTGATATAAAAGCCTATAACCATTCATCTAAATCCTAAAGACTCCTATTCATTACAAAATGAGACAAGCAATTTCCTATGAGAGTGTCACGAACTACCATTTAAAGACTTATAATAGGGGCATATTCACCTCGGTCTTTTTATTCTCCTATTCTTCAAGAAAGGTTTGATCTGCACCTTATCATTGAGGCCAGGGGATTCATCTGCTCTCCATCTAATAATCCACCTGGTCTTACATTCCAATGTTCTATTCACAAGATCTCCTCCTCTTGGACCCTGTGTAAGTATCTGCAGGACATAGAACGTAAAAACATGTTCAGGCCCTGCTGCTTTGTGATGTCTAGCTAAAGCATTGACATCCGAGCCAATTCTAATCTGATAATTATGTTCCCTGATACGTTCCTTTAATGTGTGGTTGGTTTTCCCAATATAATACGCTGGACATAAACTACAGATGGCCACATAAACAACGTTCCTACTTTCACAGTTAGTGTTGGTGTAAAAACTAAACCTACGAGCTGTGGTAGGATGTATAAATTCAGTGTTTAAATTTATAAAAATACACTGGTTACATTTACCGCAGGGTACTGTGTTCACAGCTACACCTACCTTATTCAGTTTATTAGGAGTATGTTTAGGCCTACATAATAGGCTCTTCAAATTAGAATGATTCTTAAATGTCACTCGTGGTCTAGGGCCTACAACGTTACTCACTTCCCTGTCTGATAGTAAAATGTCCCAATGTTTATACATAAGTCCTTTCACCTCCAAACTAGCTTGACTGAAGGACAAGGTGGCTCTGACTTCATTCATGGATGGTGTGGTGGCCTCAGATTGTTCCACTTGCTCTAAAAAATATGGTCTAGCTCTACTAGACCTTAAAAGGTCCACTACGCCTATCGTCTCATTAATATCCCTTTCACTATACCCCCTATCCAGAAACCTTTTCTTAAGGTCCTGTACCTCCGTCTTATAAAGCTCTTCATGAGGATTAAGTCTGGACACTCTCATGAATTGTCCCTGTAGAACATTGTTAAAAACGTGTATGGGGTGCATACTCCACCTATCGAGTAAGGTGTTCCTGTGGCACCCTTTTCTATGTATAGACGTATTCAACATGCCATTGGACAGTCTGTATATTTCTACATCTAAGAAAGATATGTTCGTATAAGAAAAGTTCAAAGTGAACTTCAAAAAATCTGTGGATGTGTCCAAATAGGTAACAAAACTTCTTAATGAATCCTCATCCCCCAGCCACACAAAGAAGAGGTCATCCACGAACCTACGGTACATGCCCACAGATTCCTGGAAATGAATATTCTCACACATGTATTTATCTTCCCACATGGCCATAACTAAGTTGGCGTAGCTATTGGCACAAGATGTGCCCATAGCTACGCCATCCCTCTGAAGGTAGACATCATCCCCAAAGGCGAATACATTATTTGCTAGAATTGTCTCAAGCAGTAAAGCAATTAAATCCACTTTCTTGTTGGAAAAATGTGAATGTTTCCGTAAGTATTCCAGAATAAAATTAATACCAGTCTCATTAGGGATTACCGTAAACAAGCTCACAACATCCAGGGTCACTAAGAGAAAGGGTTGATTATCCCTCAATTGTCTCGTATAAGTATATAAATCTATCAAAAATTGCTTACTGTCTTTAAGTATTCTCTTATTCTCATCTACTAGTGGTCTCAGTAAATTCTCTGTATAAACTGAGAGTGGTTCTGTGACCCAACCCTGGCCTGCCAGAATTGGTCTCATAGGGGGGTCTAATTTGGATTTGTGTATCTTCGGCAATCCCTGAATGACTGGTATTATCGGATCCTTGACTTTAAAAAATTCATATAATTCCTTCGTGATATCTAAGGACATAATAAGGTCATCTAAGGTGTAATAAACACTAAATACCTTATCTACCAGTATTTTATAATCTATTCTTTGATAGGATTTATCATCGTTTAAAAGTTGTTTCATTTTCTCATTATAATAGGTGGTGTTCATCAAAACAATAGGACCGCCCTTGTCGGCTGGTCTAATGATTATTGATTCATCCTGTCTTAGATCATTTAATGCTTTCCTTTGAAGGTAGTTTAAATTCTGTCCATGTCTTGTGACCCTTTTATCTTGAAAATATTTATAAATATCATTCTCTAACACTTTACCAAAAACCTCGATGGTAGGATGTAATTGTGGAATGAATGTACTATTTGCTCTAAATTTAGTGTGTCCCACATTATATTCCTCCTGCCCAAAATCCAGCTTTAATTGTATGTTTCTAATAAATAACTTTGTATCAATGATGGTATCAACTAAGTCACTATTCTTAGTTGGAATAAAGTTGAGGCCTTTATTTAAGACCTGTTCCTCATACTTATTTAGCACTCTATTGGACAGGTTAATAACTAGTGAGTTTGTCTCTCCCACATCTTTTTCAGTGTGGGTCCTTGTTGGTCTTCTATGGAGCCCTTCCTCTTCTGCCTGCCTCTGCTGGCAGACCGTCTCCTTCCCAAAAAATGATCTTGAGCTATTGGGAGTGGAGTATGAGCCTTATTCATTGTAAAAAAGGTACAGTTGGACTTAGGTCTGACCACTGTTTCATTCTGTGGTGACTTATTATCAGTGGGTTTTTCAATACATATCACTGATTCCCCTGTCATATCATGGGCTCCTAACTCACCATTAACATCACCTTGTGTGCTAACAATTCCTTCCCCTGCCCTGGAACTATTCACTTGACCCGTGGTCAATGAAACGTTCCCTGCACACATTGCTTGTCTATCATCTTGCACAATACCATCACTCATATTATTGGTCGACGTTCGATTTAATATATTTGATTCATTATCAACACCACTCACACCAACACTGGCATTAAATGAACCATTATTAAACTGTTTGTGTACATAGTTTCTAGATGTTACATTTGCATAGCTGCGCGGTTCATTATTCAAACCATTAACACTTTGTACATAATTGCTCCTCTCCCTCGGCCAAGTGAAAACATGATTATTTCTAAAATCACGTGTATCTCTAGTAATTTTGACCTTCTTTTGATCAAATAAGTGTTTCTCCAATAACATAACGTCATCTAGTACTTTTTCAAGTCTTAATGTAAACACATTCTCAGTATATTTTTGCTTAAAGTCACTAAACAATCTATTAACCAAAAGTCTTAGTCTATTCTCCTCCGGCGTGTGATATTCAATAAGAAGCTTCATGTAGTTGAAGCTCAGCTCAAGATTGAGCTGCTGCCAGCGATATAACAGTTCCGGAAACTGGTTACCCGATGTGGGCATCTTCAAAATGCGAAGCCCACGCGGTATAATTTTTCTGGTCAAGCAGGCTTCAAAATAATGCCTTTGTACTTGCAGTTTTTTTAATTTAGTAAAGGCAGTCTCAAGCTCTTGTAAATCTTTCATAACATTTAATTTACTCACATCGCTGTTAGTGTCCGTGATGCCTTCAACATTAGGCTCGAAATCAAGAAACAGGTTCTCCTCTCCGGTCACACAAACCTGAAAGCGTTCCGTGAACTTGTTGGCTCTCTCCAACACTGGTGGAACGTAAGGCAGTTCTATACTTTGAAGACTGATGTTCGCCATCCTCCTTGAGTGCTTCACCGACGAAAAATAATGTACGAAAACAATCCCAATGCAGAGTAGCACTCCAACGGAGACGGGAACAAACGTAAAAAATATGTAAAAATGTAATCCAAGCAGCATATACGTTGTTCCCTTATGGCAATAAAACGTAATGAAATTCCAAGGATATACTTCACAGCATATAATACTAAATATTCAATAAACACTTTTATTTGATACAAAGTGAGCGCTTTCGCCAACAGGCTTCTTCAGACTTGTAATAATATGCACAGTACTGCAAGCTTTTTAAAAGCCCTCCATGGGCTGTGATTGGTTACAAACTCTACATCAAAACCACATTCCAATTTAAGGAGTTAGGTACATCACATCCTACTTCTTTACAAGTTACGAGATTAAATAGTCCATTGATTTGGGCAAGTTCATTCTTAAGAATATAAAAACATTATAAAAATACTATAAAAAATATTATACTGTTTAAAAATTCAAATATATACATTCATATTGATTCTATATAAAAAGAATTCATAGGTTATAAGAAACATGTTACAAGGACTGCAGGGATAAACGCAATCATAAAGTGCAAAAACAATTTCAACCATTCATAATAGCTATATGTACACAAACCAAACATGTATAAAACGTCACTGATATAAAAGCCTATAACCATTCATCTAAATCCTAAAGACTCCTATTCATTACAAAATGAGACAAGCAATTTCCTATGAGAGTGTCACGAACTACCATTTAAAGACTTATAATAGGGGCATATTCACCTTAAAGACCAAACAATTCACTATTCATCAAGTACATAAACAGATCATGTGCATATGAAAAAGTTATAAAGCCAATAGACCAGAAAACATACTCTTTACCCACATTTGTTACCTTAACATTTTCAGCAAAGGAGTTTTCTTCCTTGCATTGTTCCGTGTAGCAACATATTATGTTGGCCATAATGAAAATGTTCCTAGCCTACATGATGATATACTGCTGGTAAATTGATGTAGCACCAATTCAATGACACAAGGTAGACCTACAAACTAGTAGCAGCTGCAAAACAAGTGATGAACAAAGTGTAACTGTATATAACAAGGCTGCATGTAAGTATAAACTGTATGTTAAGTAATTGCATTAAAAAAGAAGAAATAGCAATCATATAGTGCACTGTCACCCATAAATCTTCCAGTTTAACAAACAAAACAAATACTGACAAAAAAACTGCACAGCAAGTCAAATTGTTATGAATTGTGGGGAAACAAAAGGATCATATAATGAAGCAAGAACTTACAGAAAAGGGAGGTGAAATAAAAAAATGGAAGCATACAGCAATGAGTAAACAAGAAGGAAAAACATATGATAAAATGTGAAGGGGGGGATCTACAGAGGCAGTGAAAGAAATGATCAAGAAAAAAATGTTCTCCAGAAACAGGGATCACAAGCCACCCACTAAAGTACCTGAAGAGTCCTTGACAATCCCAACATTGCTTAAAATAAAGATTAAATCAGCACCTTCATGGATACATATGTCAGTCTCTCTCACTATGGCATGGTAAGTGCATGAGATGTCTTTCTCAAAATGTCCATTAGTGGATAAGCCTACAGCTTCTGCTCTTGTTAATAAGCCTTTATTCATGGCGCAGCCTTCTACTACTATTACTCCTTTCTTTCAGACAATGTTTGATAACAAAATGAATGCCAAACAATATTTCAGCATAAAACTGAAAAGCAGGTACTGGTGCAATAGAACGAGTATAATGTGGACGTTTCAGAGTTAATGTATATTCAAGCATCCAATTCCGAGTCTATTAATGAAAGTACGTTTATTAACAAATAAAAACAAATGAAACACGGATAAGCGCTTTCACTAATGTTAGCTTCTTCAGATCCTGTAGACAGTGAATCAGGACAACATACTTTATAGTGAACATAATTGGATAATTAAAACAATTAGATGAATTAATTAAAAACAACTTGAGTACAATCACATAAGCAAAGAAGGTTAAAATATAACTAACATATATATACTTCTTAGAAGAAAGAAATATATGCATCACATAAATGAATGTAAAGGTTTAAATCACATAAATATATATAGACAGAATGTAAATACTTTTGGAGACATAATATATATATGTGTGTGTCAATTCATCTTCATATAAAATTTATACATAAATAAATAAATATATACATGCCAAGACATTATAATACTAATGATATATTAATTGATTGTGTGAATAAATAAATAAATTATGTTGATGCTTACTAAAACATTGTAATATTGATAGATAAAACCATGAATATATTCAGTTATGCATGCTAAAGCTATAAAATAATGTAATGTATGAATATATCTATATTTAATATGTATGTAAAAATTATGAATTAGAAAGAGGTAATTTTATGAATGTTATAAATTTTATAAATTTCATAATGTATGCTATATATATAAATATAATATATGATTGGATATTTATATATAATAAAAATGTGAAAAGAAATATGAATGTGAATATAAATATGAATATAAATATAAATATAAATATGTATGTATAAATATGTCTAAAAACAGGGTGAATGTTAAAATTAAAAAGTATGTGAAATGTTAAAATGGTTGGAGATGAGTGAGTGTAATGATAAAAATAATAATAGGAACAGTTATGGAAGTGTATGTTTGAATGCGTCCAAGGACTGATGGATGGTATTGTATAAATTGTGTAAATGAATATATATGTCCCTATAAATGTGTAGTAAAGGGGTATAAAAATGCTAGAAGTGGGCAAGTATATATAAGTGTTTATTTAATATGTCTGCGTTGTTTAAGATAGGGCTTTATAGATGCCCTTTCGTTTAGGCCATGTCCCTTGTCTGCTCTAAGTTGAATGATCCAGCCACTCTCCCTTCCTTCTGTGTGGCATCTTATATTCCCTCCCCTTTCATTTGGTGTTATTACTTCCAACACTCTGAATGTGAACGTATGAGAGTCCCCTACCTGCATTACATGCTTGGCTAGAGCATTGTTAAGATTTTTCTTCCTAATGCTATAACAATGCTCCCTCATTCTATCACGTAGGCATCTATTAGTTTTGCCAACATAGAATGAGGAGCATAGTTTGCATACTGCTAGATATACAACATTGCAAGTCATGCAGTTGGCTTCTACAGTGATATGGAATTCTTTATTCAAATCTGGGTGGGTAAAGATGGGATCAATATTTATTAAAGAGCAAAAATTACAATGTCCGCATGGTCTGGTGTTCCCATCAGATGGTATATCTTTTCTATCCTTATTGTAGCATAGTAGCCTTTTTAAATTTCTTTTATTTTTATATAGGAACGATGGCTTGTCCCCTACTATGCCCTTGATAGCATCATCAGTCATTAAAATGTCCCAGTGCTTGTTAATGATATATTTGATTTCATCGTTGTCTCTAGTAAAAAAAGTAGAAAATTTCACTTTATGTGGATCTAAAATAGTAGTATTGTCTTTTGTAATACCTGGTCCAAAATAAGGTGCACCTCTATTTGTACGTGTATCTGCTGTTATCTTTAGGTGTTCTATTATTTCATTTGAACTATATCCCCTTTCTAATAAATTATTTTTCAATTCATTTAAATCGCTTTCTAGACCAGTCTCAGTTGAATTCATTCTTGACATTCTAAGTGCTTGACCTTTCATAATGTTTTTAAAAACATATGTTGGGTGCATGCTTCTTCTAAATAGAAGCATGTTCCGATGGCAATTTTTCCTGTGAATGCCTGTATTGATTATTCCACATGGTAATTTTTCAATAAAAAGGTCTAAGAAATCAATCTTGTTTATATTCCATTTTGTTGTGAATTTTAAGCAAGTGTTCATATTATTCACGGCTATAATGAAGTTGTGTAAATCACTCAATTGACCATCCCATAAAATAAATAAATCATCTACAAAGCGCCTATAAAAACATACATTAGATTTAAATAGTATGTCCTGAAAGAGGACTGCTTCTTCCCATTGGGCCCAAAACATGTTGGCGTAGCTATTGGCACAGGGAGTGCCCATAGCTACGCCATCACATTGTCTATAGATGTCATTATCAAATATGAACACATTGTTTTCCAATACTATTTCTAAGAAATGTATTATTAAATCAATTAAAGTGTCAGGGTATTCACTGTGATTTTTCAAATAAGAACTGACAAACGTCTTTCCCAAAGCATTGGGAATTACTGTAAAGAGTGATTGTACATCTAGGGTGACTAGAATTAAATTTTCTATAGATGTACAACCCTTTAAATTGTCGTATAAATCTGTTAAAAACTGCTTAGAATCATGCAACACATATGGATTGGTGTCAAGAATACATCTTAGATGTTTTTCGATGAAAACTGATAAGTGTTCAGTCACCCAACCCCTTCTTGAGACTATGGGTCTCATTGGTGGGTCTGAGGAATTTTTATGAATTTTTGGTAGTCCCTGAATGATTGGAATGGTGGGTGTTTCTATGTATAGATATTCATATAAATTTCTATTAATTAGGCCACTTTTGTAGATGTCTGTTAAAATATTGTGTATATCAATACATTTTTTATTTATAATTTCAATATTTTCCTTAATGTAAAATTTATCTTGAAGCATTAGCTTCATTTTCTGTATATAATGTTCACTATCTAAGATAACTATTCCTGATCCCTTGTCTGCAGGTCTGATAGAAATGTTTGATTCATGTTTTAATTTATTCAAACTGATTCTTTCTTTATGATTCAAATTATCAAATCTTTTCTTATTTCTTTTTTCATAGTGTTTTTTGTCATTAAAAAACTTATGAAGCTCATCCTCAGTAACTTTAAAATATGCTTCTACTAGAGGGTGATTAGCTGGTGTAAAGTCACTTAGATTTTTAAAAACAAATGGTCTTTTATTACCGTTGGTACTTGTATTATGTGTGGTAGCATCATCTTTTGAACCGAACATATGCTTCAACATAATATTGCGACAGAATATTTTTAAGTCTGTGATTGTGTCAGTGATCACACTGTTAGTATGAGGTATAAAGTTCAAACCCTTATTTAAAAGTTCCACATCATCATCTGTTAATTCAAAACTGGATAAATTAAAAATTAGCCCTAATGATCTTTGTTCCACATTTTCTTTAAAGTGGTGGGTTGGGGAGCTTCTCCTGATATCTTTCTTTTCTGTCTCCCTCTGCTCATTGATCGGGCCTTTCTTCATATATTATATTTATATATATAGCATACATTATGAAATTTATAAAATTTATAACATTCATAAAATTACCTCTTTCTAATTCATAATTTTTACATACATATTAAATATAGATATATTCATACATTACATTATTTTATAGCTTTAGCATGCATAACTGAATATATTCATGGTTTTATCTATCAATATTACAATGTTTTAGTAAGCATCAACATAATTTATTTATTTATTCACACAATCAATTAATATATCATTAGTATTATAATGTCTTGGCATGTATATATTTATTTATTTATGTATAAATTTTATATGAAGATGAATTGACACACACATATATATATTATGTCTCCAAAAGTATTTACATTCTGTCTATATATATTTATGTGATTTAAACCTTTACATTCATTTATGTGATGCATATATTTCTTTCTTCTAAGAAGTATATATATGTTAGTTATATTTTAACCTTCTTTGCTTATGTGATTGTACTCAAGTTGTTTTTAATTAATTCATCTAATTGTTTTAATTATCCAATTATGTTCACTATAAAGTATGTTGTCCTGATTCACTGTCTACAGGATCTGAAGAAGCTAACATTAGTGAAAGCGCTTATCCGTGTTTCATTTGTTTTTATTTGTTAATAAACGTACTTTCATTAATAGACTCGGAATTGGATGCTTGAATATACATTAACTCTGAAACGTCCACATTATACTCGTTCTATTGCACCAGTACCTGCTTTTCAATTTTATCTTATTATTTGGTATACGTGCATTCATCATTTGGACTGACTTTGCTACTGCTTTTTACTTATACAATATTTCAGCATAGTCCAAGAACATAAGCAATAAGTACTAGAGTTAGTGTCTTCCTTGGATCATGGTGCATCTTTACTTAAAATTGGCAAATGTCAACCTTTTTGAGTGCTGACAAAGATATCAGATGTTAAGAAGAAAAGGAAAACGAAGTTCCACTCCCTCATCCTCAGAAGATGAAGATAATGATTATTTATGATATAGATATAGATATAGATATAAATATAGATATAGTTATAGTTGGCCTCACATCCCAAAGTCTGACCATAATGATATATGCTCACAATCTTCAAGTTAACCACCCAAGGACATTACTTTTACAGAGACCTTAAATTACATAGAAGAGTTTTTCAACTATACTTTTACAGTAAATATGAATGGTCCTTCTTGTTAATGTTATGAAAGTTAAGAGTTGAATGCCAAACTTAAAGACAACAGCACCAAAGATAGCTGACAGAATGCATAAGGCAGTAAAGGACAAGCAGGATCTCTGAAACAGTTGTAAATCTGATCCTGCAATGATTTTGTTTTCCACACCCTAAAAGAATAGAAAATCTAGCCCTTCATCAATTTTTCCTTTGATGGACAATCCAAATTACTAGATGGATACCACAGCAGAATATATACTTCCAGCAACTTACATATCAGAGCTTTAAACTGTTTAGCTCATATTATAACATATCAGTGTTAGGTCAGGTTCACAAAACTACAGAATTTAGCAGACAGTATCACTTTAAATAAACTGGAAAAACATTGCTTACAGCTGATAAGACTAGAATACATACTCTTAAGTGCATGTATGATGTTGCACATGCTTCTTCAGGTTCAGGCATGTCATTGGTAGCTATGAGAAGATGTCTATATAGGACTTTCAAATTCAGATAACCATTAGGGGGTTGTGAGGACTAGTGCACTAATTCAAGGTCCACAATCTCCAAAACAAAAAGAAAGGATGTGAGTATTGAGCTTAAATAACCATAAGGGGTATATGAGGAGTAGTACACTCATGCAAGGGCCACAGTCTCCAAAAACAAAAGTAAAGGTGGTCAGTGCAGCTGAAAATGTAGGGTGGTAGATTTCCTCACCCAGTATTATGCTGGTTTGTGGGATGTTTGAGGCCTGAGGGCCACCCATTTGAGAACCCTTTTAGATGTGTCAGTTATCTAAGATAGCCTACTTGGCCAAGCAGCTAACAATATTATTACAGACTTACAAAAGAAAGGAAAGAGGAGATCATCAGTCTAATACAGTTTGCCGCCAACAAAAAATTGGGGGTTGTTATAAAGTCACCCTGTGACACCCAAACCCTCTCGAATGAACTCTCGCTATAAATTCTTGGTGTACTAAAATGGACTCAAAGTAAATGCTGAAAACTGTAGCTTCATCACTTTTGGTAGATAACCCTTCCCATCATCATTCTATATAGATAAGACACCACTACAAAATGAAAATGTAGTCAGAGACTGAGAAACTTGGTTTAATAACTCCCTCTCTTTTAACAATTATGTGGCAACTAGTTTTTATTTAGTACAGCTAATTATCAAACGAACATAAAGAGGTAATTGCTCCCTTATATTCAGCAGTGACCAGACCAATTATTGAATACAAAGTCCTCTTCAGATGCCTCTCACTAAACATATCAAACAATTAGAAAGACCTCAAAAGATCCTAAATAAAATGATCACAATTCTAAAGTCCCTGAGCTATCAAGAAAGGCAAGAAGCTCTATCCTTTTGTTCACGGTGTTATAGATTTTGAGGTGAGATCTTTGTCTCACTTACTGTATGATCATGTATTTCTGCAAGTCTAATATCTCCAACAGTGCTAGAGCCAGGGAGCTAAATCTTCACCAACAGATAAATAAAATGAGGTGGAGAGATAAGCTTATAATTCAGCACCTCACAAACCTCTGGAATAAAGTTGCCCTGTTAACTAGTGTGACTCACTATGTTCCTTTAAATATTAACTAGATGGCTGGATGGGTATCCGCAAATTTACTCTGAGATTCACTGGTATGGTCCTCCTAGAGAAGGAGGTGCAGCTGAAGGAGTATAGCGGCAAGGTATAAATGGTCATAAGACTCAATAGCTTTGGAATATCTGTGACTCTATAAAAGGGTAGATACAGGTGAAAGTCCTCCAAATAACTGTAAGCGTTTTTATGCACTTTCCTTTTTTAATGCTGCTTAACAGAGCAGAGGTTTAACGCTTTGATGTGTTTACGAGTTGCTTCCTGTAGCCATGGATACAAGGCTTGAGTCTTTCCTCCTCCATTTGCTTATTATGAAACTCCAAGCAAGCCATTTAACCAGACATAGCTCCCAGATTGCCCTCCAAAGGAGCACCTGTGTCCAGTGGACTTACCCAGTACTAAAGTAAATAGATAAAATAAATAAATAAATAAATTCCTTAGAAAGTACCTTTCAGCAACACTTTTCTGCATAGAAATAGATAAATACAAACAAATGGGTATTGACATATTTGTTCAAAGTTCCACCACAGAAATTCAAGACAAGCCATTAAGATTATCTGTTCTACAAACATCACTGTATGGTATTGGACAAGCTCATTAATTAATGTTTCAACTATTGTAAATATGGAGTGTGTCAAGTAATTGACTAATATTCACAGGAATCTTTACAGTCCAAAGAAATCTCACTGAAACCACTTTCAGTGACAGTGGAACTTTCTCTGTTTTCCACTTTTCAGTGACCCTAGGTAGGTGTATATATGTTCAGGAGGTTTGGGGTGGTATTCTTCCACATAAGAGGGTGCAGGAGGGCTTGCTTCTCTGCAATAAATAAATACATAATCTGCAGTTCACTGAAAGTGGTTTCAGTGAATTTATTTGAAAGCATTGGTATCCTGGGAATTAATAGTTGAACTAACTCGTAGTCAATGTGAATTCAGAAATAATGGTATACAGAGATTTACAAAAGTAAGAAATATGACAGAATATTTTACTCATTTTACTTCTGCTGTTTCTTACATAGCTTGCTGAGATTCATGTGCAGTATTTTATTTTGGATGCACTACACACAAGCTAAAACAACACATTTGTCAACACCTTCAAGCAGTAATCACCAGAAATGTGAATAATGCCTTGTATAGGCAGGCACTTGTGATACGTAGTAATTTTACTGCTTATAAACTTTCCATAGTGGATTCTATTGATTTTAAAAACAGCAAAAGATATGTAGAAGAACCTGACTAGAAAGAAAACTGTTACCAGTTGAGAATGAATGCCTTCAATTGTCCAGTAATATATGAAATGGAACATTTTAAGATATATTTAATATTCATTAAATTTTCACGACCGGGAAAGTCTGACTGGGGAGTGCACATTTTTAGCATCAGCCAGAGGAGAAAAGCTCCTAAAAAGTACATCAGTACATAATTAGTATTAAATTTTTTATAGTAGACTTTAAAATATGTTAAGTGACAACAAATGTGCAATTATATAACACGAAGTTACATAAGTAATATTATATCTACATGATTGAAAACTGATATATATTGAGAAATTATTGGAGTAATGGTTAATAATAAAGATGTGAGGCAGATGAAATAGGGAGACAGACAGGGTAGAGAGAATAAATTGGTAGTGTTTTAGTTAACGTGGAGAAAGAGTTATAGCTAGGAGATGGGTGTTAATAAGTAGAGGGATGCATATAATGGCTATGGAGGTGGAGACAGAGAGATGAGAATATAGGATGGAGACAAAGCCTGATTTCATGCAGTGGAATGGATTAGGGGTAGACTAGCTCAGTGAGTAGGATGAGTAGAGCCAGAACTGGGGTAGATGCTGTTTAAGTAAGGTTTAGAAGTTGTTTACCATTCTATCTGTTTGATATGAGTTGAAATGTTGTTCCATAGTTTTGACGTATAGTGGAATCAAAGTAAATGTTTAGCATTGTTGTATGAGTTACTGATATCTAGCTAGAGTGAGGGTCTCTAGTAGGTGAGTAGTATAGTTGAGTGTTTTCTAATGTTGGGCGTTTCTGTGGCGAGCATAAGAGACTGTGAGCCGTGATTAGTTAAGTAACTAATTTGTCTGGGAGTTCAAGACAGTTTCGATGTGTTTTGTAAAAAAAGATTCTTTATGAATTTAACTATTTTATAGTAGTATGATGCCTGTTTAGATGTTTAATTAGTGTAAATGTTTGTTAGAATAGGGAAGGAATATAGTAGTGTTACAGAAAGGTAAGCTGATGCTAAGGTAGGCCTTGCATTGTCTGCCAAATACTGCTTGGCCCTGTAGAAGGAGTCAATTTTTTTATGCGTTTTCTAAATGGCTTGCCGCATATTGTGGTCTAAATTATGTTTGTCATCAATTACGACTCCTACTGATTTGGTTTGCTTTACTGTTTCAGTTGTTGTGCTGTTGTATGAAATGATGTGAAATGCATGCTTTCAGTTAAAGAATTATATTGGGGTAAAGAGCATAAGCTTGGTTCACTAGGGTTAAGAAGTTCTTGAGAGTTTTTAAAACAAGATACAATGACAGTGAAAGAGTCCTGGGTAATCGCCTAAAGTTTAGTTAGAGACGTGACAAAGCAGATAAAGGCTGAATAATCAGCATATTGTAAGTAAGTGGCAAACTCGTGGCAGTATGGAGTATAGAGGCCTGAGGAGCACCAACATAGACTGGAATGAAGAGGGATCTTGTTGCCATGTAACTGCTTGTTGGTGATTTGAAAGGTAGTTATGAGGACTAGGAAACAGAGGAAAGACTGAAGCCAAGGGAGACACGTTCAGGGAGAAGTTTTTGGGAAGGCACTGTGATAAATGCTTTCAATAAATCAAGGGAAGGGGAGGAAGCTAAGTTGCCTTCATTTCTATTTGAGTTAATAATGTGAGTAAAATTAAGAAAAGCAGGTGTAGTACTAAGCTTTGGTCTGAAACTGGGTTGGGTTTTAGACGGGAGTTTGTTATTACTTAAAAACTGCATGAGCTGTGCATGAATGCATTTCTGTAGTATTTTTGGAACAGGTGATAAGATTGCAATGGGTCTATAATTAGTAAACTCAGCTGATGTACCACCTTTGTGATGTGGGATTATAAAGGATGTTTTTCCAAATGGAAGGGACATAGTTTTCGGTTACTGATTGGTTGATCAGAAAGGACACTGGGAAAGCTAATATATCTGCAGTGATTTTTACAAAATTGGTGGGAAGATTTTTGGCATCCAGAGATGATTTTAGTTTGCTTAGCAACTTTCTGATATTAATGGCAGGAATATGGTGATGGTTAATTGTAAGCATATTTCAAGTAAAGTAGGAAATAGCATTGGGAAATGGGGTGGTCATTGATTGAGGACAAGACTGCCTGGATGAAGTAGGAGATGAACTGAGTGGCAACGGAATCTTTATTATTAAAGGTGGACAGGGAGGATGTGGTAGTATAGCCTGTGGGCAGCACATTTTTAAGGGGTGTACATAAAAGTTCAAGACCACGTTGCTGCTTTTGTTGGTGGCTGATGTAATGCATTTTCTTGTCTGTTTTCACGCTTTCCTTTGTGAGGTTTCTGAGATGTCTAAATATTTAAAAGGTGTGTTCACTTTTATGTTTGTAGTATTCCTTCCTGGCTTTGTCCCTTTACAGCATGAACTCTTTTGCCTACTTTGACAGCCTTTTTTGGTCTTACGAGGGCTAACTTGTTTAGAATTTTCAGAAAAGTGTCTTTGAAATGAGAGACTGTTTCATCAAGAGGCATATTCCCTAATACAGTACAGTTACAGCAGGACAGAGATGAGATGAATCGGTCTTTGTTAAATTTGGTTAGGTTGCATATTTGATTATAGGTTCATAGGTAAGTAATAGGATATCTGCCCTTGTGGGCCATTTTAAGCCTAGCCAATTTCCCTTTTTGTGCTCAAAATAACCCATCCCATTTGGTTATAGGTTAGCCTTACCCATCCCATAGTCACTAATTATATATTACCCCTAATGAGAATAACTGGGGATCATACCATAGATAATTTGAGGGGACCCATGCATTAGATACAGCATTTAGGATCTGCATCTATCCATTAGTAGTATACAGGACAGTCATGAGGTAAATTGTCTGTTTCTCATCTATAGATCTAAGTTGACCTTGAAAATAGACAGGGATGAACTTTGTTTATGTAGATGTAGGAGTCTGTTCCATAGTAGTGTCATCCTCAGCGAAATACACCTGTTCCTCCAAACTGTGATGTTGCAGCAGAGGTTTAGATCCCTAGACTGAGTATTTCTGATGCCATTTGACTTGCTGATGTGCAGTAAATCCATCAGTAATGGGGTCGGAGGATGCCTTGCATTCTAGACACTGGTCACCTTTTAACAGTCTTTAGGATGCTGAGTATAGTGACCGAGCTTTGAGTCGGCCCATGAAAGACGTGTTGTTTAAGCCTGGTATCCTTTTAGTAAAGGATCTCACTGGGTATTCCAGTTGCATGTGTCTGGGCAGATACATGCCTAAGGGGGCATTATATTCAATGACTGGCCTAATAAGGGCTGAGTAAAGGGGGACAATGACATCCTTAGATCTAGACACAATCCCTTTCTTTATAAGCTGTGCAACATAGAAGGACATTCTTACAATAGACACTTGCTAGCCAAAGGTTAGGCCACTGTCCACATAAGTTCCCAAATCCCAAACAACTGATCAAATCTTAGGGGCATATTGTCAGTATGGTAGTTGCCTGGAGTAGATGACTTCCCAAAGGATATAATGATGCATTTTTTGGCATTTGCTATCAGACCATGACTTTGGCATCAGTTATTTATTTGAGATGAGCCTTCCTGCCTTTAAGTAATTATATTTTAGGTGTTCAAACCTTTAAGTATTCATAGATTACTTGTTTAGACAGGCTGCTGTGTTCTGTTATGGCCCTTTTATGTTTCCTATCCATTCTGAATATGTTGAAGTCAGGGGGGATGATTTAATGGTCAGATATTTCTCGTTTTAACCAAGTGTCAGTTACACCTAGTATTTCCAGGGAGTAAAAAGCTAGACATGCATGGATGTCCTGCATTTTGTTACAGATGCTTGTGAGATTCATGTTAAACAGCTGTACATTTTTGTCAGATGAAGATGGGGGAAACTGAGTTGGCATTTGTGGATAGTAGGGAGGTATCTGCAGTGGGAGCTTGATGTGTAACGTCATGGTTTGGGTGAATAGCTCCACAAAGTTTCAGGGTGGAGTGGTGTGTGGGAACATATAGAGCCGCTTACATTTGTATTTAAATTGTGTTGTTCAGTTTTAGGTGTTTACCTTAGATGTACTGTAGTGTGGTAGACTAGCAGTTATAATGAAAGAGAAGAACAGGAAGGGATGATGAAGTGTATGAGGGTCTGTGATGGAGGACAGATTTTGTGTAAGAGTAGTATGATAGAAGTGAAGTAAATGAGTGAACATGCAGGTCACATTGTATTTTGAGGTGAAGGATGGAGGATTGTACCAATGTTTTACAAGAGGTGTGGTATGAATTCATAAATGAAGAGTGGATTTTATAAGAGGAAATGTAGTAGCCGAGACAGCAAGATTGAGCTGAGAAGGGTCTGGTTACAGTAATTGTTAGTTTATGTAGCAGGGTGTTGCTTTGATTGCCTATTGAAGTTAAGAGTAGATAACAGAGGAAGGATGAGATGAAGGAGGTGGGTTTTGATGTTAGGTAGAGTTAGGTGGGCATAAGTTAAAGCATTAATATGTCATCAGAGCTCTCAAAATGTGGAACACTACCTCTCCCAATGTGGAACAAATGGGCAAAATGTGTAACATTTACTAACAGTTTAACTAGCTAAGAAGTTCACCTTGTGGTTACTAAGTGTCTCTTCAAACTTAGAAAAGCTTTATTTTGATTGATTAGTATGATTCAATATTATTAAATATTATTTATACTAGATATTTGGTAAAAAGAAATCTTAACAATGAATATGTGTCAAGCTCCTTCGGTGTGGAACAGCATTGAACATATATATATTTTAAGACTGAAAATTAAGAACATGCTTCATGATGCTGTACAGTTAAGAAGTATAGATATAATCTGATTTTTTTTAGCCATGTGATGTTTTATTCATGTGATTATGTCTGAGGAATCCGTAGGGATGAAAGTACTTGCTGTGGAGTGATTAGGTCATAACTAAATTGTTAATGTCTGTTTTACAGATTAATTGTTGAACTGTTAACGTGATTTCTGTCAAAAAAGACAATTTATTGGGTGCCCTTACACTAACATGTCAGTGCTTCAACTGCAGACTGCTCCTTATTGTCAAAAAGTACAACACCCCAGACCAGTTATAGATTTGTGAGCTATGAAAAAGTTTATAAACACAAAGTCCCTTAGGATGGTGACTCTAAAAGCATTTGTGCAGCTAATAGAAAAGGATTCTTGTGTGATATCTTGGGTAATCAAAATGCCTTTTTAATACAGTACAGTACTTTAATGTAAGACCATCACACAAAAAAAGTGCATTATAATTCAGATAGGTCAGTGTCAGTTGCAATTTCCAACTCGTCTATTTAGGCTTTCCACAGACCACAGAGTGTTAATGTTTAACTCCAGTTTTTTGCACATTTCAGAAATTAAGACATACTTATCTTAACCTTATCTAGGTGATTGCCTTCTAGCAGTAAAGTCAAGTAACCTGCTCCTTTAACAGATAAGTCTGGCTGTTTTACGAATGTGGGTAACTGAGAGTAACAGTAAATGACAAGAAATCATCCTTGACTCCTTTGACACCAGTAAGCTTTTTAGGAGAAGTCATAGCTTCTGTACTGATGAAAATATTTCTGCCAGCAGAAGCAATCAGTTGCTCAAATACTCCTGGCAGAATGTTCTCAACAACTCATAACAGCAAGGTAGTTCTTAATGGTCTGGGTTATATTATAGCCTGTATCTTCTTATTTCCTTCGCAAAGCTGCACTTAAGGCAAACCCAGTGCTTCATCAGAAACATATGGAAGCAATCCACAGATTCCCTAGAGGTAATTATTTCACTTATCTGTGAAGAAAGGATTCTTGTGGAGGACAGATCAACAAAATGTATCCAAAGCAATGACCCTACTACTTCCGGTAATCTTATGTCAGACAACAGGCAAAAAAATTACACATGGAAAATCCATTTCAACAACATGTCTCTCCACATCAGCTGGTCTTAACAAAATGGTTTCTTCTCATCAACCTGAAGAAAATAAAGCAGTTCACAGGTTCCTAAGAGCCTTTCAAGACAACTTTCATTCAGGTCATTTCCCATTTACTCAGGCATTATGTAGGCCTTTTTATCATTTCTCTAATTCAGAAGGTAGTCCTGAAAGCAAAACAAGACGAAGCCAGACTAATACTGAGAACACTATCTTGGCCAAAATAGCTATGATTCTACTCTGGTATATCCTCATGTAACTGCACATCCATCTGCTAAGGCATTCCTATTTTTCTCCCTAGCACTTGAATTATGAACCAGGTGATACAGAATACATAGAAATTTCACTTGAAAAACACTTTTTCTTGAGGTGGTTATTTCATGAACATTTTCAGTGCTACAGGTTCTTTCATACAAACCTCCTTAAAAAATGTATGTCTCTGAAGACTAATCATTCCTTCATGCAAAAATGTGTCTCAGCAGTGACTCTATAGCAACACATTTAAGTACCATTCTCTCATGGAAACATTCAAAATAAAGGAGAGCATCCTTTACATATGCTAGTTGTGTATAGATAAGAGACATAGCAGGAACAAAACGTGTGCTTTTAGGAGAGGATGAGCTATATGTGTTCTGCTGAAAAAGGATGGGAAGACCTGATTCTTAATGACAAACAATATCAAGGTGGTTGTCACACAACTTTTATTTTTTGACAATAACAGCAAAACTTTAAGTACTATCAGAAGCATTTCACACATGCAACAATTTGTAACTATTGTAATAGTTGTAATGGACAGGGCAGATAAATGTTTCCATTTCTTGATCTGATTTTAAATTAATTGTAACAGTCTGTATGTGCTGGTCTTTAAGTCTGTATTAGTGATCCCAGCACAGAGTTGTAGTGCATTTTTGTTGTTTCATTCTTGTGTACTGAGTGTATATCAGGCTAGTATGGCACTTGTCTTTGTATTAGGGCAATTTGAGGACAGTTAGCTCAGAGCTAAAGGTCTGTGAATTCCAAAGTTGTTGGTTGCTGTAATTTTTTAAGTTATTGTTGCATTGCAGTAGTTCTACAAGTCAGAGAAAGACAGATAAAGTGTTTGCATTTCTTGGTCTGATTTTAAATTCATTTTAACAGTCTATATCTGCTTTAGCTAAAGCCCATATTAGTGATTTCAGTATATAGCTGCACTGCAGTTTTGCTGATTTAAGTGGTCTAACTGTTGTTGTCAAGCCTTTGTTTCAATTTTGTGTACAGAGTGAATGTCAGACTAGTTTAGGACTTGTCTTTGCATTGGAACAGTTTCAGGCCAGTCAGCTAAGAACTAAGCTCTAATATTTTCCTTCCCACTCAGCCTGTTGTAGTTATGTTCTTAAACTCAAGTATCAGTTGTTGCCTGCCCTTTATGATAATTTGACAATATAATTCCCTCCCCCCTCGTGTTTACTGGCTGTTAACAATAAACATGCAAATATCATTTCACAAATTCTTTAATCTTAAACTACTCGCAGGCTAAAATACCTTTGATAAAATTGTGTATGCTAAGTGTACTGGTACTGTTTGCACTGATTGTGGTATCAAATTTGTGAGTTATTTTACTATAGCTAGTTTACTGGTTCTTACTGGTGAGAGAAGAAGGTTTCCAAGCTAGTTGTTCTGTATTTAAATTGAAATACTCAGTAACAAGTCCACTCAAACATTATTCTAAAACCGAACTCCAAGCAGTTTTACTTACCCCTGCCCCCAGAGTCATTCCCATCGGTATCATAAGCCAGCAATTCTCCATAACTTCTCTAGCCAGCTTTACTGAGATGGGTATATTGATACTGTGTAAGAACTGTCTCATGCTGTCTGATGATCGTCGATTACTCAAAATGCATAACACAGTGTGTGACAGATGTACATATAT
Organism: Protopterus annectens; assembly: GCF_019279795.1. Taxonomy (NCBI): domain Eukaryota; kingdom Metazoa; phylum Chordata; order Ceratodontiformes; family Protopteridae; genus Protopterus; species Protopterus annectens. The sequence goes on along the minus strand of NC_056737.1, from coordinate 1,925,498,852 downwards.
ACATATATAACACTCTTGGAGGCAAAAATCTCACAGTAAACTCAGACACCAAAATCGTCAGCAGTACACCACACATCACACCTCTACAAGGCCATCACTATATACATAATCCATCATATACTGAGGTTCTAAAGATTAACTTGCCTAAACCTTAAAGACCTTGAAAATATAACACTGATACAAAGCACGCTAAGCATATTAAGCCTTCTTCCTCACATAGCACAAGGACAAGGAGTCCAATAGCCACAGATGCTGAGCCCATAAGGCAGGCATCGAATCAACCAAACATTCGTGTTATAAGTTACTCCATTGTAAGACATACAGATGTGCGTCATACTAGACTGAGCAAGGAAAGAGTGATGGTTAGTCACTTGCCTGGTACTAGGATCCATCAAATCATGCATGCGCTCAGCTCCTCCTTCAACAACAAGAACCAGTATGACTCTGTCATAGTTCATGCTGGTGTCAATGACTTGAGATGTACCTCCCTGGATTATATGATGAGAGACATAATGGACCTCTCAGACTGTGCCCAAGGCAGGTTTGAGCCTAGCATTAAGTAGCATTCTAGTTTCTCCAAGGATGATGCCACAATATGAGCAAAAAAATTGACTTCAATAACTGGCTTAGTTTTTTGTTCCATTCAAAGGGGGGGTAAAATATTTGTTAGCTTGGGAGGATACAAGTGACAGACCATACAGATTCTTCAGGGATGGCCTGCATCTGTCCCCCCTACGGTTTCAATTATTAGCAAAGACTTTGCCCTCCCCCAATAGTGCCTTTTTTAAGCAATGCCAACCTGATAAACCTATTAACATAATGAAACAAGCAAAGAATAATATGAAGGTGTTACTGATCGATGCTAGGAACAAGAAAATCACCCTGGAAGAAATTGAAATCTGTGTAGTAAGTGTGACATGGTTTAAAATAGTGGAGAGCACACCAGCTGTGCATAGCTATAATGCCTTCCATATGTTTAGACAACTACTGCATAGAGGGGTAGAGGTGTATCAGTCTACATTCAGAAGAGACTCACATCAAGGCTAGTAAAACAGCATGATACCCTATAGCTTTTTCATGTCTAAATAACCATCAGAAAGGTCTCATGCCATATATTAGCTAGCTATAGCTATAGCTATAGAACTCCCTCTGAGACAGAAATAAGCCATAATGCCTATTTACAGGAACTAGAATCAGTATTAAACACAATTCCATTTTTCTACGTAATCTAACCTACCCAACTTTAGACTGGGAAAGCTACACAACCAGTAGTGCACAAGCACAGAGATTCCTGGACTTTGTTGATACAAATGCCCTGGAACAATTAGTCAGAGTACCCACCAGAGGGGAACAGCATCTTGGATGTTGTCCTTATTAATACGGAGAGCATCTTGTGCCATCCCTTGATGCGGAATGAATAAAGACATACAAATTGGTAAACTGATTGTAGATTCTAACATTTATTCTCAGACACAACAGATCATAGATATAGTTACAAAATCTTATGCAAAACAGTTTGGCTCCACAAAGGGAGTAATAAGTTGTCCTAGTGACATCCAGCTAACCTCAGATACTGGAATCAAATTAGATTATATTGAAAAAGAAATGCACAAACTGGATCCAAACAAAGTACAGGGAGGAGACAGAATTAGTAATAATGATGTGAGAACACTTCAGCAAGAACTTACAGTACCATTGTATCTATTATTTACTAGGTCATATAAATATGGGGAGATTCCTCAAGATTAGAGGCATGCGCTTATTAAACATGTCTTTAAAGGAAAGGGGAGTAGGACAAACCCAGAGTCACATAGACCCTTAAGTCTACTTTCATGTTGTGGAAAAATAATGGAGAAGGTAATACTGGATAAATTATTGTCAGAACTAGATAGATTGGGACTTGAAACCATATATCAGCATGCATATGTTGAAAATAGATCTATTACCACCTGTAACATGATGTTCTATGACAACATAATAACAGCAATGAATGAAAATTGTACTGTGCTGTAATTTATAAACATTTAACACCAGCATTTGACAGGGTTATACAACAAGTACTGATCAATAAATTAGAACAACTAGGTATTGATGTACTCTTGATAAGATAACTGCATAGCTTACAAATAGGACATGGCAAGTATTATACAGCAATTGGACAGGTGAAATTCTTGGTTACTGTTAGGGTGTCCCACAGGGTTCTGTCCTAGGCTCTTACTTGTTTAGATTGTAGCTTTCAGACCTAACTTTTTCATCTGAGGTGTTCAACAGTCTATATGCAGATGACTTGAAACTCGGCAAACTGATTACATGTGTTACAGATAGGGCATTTCTGTAAAAGAATCTGACTAAATTGACCATTTGGGTACAGGAGAATAATGTGCTGATAAATGCATCCCAAACTAAGCATATGAGATTTGGGAGACATAAATTGAAAGGTGAACTCTTAATATCGCACATAGAGATTGAAACTATAGATTCATTTAAGGACCTGGATACATGGGTAGCTCCAGATTTGAGTTTTTCTAATCATGTCAACCAATTAGTTAATGATAGTTATAGAACTACAAGTTGTATAAAAGGATTTATAAAGTCTAGGAAATTAGAAATGATGACGTCAGTGTTTGTTAGTTGCATTAGACCCAAACTTGAGTATGAAATAAAAATATAGAAACCTTATAAGAAAACAAGAGTGCGGTGGTGCAGCGGTTAGCATTGTCACATCACAGCAATTGGTTCTCCTGTTCGATTCTCGGCTGGAGTGCCTTCTGTGTGGAGTCTGTATGTCCTCCACACGGTCGAGTAACATTTAAAGACATGCAGGTAGGTGCGTGCATGAATGGGTGTGCCTTCTTTGAAGGTTGGGCATCAGGCTGGCAACTCGGCACAGTAAAAATCCACTGTCAATCATTAGCGGACCGGAGTTCCTCTGTGGCGACTCCTAACTGGGAAAACCAGAAAGACAAACAACAACATAAGAAAACAAGCATGAGTAAACTGAAAAGAGTACAGAGGAAATATATCAAGAGCATCCACAGATGTGAGAATTTAAGTTATTATGAAAGACTAAAATATCTGAACTTGTAGTGTCTCATAGATATCTAAGAGGAGATCTTATTCGGGTGTATAGGGCATTTAGAGACAACTATCTCTGGGAATCTTTGGGGTTATCAAAAAGTACTAGAGAATCATCAGACAATGTATGTAGAAGATTCTGTAGGAATGAGAAGTGTACTAATTGGTTCCCTGAGAGAACAGCTGATTCATGGGGCAGACTACCAAATTACATTAAAGCAAGTACTAGTTTAGATATTTTTAAGAACAGACTGAATACTTATTATAGGAGCAAGTGTTTTGGTATATTGGCAGGCTAGCAGAGCATTAATGCCCATGTCTGAAATATTTGTATGTATGTATGTATATATGCATTTTCATCACTTGTTAGGTCTGACCGTAAAGTAGTCTTTGAAATAAAATAAAAACAGAGATCCCTTCCACCCAAGGTACATTTAGAAATTTCTTCAAGACAAACTACCTATTCCTAACTGATACATTGGCAAGCTACAAATCCCCACCAAACCCAGTTAACCCCACTGACTATGGAGAAATGCACACCACCACACTATACCAGCATGTAAACAGCAGCATAGATGCAGCTGTCATATTAAGAAGCGCAGAGAAAACACCAGAAACAAGTCCACACGATGGAAGCATAATATTAACAAACTTTATAATAAAAGTAAAATAACTTTTTTTTTTGCCAACAAACATCTTTATTAAATTTTCACATATAACACAGGCAATCTTACATTTATTTAAATTAAAAACAAACAACATGGCACCACTTTAGTTGCAAACAGCATACATCACAAACACTACTGAAACAACTATAGTTGCAAACATTATATATCACTCATACCCTATCCAGTCATTGTCAGTTAAGCATTATATGGCTCATTTAAATCATGCCTCTTAAACCTCGTTCCTGCTCTGCATATATTGTTCCCATCATTTCCATTTTTCCTATGTAGTTTGCTCCCTCCCTTTTCTAATGATCCCAGTTTCAGTTGTTTTATCTCTGTTACTATATTTACTTCTAGTAAAGCTGATCTAGACTTTGATTTCCATTTTCTAGTATTAGCTGACTCAGCAAGGCTTTACTGTGTCAAGGCAATTCAGAGTCTGTATCATAACAAAAAAATCATCTACCCACTCAATCCAATCCGCTCACCCAGCATCTCTGACAGAATGGTCTGCAGAGAATTCCTAAAGTCTGCCAGCTCATTACACTCCCAAAAAATATGTTCCAAGCCACCTCTTTCTAGCCTATCACACATCCAACATTTGCTATCCACCTGAGGAAAAATTCTTTGGAGTCTACTTGGGATATAAAAATACCTATGTAAACTAGCCCATTATTCAAGGGTAGGTTGAAAGAACTGGATTTCTTGAGACCTGTGCTCAAGTCGGCCCTAGTGTTAGTACCTGCCGGCTTAAACCAAAGGGCTAAATTTAATTTACGAGTAAATAATTTTAAATCTATGAGTGCTAGATTGAATTTCCTGGCCACAACCATTTTTGTTGAAGTTTTATAACTAATGTGTACTAAACTAAAGTTGAGTCATGTGTATGTCTGATCACATGTTGATCACATGATGTATAAGGATTATTTAAGGTTGGAGATAACCATGCCAAGCAGTTCTGAAGAAGTCATTGCTAAAGACGAAAGTGGTTGACTGCATTTGGTCTGTTTTTGCTGTCAATAAATTGGATTTGTGGCTTGGACTTTGGTTTGTGTGGTTCTTGGGCCTCTATCTTCACTACTTGTGGTTCTTGGTTCTTTTCTTCTGGACTTGTTTATGGCTTCTGGTAGAGGTTCTGGGTCTCCCACCAATGACCTGGTCTCACAAATTCGAGTTGGAATAGACAGTTTGGCCTCTCTTCTGGAGAAAATCAACCAACAACTTCATGGCAGCAGTGGTTCCCCTGACGGTATTTCTTCTCAGTTAACGCAATGTTCTGGGGCCCTTGCTGCTTGGTCTAACCAGCCTAGAGCAGGAGGGAATATAAGAGAACCATCCAACTGAAAATTTATTGATTTTGATACTTGGAAAAGTTATATGTTTGATTTTTCCTCTACCACATCAATATCTAATAATGTGGACCCTAACCATGAAATTATTGGGCAGCGTACCTTCTTTGAACAACTTAAGCTATTTGAAGAAAAATTGCTAGCTTTTAAGAAAGTTCAATTACACAATGCGTATTTACATGATAATTTAAAGAGGGGGTCTTATCCCCAAGGGTTTGCGTTTGTGGCGTTATCCTAATGGGGTGGATCTGAATTCTGACTTTCAAAAGCTGTCTCTAAGGCATTCTGAAAGACTGAAACACAAAGAAGGAAGGCTCAACGGAGATTTACAGCAAGAATTCAACTCTGGGGATAAAAATTCCAACTTTAAACATTTAGGAGCTCACCCTAAAACTGCTGAGACTTACTTTAGACATAAAAATAATAAAAATAACAAAAAGAATCCATGGTCAAAAACCTTTAAAGGGAAGAAAGACACCAGGAATGAGGCATCCCCAAGTCTTATGTTTGGTAATAATACTGCTGACTACATTAAAATTTGTTTTATAGAAATGCTTATGACAATAATGTAAATAAGTCAGAATGTTTCTTTACACACAATATGAGTACTGGTAACTTTAGTACCAAAAAGGAAGGGGATGATTTTTTGAGTGACGACTCTGACAAAGATTTTTTTTGATTCAGCAGATACTAATGCAGCAAACATGAGATTTGAAAGAGGTTACACTGACCTAAGCAGTACAATTGGTTTTGATTGTTTTAAAACTATTGGTAACAATTTTACTGATGTTAATAATTGTTCTGATGGGACAATATCAGAGTTGCACTATGATACACAATAAATGCTGATTACTTCTTCATGTTTGGTAGACTCTATTTGGAATGATTCAGTTACATCAATATTTTACAAGGAAGTTACCAGTGTTAATTGTAATAACTTCAGTCATCCTGGTGAGTCAGAGAATTCTGGAACTCACATTAACTGCCCCATTATCAAATGTACCCCAAAATCATGAAAATAATTGTACTATGTCTGCTGTTATAACTGACAGTGGGGGTAGTGTATTAGAGAGTTTGAAAGATACTACACACAACATTTTAGATATGTTTGACAATTCTTGTATTTTTAATGACAGAAGAGCCAGCATTGAAGGGTCTGGAACTGTGTCTCCTTATAATCAACCTATTCTCTTTTCTTCCTTCTCTACCCCCCACACCAACACAGATGGAGGCAATCCTAATGGGGTACCCATATCATTCAGCCATTCACCTACCTTAGATGATAATTCACATTTTAGTGAATCCAATGATGGAAATCTACTTTTGAATTGCTTCGGGCCTTTTAGTGTGACTGAGGGGAACAACAGTCATCAAAATACAGAATCCATTAACATTGAACTAGCTGCTGGTGAATCATAGTTTTTAGTAGTAGGGGATACAAATAGCAGTACGGAGGAAAATGACATAGAACCTAATTGTATCCAAAATTCTACTAAAGCTTGTACAGTATGTAATTTTTCCAATGTTAACATCTCAACAGAACATGCTGATGTTCTGAGTAAGGGTTTGAGTTTTGTACCAGCCAGGAAATTCAATCTAGCGGAAACACTTATAGATTTAAAATTATTTATATTTAGCCCTTTGGTTTAAGTCAGCAGGTACTAACACTAGGGCTGACATGAATACAGGTCTCAAGAAATTCAGTTCTTTCAACTCGCACTTAAATAATGGGCTAGTACTGTTTGAAAAACTTTGTGAAAGGGAAATTTGAAAACTTTGTTCAAGGCCCCAATACTCTAATATAAATGATAAAGTTAAACTATTAGAGAATAAAACAAAACTTTTTAGTGATCTTTGTAACAACAAAACAATCAGAATAATGAAACCGGATAAAGGAGGGGGCATTGTCATCATGGATGTCGAGGATTATAACAATAAGATGTTCAAGCTCTTTTTTACTGACAGGTATACACAGGTATCAAAAAATGAACTTAATATTGCTTATTCTAAAACTTGTCGGTTGTTTATACGACATGGTCATGCAGCGACAAATTGACACAAGTGCCTATGAATACCTATCAAATGAACACCCGGTGGTGGCAGGTATATTCGGTATACTGCAAATTCATAAAGGGATCCGATACCCACCACTGAGACTGAATGTGGATGCAGGCAGGAGCAAAACTTTTTACATAGCTAAATATGTGGATAATTTATTTCAGCCATCCACCAGTTGCATTACCTATATCTATAAAGACTCATGGCATTTTTATTCAGATTAGCAAATTTACAATTCACACTGGATTATATATTTGTCACAATAGATGTGCAAGATCTTTATTTGGTCATTCCAGACAAGGACAGACTTGATTGGGTGGAAAGTATGCTCTTTGACATAGGACTATTGAACAATGACACCAACAAGGCTATCACACTAGCAGAATTAGTCCTGAGCAACAACTTTCTATATTTTGAAGGACAACTATTCAAACAAATGAATGGAGTGGCAATGGGTGCCTCGTGTCCTGAGCTTTGCCAACTTATTCATGGCATATTGGGAGAAACAATTTGTGTTCAATAGTATATTTGCTGACAGCTGGCCATTTTATATTAGGTACCTAGATGACAACATTATCATTTGGACAGATTCTTTGACAAAACTCAATGATTTTCTAATGTACATCAATAATAGCACCCCCTTTCTTAAATTTACCCACAACTTCAACAAGGACAAGATGGCATTTCTTGACTTCCTATTGTCAAATGATTATTCAAAGGGTTGCTTTAGCGCCAACATTTTTCGTAAGAAAACTTTTTCTAATCTCTACTACGACAGTTGGCATCCCAAATTTAAAAAAATGAGCAGTTGTCAAGGGACAACTAGTCCGACTTGCTCGGATGATATCTGATGATGCAGTATTTTTGGTGGAGATTGAAAAACTCTTGGATATGTTTACCCACAGAGGTTATCCACCAAATCTTTTGGTATCCATCAAAGATGAAGTATGTGACAAAAGGAGTAAGGGTCTGTACCATCCCCTATTACCAGTCTGTGATAACTCCTGTCATTCCTTATCCTCAGTAGGGTCATTGACCTCTGGTGATCATAATTCAGACAAGTCGTACAAACGAGCCTTCATTGTTACTTTTTCATTAAACACCTACCACATTGTTGATGTGGTTAATCAATTTTGGCCTATTGTTACTTCCATCAAAGATGGTAATGTACTATTTGATTCCTAACCTAAGATAGAATTTAGGAAAGACAAATGTTTTAAACGTTTACTGGAAAGGAATTTGGGTAAACTTAGTACCAATAGACCAAAACGTATGTACAAATGTAACCACTGTAACTACTGTCAACATATACTCTGTTGTGAGTCTTTTTTCATCAAAGACAAGAAATATGAGGTGAAAAAATATTTTAATTGTTCATCCAGGGGAGTGGTTTATTGTGCACTTTGCCAACAGTGTAAAGCATTTTAGATTGTCAAGACTGATCAATCATTGAAAGAGAGAATATATGAACATCTCAAAAAAATCAAGAAAGGAAAGACAACTAATGCACTGTACAGACATATTTCAGCCTATCCTGGTCACCTTTTTTAAATTTGTGGTGATTGATTTCTTGGAACCAGATCCAAGGGGCTTTTACACTGATGAACGTCTTCTCAAGAAAGAGCTCATATGGATTCTTGTGTGTGAAGCCCTTAGCCCCTCCCCCCCCCGGTTTGAATAAATGTTGTTCTATTACACCTATAGTAAAGCTAGAAAGCCTTGAGGGCTGATTATCCCATGTTACTCATACATTTGTCACTGTAACACTGACTATTTACTATTCCTATTCTCAGTATTATTTTCATTTGTGTTTCTATTTTTATTGTTTCACTTATGTTCGTTGATCATTTTTTATGCAATTTTCACTGACATTCACAACAATTTTTGTTGAAGTTTTATAACTAATGTGTACTAAACTAAAGTTGAGTCATGTGAATATTTGATCACATGTTGATCATACGATGTATTATGATTATTTAAGGTTGGAGATAACCGTGCCAAGCAGTTCTGAAGAAGTCTTTGCTAAAGACAAAATCACTTTACTGCATTTGGTCTGTTTTGCTGTCAATAAATTGGATTTGTGGTTTGGACTTTGGTTTGTGTGGTTCTTGGGCCTCTACCTACACTACTTGTGGTTCTTGGTTCTTTTCTTCTGGACCATATCACCTGTATATTGCAAGCTTGAAATCTAATATAAGTTGTAGGGGGGTTTACTGATAAAACTGGAAAATAATGAAGGAGCCAGAATTCACCCTAGAGTACATCCTTGCTTAAGGGGGGATTGATTCAGTGTATGATCTGATATCGGCTGTAAAGCCTTTTTTAGACAGGCAGATGGGTAAAAAGAGTGTTGCTTCTAGATTAGTGCCCAGTTCTAAAATATGTTAAAATATGTGTTATGGGGATGGAATGATCTATATGGTCAATGGCTTTGCTTAGTTTGATAAAGATCGCACCTGAAAGGATGCCTTTGTCCCATACATACCTCTCAACTGTACAGATTTTCACAGAATGTCCAGAATTTTACCTCATATTTTGGCCATTTTTCATAAAGTTGTGGTTTTCTGACAAATTCATGGCAAATCATTAAAGCTTGAAGTTAGAAAATAATAACAGACATTTTAGTTTCAGACTTCATACCCTTCAGAAAATTCATACCAATGCAAAACCTGTTATTCTATCAACTTTCTAAGTCTGTAATAGAAATATTTAAAAATTGTTCCCATTTTTGGGCCTTTGTCCCACTTTTATTTACGGCATTGTCGAGATTTCTTGCTCTAAGATATTGAGAGGTATGTTCCCATATTAAGGAGCATTTCATCTGTCATTGTGCATATAGCAGCCATAGTGCTACATCCTGCCCAGAAGCTATGTTATTTACAAGATAGCAGTTTGTATTTTGATGTAATCAACTAGTTGGGTGTAAATTATATTTTCAAGTATCTTTCCTAAGGTGAAGAGCATGGAGATTGGATGGATATATGAGGTGTTGTCAAAGTTAACTGTCTTAGGTAAGTGTTTGACTAAGGCTGAATCCATATATTTGGCATAAAATGTTGTGTGCAGCACAGTTTGTAAATTTGTAGGAATGGGATTGACAGGAACTCTCTCCAGTGTATCTATTGCTTCTATTTACTGTTTTTTGCTGGTGACGTGCTTTATGAGAGTGCTTGTTATGTCTATACTCTGGTGCTTTTCTCCCTGAGTCCACTCTGTGGAAGGACTCTCCCGAGTTGTGGACAGCATAGTCAATAAATGATAACAAATAAATGTGTTAAAAATAAAACACATAAATTCCAACATAGGCATGAGAATATTCTTACTTATTTTCATGCAAGCAGTTGTAGTCAATAGCGTACTTAACTTGTAATCATCTTTAAGCTATAATAATGTCTATACAGTGATACAATAAGTATGGATATCAAAAATAAAAGCTGATCATACCAAATCTCTGCGATGTTTACAAGTCAAAACATGTCATGACACACAGGACCTCAGAAGTAATTCTCCAGGAGTCGTTTAATGTACATGGAACTCTCCACTTCTGATTTATTTCATTTGTTACATAAAGAGATATCTACACATATATTCCACCAGGTACTGCTCTGGTGTGCAACACTGCACTCTGGTCTAAGTTATCATTTCTTTAAATAAAGACTAGCTCAGGACAGAGCCAAAGTGATTAATGTGTAGCATGCCATATCTCTTTTACCAAAGAATGAATGATTTGTGTGCAAATGGGATGAATGCTCTTATCTAAGGACCGTAACAACAATCTGCAGAAAGCAGGAATTTAAGCATGGATAAGAATATTTATGAATTACGAGACTGTGTTTCCTCGGAGCATTCCTCTTTCTCAAAGGTAGCTGCCACTGTGTTGCAGTTCCACTGCTCAGAACAAGAATTGTACTTTTCTCTGCATTTTGTTTTTTTCTTTCTCAAATAATCCTATTCAAACATTAATTAAGATTGTTTAATTTAAACAGTGCTGTTCCAAATTTTACATCTACTGTGCTGTACTATTCTGCAACAATGAGAACTAAATAATAATTCAGAATTTTGTCTAAAAGGCAGCTGACAATGGTAGTTATGTTCCAGGTCCGATATATAAACAGTGCCATTCAGAATTAAAAAATTCAAAGCTGGTCTGATAATACCTACCGCAAGGCTGCTAAAAAATTTCAAAATTGCAATCCTAATAATAATAATAATAATAACAATTAAAAAATATAAAGCTGGCCTGTTGATATATACTGCAAGATTGCTAAACAATTTTAGATTAGAAATCCCAATTACTGGAGAACCAGAAAAGGGGAACGAAGCCTGTGATTAAATGTACATTTTGTACATGGCATAAGGTGATGGACCCACTACATGGCTATTTCCTGATGGAGATAGTATGAGCAGCACCACTCAGCAGAAGAAACAGAATCACATCAGCTGTCCTGTGGCCTGTATGTCTCAATCAGAAAGAAGAAAGCAGTAGATGATGAAAATGTATACTAAAAGAATCAATGATAAAAAAATATGACTGGCACATTACAACACAACTTCCAGGATTATGAAATAAGCTTCTCATCACAATAGGAAGTCTTGATATATATATATATATATATATATATATATATATATATATATATATATATATATATTTATAGATATATATAGATAGATATAGATATGTATATAGATAGATATAGATATGTATATAGATAGATATAGATATGTATATATATATATCTATATATATATATATATATATATATATATATATATAGATAGAGATATAGATACAGATATACAGAGAGAGAGAAAGTGTATAAAGATATATATATATATATATATATATATATATATATATATATCAGATCCTCAATGCGCCACATGGGGGACTCCTGTATTATCTCAAAACAGGCTTTGATTCCCATTGCAATGAAATGGGCTTAAGCATGAGCTGTACAAGGCAGGGCAGGTACAGTTCTCACATCTCAGTGCTTCTTTTCACCCATTGTGTTGTTTTATTAAACAGGATTCAATGAACTGCAATTACTCAACCAGGAATTAAAGACAGATGGTACTGCCAATCAGCAAACCTGAGGTAACCCATTTACTTCTATATATGGATCTACTTCAGCTCGAATACAAACTGTTCAAGTTGCACTAACTCACTGCAGGTCCCTTGAGTGAAAGTTTACTTATGAGTTTAAAAAATTTTTTTTTTTTAAGAGGAAAGTAAGGCCTTTGCATCCCCTAATAGGGGGTTCTACCCCAAAATCCCAAGACTATAAAAATACTGTCACTGATGTTGCACAAACTCAGAGAACATATACTTATAGATGCAGTTTATGTATCTGTGCACCTTGCTTTTTTCCACTTGAATACACTGACAATCATTCAGCTGTGAGCTAATGAAAGATAAATACTGTGTATTTGATTACTTTTTCTTTGTATGTGTTAGTGTTTGTGTCTCTGGTATGTATTCATTGAGATGCATTTTACTGAACAACATTCATGGAACTGAGTGAAACAGAAAACATCAACTGTGTACTCATCTAAATATAATCATAATGTTATATCTGCACATTTTTTTCTACTATAATGTTATGCAATGTGTATGTATTATGCGTTGATGAGTTTTTATGTTGTATGTATGGATTCCATTAGGGCACATTAATTTAACTGTAGTTCACTTAGAATTGCTTTCTGCATCAAGTACATTTTATGAAGGTATTATTGCCCTGTTTTTATTTGGTATACTTTAACAAAATTATTAGCCCAAGATACCATAAATTATCTCTATGTACATTTATAGTATAGTCTGAAATTGTTTTTATTATATATATAATACTATATATTTGTTATTTAGAAATCTGCTAGAATAACAAGGGGTTTGTGTGAAGGTACATTTTCTGAAGGATTTGAAATCTGTAATTATTCAGTCACATCAGTCCTGAGATCATCCCAGTGATATGGCAGAAAACCATAATTTTGATAAGAAACACACCAAAAGATATATAAAGCAAAAACTGAACATTCTAAGAAAATGTGGATAGTTGAGAGGTATGATAGTTAAGTATATGGTCCAAACACAGTACAGGACAGTAAATACAGTACAGAGTATTGTGAAATCCCATTCTTGGCATTCTGTCCTGAAGTTGCGCAAATGATCTGCAAGGGTATATGGACTGCCATGTAAAATAAACACACAGCTGAATTGTAGGAATGAACACAAGGAAAGAGGACAGATGAAACAATAATGTACAGCAGACGAGGGCGTGCCGATGGAAGACAGTTGTAGCAGCAAACCAATCACATATCGATATGGTACAGTAAGGACTGCACAGTAAAAATGTGTACTATGTAACTGTCACACAAGGTGACATAACAATGGTGAAGATGTCTGTGTGAGATAGGCATCCTTACATGAACAATGCAGAGGACATCTATTAGGGATGTTACATATAGCTGGGGCAGGATGCATATTGTGAAGCTGTGCAAACTGATTTGCCTGAATATGAGTGTAATCTCAGCAGATGTCTCTAGCATGTGGGACACAGGTAATGGCTCAGAGACAACATTAAAAGAAACAAGCACAATCATGGACGATTTCAGAATACCACCAGTAATCCCATGTCTTTGGCATAACATATGTGATTTAGAGTGATCAGAGATAATTCTACACAAACGCACGCACTTGTACAACTATTATGACATGTCCACAATCTATGAAGGTAATCATGCATACTGTCCTGGCATAATAACATGTGCTGGAGGTGTTAGGAGGGACACTGCTATACCTGTATGCGACATTATGAACAATACAAGCTAGCTGACTACTGTGCATGGTGTATATATATATATATATATATATGTGTGTGTGTGTGTGTGTGTGTGTATGTATATATGTATATATATATATATATATATATAGAGAGAGAGAGAGAGAGAGAGCACAATCCATACTGTCATGAATGTTACCCATGTCATTAATGTTGTCAAACAGCTATGTATGTACTGTGTGCATCACTAGAACAGGTAACACACATTCATCTGGTGTAACAACTTCATGGGGGTTCCACACCATCACACTGTAATGTGAATGCCAGAAACATAGTTAGGTATGGCCAATAAGATGTGTGACAGTTCACTGTGACAAAGGTGGTACACTTCAGTTACACATCACTGGAAGATGTGTAGGGAGGTACATGAAGAGGGGTGCATTGCACTCAGTTATTGGTGTGATGAAGTTTGTGAACTATGGAGATGTTATGGTCTCTGATGTGGATGTCCTTCACATACTCAGTAGTTGTGTTACATACAAAGGAGTAGTCAGCACTGTGACCACATGCTGGTGGACATTCTACTTACCATCTACCCCAGGACACAGGTCACATACCTATTCATCAGATTATAGGGTGTGATGTCTACATTATACTAGGGTTGTGTGTTTGTTCTCCTGAAGTAACAAATCCCCCCATGTTTTCATGCCATTGTAGGTGGTGTCATGGCTGTGGCAGCAATCTTTGGTGTGTATTATACTGATATCACAGTTGGAGTCAATGATTGATTATCCACAATCTGTAGTCCTTCAGACAGCTGTTTGGACACAGGATGTGTATATCATCTGTGATGTCTGTCACTTAAATAATGGACAGGAAGGGCCGAGCAGACAGCCCCGATGTATGGCCATGATCACTGGGCCTGAAATATAGGTCAATTCACACATATCAAGATAGTTAGATCCCACATATGTGATACAGTGGTCTACCCACTTTGTGATATAGGTTTATATGGCCACATCTGACACTGTTAGGTGAATACCTCAGTATAAATTTGTGTTAAATGTCTTGGGCTTGCCAAGTTCAAAAGGATGATAGTGTTTTCATCATGCATGCCCTTGATGACCTCTTTGAGGACATCTAACAGATGTAATTGACATGATGTAGCATTAACAACTCACACAGGTCTGTTCCACATAGACAGGATATCAATAGTGTCCATTTAGAAGAGGTCCATAATGACATATTGGTCTTCCTCACAGATGAGAAGAGTCAGGCTGTGTCTATACATGCCTGCAGTGGGTGCTGTCTCCCCTTCAGCTCAGAAGGATGCATGTTGATGTACATCCTTCAAGAGGAACATAGTCTGTGTGGAGGATGTGTTGAAGTGTGTATTCAATCATGTCAGGAAAGTGTATGTGACAAGTCATGTGATAGGTGATCTGTGATGTTGTCACAGCCCATTGATTCTGTGTGATAGTCCTGAATGAAGGTAAGACAGTGCATACTGGCTAGCTTCAACTGGCCTAGGGCTTGAACACAATCCCCCACGGGTCTATATTTTATAATCATATGAGAACAATGTTGAACGCTCTAATGAGCGAAAATACAGAAACTCTAAGTCCTTAGTGTGGGGGGCTGCACCCCCCCACACCCCCTGCTAAATATATATTCCAACTCCGAGATCGCACTACAGTGAGGAAAGGGCAAATATCCCACTCTTCAATGTACTGTAATCTCAATAACGGAAGTTCAAGTTCTGACATTTTCACTCAGAGCGTTCAACATTGTTCTCATGCGATTATGTAATATAGACCCTCCCCCATGCAGGTACCTTATCATTGAGATACTCTCCCAGCTGGGGATTAAACCTTATAGCACTAGATAGGTACTAACTGACTCACTGACAGAACACATACTGTGAAAGTTGATGAATCAACCTGTACCAGTAGATCTGTCACCACTGGTGTGCCCCGGGGATCTGTGCTTGGCCCTTTACTGTTTGGAATCTATTTTTCGACAGTTCAGGCTATAGTATACAGCCTTTGGCTTACCATGTTTGCTGATTCTCACATACTACGTGCAATCATTGAGTCCAACTATGATTATATACTACAGGCAAGGCTAACACAGACAAATGATTGGTGACAAAGCTGCACGATCTACAGATAAATGCAACAAATGCCTTTATTTTGGCCTTCTGCAAAGTAGAATTCCCTGCTAATTACAGAATTGACAAAAGGCCATCGATGCTGAAACCCTGTGATGCAAGCACTGGGAGCAAATGTACATAGCAATCTGAACTTCGACCACCAAATGTCGACACTGGTATCGAAAGCCTATGTTGTACACATCATAAGTCACACCATCATATTCAGATCTTAGGAGTATATTACAGCACTGTACTCAAAACTCGTCAGAACACTAATACAGAGTATAAAATAAACAGAGAAAAAAACTGATAGGCCAAAGAAGAGCCATAAAGACGATAGAGTGGACTACTGAGGATAAGAAATATATTATGTATTGTTACTATTATACAAAAGGCCCATAATTTCCAGACACAAGATATACAAAAATATTAAGAGGCAAATTAGATGAAACAAAAATACTTCCACAAGAAAAACTGTCAGATACTTCAAATAAAAATTTGTGTTCATTAATACAACAAATTTGTGAAAAACATTATATAGACCAAGAAACTTTGATCTATTTGGAAAAAGGAACCATCTGAGGAAGTGTGAAAATATAAACAACAAAACCTGAGATTTTTGAAAAGTATGAAAAAGAAATATGGGCATGGGAAAGAAAGAGAGATTTCACATGGTGCAATATTTATGCAAAGTCAAAAGCCAAATAATCAATACAAAAAGGCAGCCACAAAGATATACTAAGAGAAATACAGCCAAAGGCATCCAGATATTGAAAATCTCACAATAAAATAATAATATCACAAAATGTGAATGTAGAAAAGAAGATTAGTAAAGAAGAAGTTAAAAAATAGAAGTTGAAGTTATGGAGTGCCTGCAAAGTGAAGGATGTGGTGTAGAAAGTCTAACACAGGTTACATCACAGTATGATGGAACAAATCCCCAAAGTAAGGAGAAACAGGAAGATCAGGAGACACCTGAAGAAGAAATATTGACATGGGAAAGAAAAAGAGATTTAATATGGTGTAATATTTATGCAAAGGAGAAAGCATAACTAATCAATACAAAAAGAGCAGCACCAAAGATATTTGAAGAGAAATACAGGCAAAGCAATCCGGACATGGAAAACTTTACAATACAAAAAATAACATGGCAAAGAGGAAAATAGAAAAGAAGATTTGTAATGGAGAAATTAAAGAAATAGAAACTGAGGTTGTGGAGTACCTACGAAGTGAAGGATTCAGTGTAGAAAGTCTAACTCAGAAAGCACCACAGCAGGATAGAGCAATATACATCCAAATTAAGGGGAAATCAATGGAACAGCAAGCAACTGGTCAGTTGCCATATGAAGATACTTTGGAGCCTTCCACAGGAAGCCAGTTTAACCATTCACTTGAAGCTGGACAGCAAGGGAAGGAACAGGAAACTCTGTCAACTCTGACACAGTCAATGTTGAGAAGTGATAGGACAGTGAATTCTCATATGACAGAGCAATGGATGACACAGGATGAAATTGAAGAGAATTTGCCACAGGAAGCTGCTATAGAACTTTCTATAGAATGCCCGCAGAAAATGGAGAACAAAAAATGTGCCCTCAGTTTAGAAGAAAATGAGCTAAGAGAAGAGTTGCTTGATTTAACAGATATAGACATATTAAAATCAATGATAGAAACAGAATGCAGAATGTCAATAAGACCCAAAAAGTTAGAAGTTTGATAAAACAAATGAACACAGTAATTAGGGCTGTCCATAGAGATCCATGCAATATAACAGATGTAAACAAGATATATTACTGTGCAGCTAAATTAATAACAGATAAAATTCTACCACAAGAACACAGGGTAGTGAAGGAAAGGAAGGGGAAAAATCAATTACCATCATGGAAATATCGAATAGAGAAAACTATAAAGCAATTAAGACAAGAAGTGTCACTGTTAGACGAGTATAGAAGAGGGAGCAGATCAACAAAAATACTCAGAAAGATAGACATGATAAAAGCAATGCACAGTATTATAACAGATCATGCACTTTTGCAAATAAATTAAAAATATCGGCACAGGCAGAAAAATGTAGAAGATATACAGATAAATATAAAGGAAAAGCACAAAATAAGCAATTTATTAAT
The DNA here is from genome assembly GCF_019279795.1 of Protopterus annectens. Taxonomy (NCBI): domain Eukaryota; kingdom Metazoa; phylum Chordata; order Ceratodontiformes; family Protopteridae; genus Protopterus; species Protopterus annectens. The sequence continues at coordinate 1,925,480,648 of NC_056737.1, read as the reverse complement.
AACCCAAAAATTTTATAGAGAATTGGGAAAAAAGGTAAAAGGAATTGAAAGACCACCAAAAAAAGAAGAGATAGATACATTTGGAAGCAGTATTTATGAAGATCCTGTGGAACATAACAAAGATGCTAGATGGATGGAAGAAGTAAATGAAAGAATAAGAAGTTCAAAGGTACAGGATATGAAATGGGATGAATTAACAGCCACAGAGATTGAAACAAAGTTAAGAAAAGCCTATAACTGGAAAATCCCAGGTCCAGATGCAGTACCTAACTTCTGGTTAAAAGTATTAACATCTTTGCATGAAGATTTAGCCATGAGTAAGAACTATTTATATGCGCACCCCAAACAGACACCAACCTGGCTAACAACAGGAAAAACAATGCTCCCACTTAAGTGAACCTGTAAGCTACCCTAAAAATTACAGACCAATAGCTTGCCTTCTGACCACATATAAACTATACACTGGAACTGATGTCAACAGAGTTTATAATCATTTAGAAGAAAACTCAATTATGTCAATAGAATAAAAGGGCAATAAAAGAAAGTAATATGAAACAAAGGATCATTTGTTGTTAAGTAAAGTCATAGTGGAGAACTTTAAAATGGGGAAGAATCTAATTATGGCATGAATTGACTACAAAAAAATCATTTGACAATATCCCACTTTCATGGATAAAAGAGTGCTTAAAAATGTATAAGCTACACCCTACACTGATAAATTACATCACAGCAACCGTGGAACAGTGTCAAACTACTTTCCAGTTAAGCCACAAAAAATGACAAATTATTATTCCAGGGATAAAAATCCAAATGGGATATTCCAGAGTGACTCTCTGTCACTGTTGCTCTTTTGCCTTGCCCTTAACCCATTAAGCTGTCTGCTTAACAGATTAGGCCATGACTATGATTTGGCTGCCAGAAAGCAGCAAAGTATAAAGACTTCTCATCTTCTCTATGCTGGTGATTTCAAACTGCATAGCTCATCATATGAGGAACTGAAAGCACAACTGCTACTAGTCAAAACTTTTTCAGATAATATAAGAATGTCAATTGGTCTTGATAAATCTTCAAAAGCAACCTTTAAAGCAGGAAAGCTGTGGCACTAAGAAAACATTGGTTTGGGACAAGAATGTGATATAAAAGAATTTGAGCAAGAGTGAGTGTATACATATTTGTGAACTGATGAAGTATCAACAATAAAACATGAAAAATGGAAATAAACCTTAGGAATATTTTAGAAGACTTAAATTAATCCTGAAAACAGCGTTGACATCTAGGAACAAAATTCAAGCTATAAATCAATTTGCTCTTCCTGTCCTAACTTACAGTTTTGGAGTGATTGACTAGTCCCAAAAAGTGTTGGATAGATTAGACAGGAAAACAAGAAGAATGCTTCATGCTCATCAAATGATTTATAAAAATCAGTGCATACCAAGAATATATATTCCCCATTCTGAAGGAGGTAGGGGCTTCCTTGAAATTGATTACATGCATAGATCTGCAATCGTGCGACTGCATACATACCTGCTGACCTCACAAGACCCAAATATAGTGAAAGTTTTGAAACATGAAGAGAATAAATCTAAGATGACTTCTCTTCTTAGTCTAGCAGAAGCATATTGGCATCAAGCGGGAATGAAACTCAAACCAGAAGTAGATAAAAATCAGGCAGCAACTGCCAAAAAACAAAAGAAGGAATATAAGTTGAAAGATCAAATGAGAAAGTAAGAAATGTGAAACATGCATAAATATAGTTGCAAGTATAGAAAATTCCTGGAAGAACCTCATGTTGATCAGGATCGAACACAGGAATGGTTAAGAAGTGGTGAAAAAAATCTACAGTTGTATTTAGATATGTTACCAATACATGTAACTCTGTATGAATTGCAGAAGTCGTTAGTGGGCAGACTGCGGGTGCTGTGAAGAGCACTTCTGGCTGACATCAAAGAGTGAAACAATACTAAGTTCATGAACTTAAATCATGCTTTGACTTAGGAATGGAGTCCATTCCCATCATGGTATTAGAAACCCAAAAGATTTGGAGAAACTTAAAAGAGTATAATGCTCTCTTTTGCATATACCTCACCAGTCATATGTAGCAGCTGGAGAGACCACAGGGGGTACTCACCAAGAAAACACAGTCCCTACAAACCATGCCATGATGTATGTGGATAGACTGAAATCCACACCACTGTAATTTGTATTTTATAGGATGAGGTCACGTCTGCCTGGCCTCAAGGCCAATCTCTGACCCTGCCCTAGTGAGAATAGTGCACATCCACAAATCAGATATAGCTGATGACATCAACAGTGTCTGGTGAGGAGAATATGGCAATAAAAGTGTCCTACATGCTGGTGTAAAAGGCTGTCTGTATTGTCAAACAAGTGCACACACACACACACATACACCAGTTGACTGCAGTGAGAATAGAACCCCTACCTAAGCACACAGACTATAGACCTCTGTATTTAAGGCAAGTGCCAGAGCTCAAGTCTGACTTGGAATGTTTCAGACAACACTTTATAGCTGATGGCATCAGCAGGGTCTGGTGGATAGAATATGGCAATAACTGTGTCCCATGTGCTGGTGTAAAAGGCTCTCTGTCATGTCAAGCAAGTGCACGTACACACACACACACACACACACACACACACACACACACACACACCAGTTGACTGCAGTGAGAATGGAGCCCCTACCTAAGTACACAGACTACAGAACTCTGTATTTAAAGCAAGTGCCACAGTGCAAGTCTGTCTTGGAGTGTCTCAGACAACACTTTATAGCTGATGACATTAGAAGGGTCTGGTGAGGAGAATATGTAAAAGGCTGTCTGTCATGTCAAGCAAGTGCACACATGCACACGCGCATGTACACACACACACACACACACACACACACACACACACACACACACACACACACACACACACACACACAGAATTTGGCTGCAGTGAGAATAGAAACCCTGCCTATCAAAGTACACAGACTAGAGAACTCAACACTTTACGCTAGTGCCAAGGCACAAGTTTGATTTTTACAAGGCTGAAGGACAACTTATAGTGGATGACATCAGAAGACCATGTTGTTGAGAAGAAGTTGGGAGACCTGCATGAAACTGATGTGTAGGCATGTGCAAGTATCAAATTACTGTCAGTCCATGGGATTGGAGCAGCAACTGTAGGATACACACCTCTGCTTTTCTGGCTACACACACACACACACACACACACACACACACACACACACACACACACACACACACACACACACACACACACACACACACACACAGAGTTAACAGCAGTGAGAACAGAACCCCTACCTATCTAAGTACACAGACTACACAACTTAGTACTTTACACTAGTGCCATGGCACAAGTCTGACTTTTACAAGGCTGCAGGAAAACTTATATTTATAGTGGATGACTTCAGCAGAGCATGTTGGAGAGAAGATGTTGGGAGGCCTGCATAGATTCATAGGTTCATAGGAGTTTACTAGGCTAGTGGCCCTAGGGCATTTACAAGCCTATACATATAAAAACACAAGTATCCTTATTGAGCATAGTTAGATGGTCATTGGGTTTTGTGCTCAGCACTGACTGCCCCTGTCCATGAGGGACATAGGTGCCACCCCAGGGGTGAATTTACAATCACTCATCCAGTTGTCAAGGTTGCACTTGAATAGGGTCATTGAGGAGCATGTTTCATATGCAGTGGGAGCCTATTACAGAGGGGTGGCAATCAGTGGGAGATATATCTGTCTCCCCAGAATGTTCTGTTTATGTCACAGGCTTGGTTGAGATCCCTGGAGTAAGTTATTCTTGTCCCATTTGATATGCAGATGTCCAGCATTTCCAATAGGGCAGGGTCTGAGACTGCTCTGTAGGCCAGGCATAGGTCACATTTCAGCAGCCTGCATGATATTAAGTATAGTGACAGGTCTTTCAGACTTTTCATGTATGTCATGTTTTGGAGGCCCTGGATTCTCCTGGTCATAAACCTCTGTGTTTTCTCCAGTTATTGCAGGCATTTGGTGAGGTACAGACAGAAGGTACCATTGTATTCAATTAGTGGTCTGATAAGGGTTGAGTACAGAGGAGCTATGACCTCCCTGGTCTTGGATGTTGTGACAATTGGGGAGAGATGGGCAAAGGCTGCCAGCCTAGTCAAATAGAATTTGATATATAATTCTGGCATTTGTAAATAAATGTAAAATACATGCATGTTTTCTTGAGTGTAAAAGAATACTGTGAAATGTTGAACTGCAAAGTATGTGAAAATATTGCTCTCTACTGCACCAGTGAAGCATGTTGTGACCCTTCCATGTTAGAATTTGGCTCCAGTGAGTCTGGATGAATGTTTCATGCCCATTTTTTAAGGCTAAAGACCAGAATTTAGATGTGGAATGTGCTTTATTGCTCTGGTTTCTGTTAGAGTATACATGTGAAATTACTTATATTGCTGTAAGATTCTGAGCAGGTGTTAGATTGCTAAATAATGCAGTTTGTTTGCCTGGGAAAACCTAAGGTCAACATGATGTAATTTGGAAGGGACCCAGCAGACATGTTTGTTAGTAATGTTTCAATACTGTTTTCTCACAAGAGACTTTGAGCATTTTGATCTTGGATATCTAACTCAGCACTCTGCCTTATGCTCACATGTAAGTTTTAGCACTGTGATTTCTTGTAGGAATAGTTAAAGCCAGAAAAGATTAATTAGGTATTTTTCTTTGAAATCAGACCTGTCCTACTGTATTATTTTAAGTTTCTGTGAGATCTCTGAACTCTTAGATATCTCTGTGGTGTAGTAATTTTGTCTTGTGTTTTATTTATTATTAAATATTTTAAAACCTTCTACCTGTGGCTGGTTTATGTACAGATAAATTATGCTTTAGAGTACATTATATATTTATAGAGTTTACTATGTAAGCCCTTCCAATAAGCCTAAACTGAATAGTCACATTACCATTGGATAATAATATTGCACAGTAATAATTGGACACCATTTTAAGGGCCTTTTAGTAGCTGATATTATTAGCTGGGTGGTGGCAGGGATTACTATCTTATGATCTGGGTAAAGGGGCACAGCTGGAGAATCTGTGTCAGCCTTTCCCAGGAGTGTCTGTGAAGTTGTATAAATACTTATCTCAAAGTGTGTGTGTGTGTTGTGCCAGCTACTTGGGCAGGGACATGAAGCACTGGTTGGACAGAGAGGGTATTGGAGGTTTTAGCTTGCCCATCTAGGCTGAGACCTGGACCCTATAGCTGTGCCAGTAGGGAGTCTTATTGGGGACCTGGTGAGCAAGGGAGCAACCAGCCTCAGACTGACTGTGATCTCAGTGTGCACTTAAGGGAAATTGTACTTTACTGTGTGTATTAGTTATCCTTTCCTCTCTTCTAGGAGACAACCTCCCTGGTGTTAGTGGTAAGGATTGAGGCTCCTTGATTGCTGGGCCAGGGCATGGTCATCACAGATGTAATGCCCTTATTTATGAGGTGAGCAATGTAGAATGTGCGTCTCACCACTATGGACACATAATGATTGAAGTGTATCTTGCTGTCAACATGTGTTTCCAAGTCACACAACACTGTGTTTGAGCTTACAGGGGTGCTATGTGTATCATAATTAGCAGGGTACTTCATTGTCAAAGGGGACAATGAGGTATTTTTTGCTTTAAGGTTCAGTCTGTGAATTTTGCACCAATCATTTGTCTATGTCAGCCCTTTCTGTAATATGTTAACATTGTTGGGGGAGTCTATATGAGTGCTCCCAGTTTACAGTCATCTGCAAACTTGGTTAGCCACAGGCCATCTACCTTTGCCTGGGCTTCAGAGAAATAGTTTCCAAACTGTTGAGGGCCCAGCACAGATCCTTGTGGTATTCCACTGGTAACTGGTCTAGTGGTGGAGATGCATTCCCCAACTTTTACAATGTGTGTTCTGTTAGTGAGCCAGTTGGCAATCCATCTAGTAATGTATGGGTTAATCCAAAGATGAGGGTTTCTCTATGATAACTGAACGGACGGTAGTCTCAAAGGCCTTGGATAAATCAACATAGGATGTATGCCCTGTTATCCCTCATCCAGTTCTTTGGGGTCATTATCAAAGAAGTACACTAGGTTTAGTAAGCAAGATCTACCCTTGACAAAACCAAAATGGGTCAGGTCAAGTGTGTTGAATGTCACCTATGTCCCTATGGATAAGGTCCATGATGATCCTTCCACAGCCTTGCAGATAAGACTGTTTAGGCTTATGGGTCTATAGGTCTAGTTCTGCATGCTACTGGATTGATGTGCATTGCATATCACACAACATATTAATTTATGCAGTGTAGTTGATATATGTGTGAAAAAGTACTGAGACACCAGAGTTGCACTGCTTGGGGGAGGCAACACATGGCTGGATTGTAAATATGTGACATATTGTTAGAAAGGGCCTTCAGTTTGCTATGTTTCCACATGTAATTTCATGTCATGCACAGGTGATGGACAGTAAACAGCACTAATACATAATATTTAGTTTTCTGTAGTGCAGCGAGCAGCGGGTTTGTGCAATGTTTGGCAAAGTGTTTGCGCATGCTAGATACACATTACCATTACTTTCCCTGTTTGTGCGTAGTTAACCAGTGTGTAAATGCAAGCTGCATTGCTAAAAGTCTGAGAGTTAGTATTGAGTCATTGAAACACACCTACTGCTTAACTGACTCTGTGGCAGCAGGTGTAAATGCATTGATACATTTCTTTTTGAGCCCAGATGATACTGGGTTCAAATCCAGATGTATCTAAGATTTTTAAATAAACAGTGATAATGTAATGGCATTAATTGTTTATAGTACATGTGTTGCTGTGTGTTGTCATAGTGCAGTGGAGTTAAGCAGCATTACACAGAGGTAACTGTGGCATTGTACCCCTGTTCACAATTGCTTGGCATTACTGTATGATGCAAAACTCTGCTCAAACATAGAGACCAAAAAGTGAAGGGATACACTGCTTTTTCTGCTACTTGTGCATGCTGTGTGTTATTCTATTTTTTACCAGATTATAGGTGTTAACATGGAGTTGATAGGAAAGTGGTGAAATGGGAAGCAAGCATGGGGAAGAACAAAGGGAAAGCAATATAGGAATGTGCAGGAGGGAGGTAGAAAGAAAACCATAGCTATCAATTTCTTCAACAGTAAAAACTGATCATATGTGCAGAATATTAGCTGAATTTGGACTGCCACCTCCAGAGAGAGAGGTGACAACAATATAATCATGTTGTACAGCTAATTGAACCAAATCAAGTGTGTCAAGAAGACATATGTCTGAAATGGAGAGCTATGTATTGGACGATTTTTTTTTATTCAGTAATAAAGGGCTGCTGGGTAAGGGATGTATGTATGTCTGGGTCAGGTAAGTTGGGTAGGTGAGGAAGCAAATCCAAACAAAGATAACAAGAGAAGAGAAAGGGATGGTGAGGGACACAAAACATTGGGGGACACCGTGATTGGGGTGAGCGAGGGGACAACACAGGTTCATGCCTGCTAAGCTTGGAGACAGTGAGAATTGAGTCCTCTGTCATCACCATCCCCTTACTCTGCTGGTGGCTGAAGTGCTTGATGTCTTCTCCTCCTATGGACTATGAGGGAAAATAGCATCTCCATCCTGTTAGGTGTACACCAATAGTGTGGTGCATGACCCTATGCGCCAACTCTGGTATCTTCCAGCAGGTGATGAAATCATCACCTATGCCACTGCTCCCAGAGGGTACTACTGCACCAGCTTATAAAGCAGTACTGGCAGTAGTGCAGTTGCAGCAGATACAGTGCTGTCAGCTTGGCTCCCAGACATGCTGGCCATTGGTGCTGGATCCAGTGGAGTGCGGCAGGCTGATCCACTGTGGCTTGCCTACCTCACTGTACTGTGCAGCATTTAGTGATGTGGTACACATGGATGACATGGAGACATTTTGGTGACACATAATAAAAAATAAAAAAGAGCGAGATAAGGGTTGGAGTGTGACAAAAAAAGATAAAATTAATACCATCATATGTGACATACAATGCATTAAAACAGTTAAACAATTCTTTTATCTGAACTGTTACATTTAAGTATACTTCTTAACAGATGCACACTATACTACACACTGTTGAAAGTAATCCTTGAAATGTGCATACATTGCACATTTGTGTGTTCCAGTTAAACATATTACATTTTACAGAAGGCATTTGTGCCACTGGTATAGAGTTTTTAATTTAATATAAATATTATTAAAGAAATAACAGTATTGTATAGTTGTGAATCGTGGTATTTGAACCCCATACTTGCTTTTACTGTTGGGATATGCATGCTCAATTTGATACAGCTTTATAAAATACCCAAAAAGCTATCTTTAACTTTCAGAGCTACACAATAATATTTCTCTTCTGGTGCATACATACCTCTTGCTTCTATAAGTATTGCCATGCAAGCAACATGAGCCTGCTTACTGAACTCACATTTGGTGGCAGCTGGGGAAAGAACAGAAAAGAACAGAAGAGCATTATGCATACCAGTCTTGTCTATATTTAGCTTTTTAAGTCTTGTGATGCAGCAATTAGCATTGTTGCCTCACAGCAAGAGGTTCTCCAGTTCGATCCTCGGCTGGGGTGCCTTCTGTGTGGAATCTGCATGTCCTCCCTGTGGTTGCATGGGTTTCCTCCGGGTACTCTGGTTTCCTCCCACATCCCAAAAACATGCTGTAGGTGGATTGGATACTCTACATTAGCCCTAGGTGTGAGTGTGTGCATGTCTGTGCCTTTTGTGGAAGGTTGGGTGCTGGGCTGGCAACTCGACAACGTAAAACTCCACTGCCAATCATGAGCGGACAGGTGATCTGTTGTGGCGACCCCTAACCGGGAAAAGCCAAAAAAAGAAGAACAAGAAGAAGTACTGTCTTATTGTCATACTTAAACAGCTGCGGGATGGCCGCAATCTCAAAATCATTCAACCAATGATTGAGGGTATCCCCTTTTTGCCTGTGTAGGTCATTAAAATGATGCATATACTGCTGTCCAGTGCATGGAATGCCAGTGGCACTGAATACAGCCTGGGCCACAGTATTCCACACCTTAAACATACTGGGACCCGAATAGTTCCCCCCTGCAGAAGCCTTTGGCTGCAGTGCTTTACCAGGAGTCCAGTAAATATCCTGGACTGCTGGACACCCAACCTCTGTGCCCTAAACTTGGCAACTTCTTCTCTAATGCCAGCCATGTCCCAGCTGAACTACAGCAATGGAAACTTATGCTTTCCCACCAGTTCCAGTTATCTCACTTAGTATTGACTGTACTATTTAGACTGTTATTCAATTAACTGTTTACTGCCTTATATGTTAGCAGTCAATCTTATGTAAGCCAACTCCTTATCTGCAATCAACTGTCACTCTGTAATAACCTATGTATTCACACTGTAACTTCTTGAAGCTTTTCTCCCCAGGACTCGCTGAAAATAAACACCTGCTGTCCAGTCAGATTTATCCTGGTAAATGAAATGTTAAATAAATAAATAACTAAATAGTGGTAGTGGGCAAACCCAAGCAATGATGCCAACCGTGTTTGCATGATGTTAAGCAGAGCACAGTAGTGCCAAGTAGGAAGGAAATAAATACTCGAAATTAGAAAGTTAATCTGACACTTGGCTTTAGTTTGAGAGGTGTCTACTGATGTAGCCTGGAAATATATATTGGAAATTGGAAGGCAACTGTTAAGTGAGTTAACTTTGCAGAGGGGACATAAATGTAATGACCTGATACATTTGTTTTTGCCTTTATACACTGAGAAAAATTGCTTTTTACATTGTGGGATTCAAACCAAGGCATAAGGGACAAACCATCTTTTCCACAGCATTGAGTTTCCATCTTTGCCACAGAAGAACTGCTGCTCAGACATAGTTAGGAACATACCTCTCAGCTGTACAGATTTTCACAAAATATATAGATTTCTGCCTCATATTTTTGGTTTATTTTTCATAAAATTGTGTTTCTCTGGCAAATTAGAGGCAAATTGTTAAAGATTGAAATTAGAAAATAATGACAGACATTTGAGCTTCAGACTACATACCCTTCAGAAAACTCATGCTAATGTAAAACCTGTTATTCTATCAGTTTTCTAGGTTTGTAAGAACAATACTTAAAAAAAATCTTCCTATTTTTGGGCCCTTTGTCCACTTTTATTTATGGCTTTGTCCAGATTTCTTATCCTAAGTGGTTGAGAGGTATGGTCAGGAATTATACATAAATACAGGTGACAGTTTGAGCTGTTACACATGCATGTGTGTGACCTGACAAGGTTATTTGATATAGATCCAACTGGGTATGTGTCTTATATAATTGTAAAAGCCATGAAAGTCCAGAATTAAACTTACAGAAATATAATAAACAATATACCCTTAGTCATACATCTGAAAACACAATAATGGTGTCTCATCCCTCATATATATAATTCATATCAGCTCCACTATGTGAAGTGTTATAAGTGAGAGTGAATATAATAGTTAGTGGAACAACAGTAAAGGTGTATGGAATATCCTGTATTAGAACCCAGGATCACGTGTATAGCAGTCCTACATTTAACCTGTTTCCACAAGAATATTGAAATAACACTTGTCTATTTTTCAGTTCATTGCTGTAAACTGCACTGTTACAATGGTAAAAATAGGTTGCACACCCAGTACTAGAACTCAGGAATAGCTGTACTCCAACCCTACACTTATTCCTGCTTCCACAGGACTAGTTACATGACATTCCCTAATTTCCTAATCATTCTTAACATCTCTTTGTTAACCCACTGTGCAACACTGCTTAGCGTGTTTGCACTGTGCCCAACAGAATTAATTAAATGTATTAATTTTCAATTATTGGTTGTCTGAATCCTGTCTGCAGGTGTTCAATGGCAGCAGCAGCAGCTGTTGGGGAACCTCGCTTACCACAGCAGAACACCTCTAAGTGCAATTGTGCAATGAAAAACAAAAATTGTAACAATGTATTATTTTTTATCTTTGTCCTTTTACTGGCGCCCTGTATGCAGGTCTTCTGCAGGTGTTCTTCCTACTTCCTGGTTGGGCCAGTAGCCTAGTCTGTGACTGCGTGCTTCACACAAATGAGATAAGCACAGCCAAACCTGACATTCATTTTTTTCTCCATTTCCCATGTTTGCACTAAGCTGCGCATCATGCAAACACTCCCCCACCAAAAAAGGGAAAAAATATAAAGGAAAAGTAGTTGAAATGAGGAAAAACTATGACATACATACTACAAAATGTTAATAAACAGTAAGGTTGCCTTATCCCTCTTTGCCACACAAACACCTTTGCAGCAAGGAACTGCAATCATTCTGCATACAACCAACAGCAACATCATCTACAGTAATATGAAACAATAAAACAGTTATTTGTACATTTATTAATTTTGCAAAAACTCCAAGGAAAGGGTGCCACAGAACCAGGAACCAATAAAACCACAACAGGCACCCAAAGAGGCAGAAGGTAATAATAAAACACGAGCCTGTAGGTGTAAGCAGCAGCAGGTTTAATCACATAAACACCACACAATACAAAGCGTTTTCATCCCCCAGACTTCCTCAGATGTAAAAATGAAAGAATGAAGGCTGTGCCTGCTTATATACCCCTCCCAATCCAATTAGTGGTTAAAACAATTGTTTAATTGACACCAATTAAATCCTGTAACTAAAATATTTGTGACAACCTACCAACTTGCCACAAATACAGATGAAAGTAGATAAAAACATGCGCATTTTTAAAAGAACTTTAAAATAAATATATAAATACTGAAACCATCACAATGTGTTGGACAGATAAATAAACTTGAATCAAAAACCAACAAAAGGAACTTGCAAAACAATATATATACTTATTTTATAGTTTTGCAGCTCTCATTTTTAAGATAGGGGCAATGGATATGTATTCATTCAGCCCTGGGAATCTATTGGCTTCCAGTAACAACTGCCAAAATATTTCTCTCACCTCTAGCCTATTTTCCCATGCCCCCCCCCCCACATCACATTGCACCTTCTCTACAACAAAAAAGCCCCATTTTGCTTGGGGACATGTCAGTGTATGTTTAAACAAGGCATTTTAATATCTTCGACTCTAATAGCATATAAATGCTCATAAATCCTCCTTTTGAGTTTACGAGTAGTTTTTCCAATGTAAAATGCACCACATGTTTTACATAGGGCTAAATAAATCAAGCCTTCACTATCACAGTTGGAAAAACTACTACTCTGAATCTGATGGTCTCTTGACAGGATGTATACAGAATCCTGTCTAAGTATATATGGGCATTGGGCACATGCCCCACATTTGTAGGTTCCCAATTTCTTACATGAAACAATAGAACCCTTATGCTTCAGCAAATCCTTGAGGTTCCTGCCTTTTTTATATGTAAATCCTAGGGTGTTGGTAAACAAAACATCCAACTCTGAATAACACCTAAACCTGCTCCAGTGTTGAGTAATAATGTTTTTAACCCTAGAGGTATTCTGATTATAAAACATCACATAGTTATCCCCAAGGTTTCTTGATTTCATCCCTAGTAACGTCACCCCTGGTTGTTGTGTGGTACCCTGCACATTTATTGGTACTATCACACTTGTATCTCCTGTTCCCAAAATAGGGGCAAACCTATCCTTTCTCCCATTCTTTACTTCCTCCAAAACCTCATCAATTAAATAGTTAGGATACTTCCTAGATATAAACATTTCTTTGACTCTCTGACTTTCATCTTCAAGGTCTGAGTCCAAAGAGGTCATCCTACAACTATGGACAAATTGTCCCTTGATAATACTTCTCTTCTGTTTAAACGGATGGGAACTAGTGAAATATAGGTACGAGTTAGAAAAGGTTTCCTTTCTATATACATTAGATGTAAACTGCTGCCCTAGGACGTCTTTTTTAATAGTGATGTCCAGAAAGTTCATATAGTCATGTGTAATATGGGAAGTAAATTTCAAAAAATTAGTGGTATGGTTTAGATAGTCTATGAATTCTGTTAACTTATCCATACTACCTTTCCAAAAAATGCAAATATCATCCAGGTAACATTTGTAATATACCCAATATTGTACATATTCAGACTGGAACACAAACTTCTCTTCCCAAACCATGAGCACAATGTTGGCATAAGTAGGGGCACAACTTGCCCCCATGGCCACTCCCTGGATCTGTTTAAATAACTCACCCTCAAAAAATATAAAGTTGTGTTTCAATACCAAATCCATCAACTCTGTATAAACCAAAAAAGTATTGTGGTCAAGTTTTCCATGTTGGTGAATGGCACCCTGGAACCATTCTGACCCTGTAGAATGTGGATCACATTAAATAAATCCTGACTATCAAGGGTTACAAATATTAAGGAATCTGAATACATATTGCTATTAATGCTTCTCAAAAATTCCCAGGAGTCCTTAAGTATGCCATTGGCCCTAACCCAAATATCTTTTAATTTTATATCCAAAAACTTGGCCAACGGATGGGTTTTAGAGCCATTGGCTGCCACAATGGGTCTCAGGGGTGGATACTCCACAATTTTATGTACCTTGGGTATCCTGAAAATAGCAGGGATATGCGGTCTGTCCACACTGAGATACTTAAAAGTGTCCTGGTTTATAAAATTGTCATTCAGCATAGGTTCATAGGTTCATAGGTTCATACTAGGCTATCTGCCCAAGGGCATTTATAAGCCTAGCCCATAGTTATTTGGCTTTCGCCACCCCTTTAGTTTGAATAAAGCTATGCCTATTATTTTGCTGTGCCTCTGTCAAGCAGTGACACTGAAGTAATCCCTGGGGTATATCTGCGATCCCCCATCCATTGGTCAAGATTCCTCTTGAACAAGGCCAGTGAGGTGCTCTGCCTCACATGTACTGGGATTTTGTTCCACAGCATAGGGAGTCTCTGGGTGATGAATCTGTCCCTCCAGCATGTTCTATTAATAACCGTGTCAAGGTTTAAGTCTCCCGCCCTTGTGGTTCTGAGGGATCTAGATTTTTTGAGGTGAAGCATATTCATCAAATCAGGGTTTGACATGGCCTTATATGTCAGGCACAGGTCACCTCTGAACAAGCGGTATGAGACTGAATAGAGCTGGAGTTCTTTCAGTCGGGCAGCATAAGACATATTTTTGAGACCCTTTATCCTTTTGGTGAGGAACTTTTGGGGCCTTTCCAGCTGCTGCAGGTGTCTGGTCAGATACATTCCGAATGCGGCATTGTACTCAATCATAGGTCTAATGAGTGATGAGTACAGGGGGGCGATGACCTCCCTTGATCTAGATGTGAATCCCTTCATGATCAGGTGGGCAATGTAGAAGGTTTTCCTAACTACTTTAGCAACATGAGTGTCAAACGAAAGGCTACTGTCAACCTGGGTCCCCAGATCCCTGATGACTTCTTCTGTGCTCAGTGGATTGCCACCTATATGGCATGTCCTGTAAAACCAAATCAATCTTACGGTATGCTAAGTTAATCTCATTCTTGGATACCCTAACATACCTGTTGGTATCATTAAGCATATCCATCATCTTACTGGAATACAAAATACTGTCCATGAAGACCACCCCTCCATCTTTGTTGGGTTGCATCACCCTCAGGTATCTATTTTCTTGAATAGATTTGAGAAGTACCTTTTCTTCTCTAGTCATGTTAAATTTACCATGCCATCCACCCATATATACATTTCTGATTTCTTCTTCGACCTCCCTTTCAAAATTTTTTAGCTGGGGGTGTATAGGGGGGTTATAGGTACTGGGTCTTCTAATACCACTATTAGTACCACCATCCTGTTGCCCCTGAAACATAATATCTAAATTCTTTTTCCGTAGAAAAATCCTCAAGTCTATTAAGCTGTCCACTAAATTACCCCCTGTAGAGGGGATGAATTTAAAACCTTTTGAAAATAAAAGAAAATGTTTCCTGTCAATCTCCTCACTACTGTAATTGTAAATTCTAAAGTCATGTAGGGTGTGACATGATCTATCCACAGTAATATTCCCTGTACTCCATTGGTCCAATATGTTGGCTAGTCCCCCTTCCTGGCTACCACTCTTATTTATCTTGTGCCATTTGGGGGACCCCTGTAAAAATACCGCACAGGGGATTTGTGCCTTAACCTATCTGATCTCCTAAGTTCAGGGAATTCAGTATTGTTTGAATCCTGATGTTCCCCCATCCCTGAATCACTGTAGATCACTCTATAGTCCATAGAGTCCCAGGCATTGTGTCCCCCTGGTGGAAAAGAAGACGAATAAGTACTGTGTTGTGGTCCAGATTTATCAAAAAAATTATTTTTTCGAACAAATTTGTCATTCTTAGGGTACGGGTATGCTTTTTTCTGTCTGTAATCCCTGAAATCCCTATCTATTTTGCCACACTTCCTTTTAAAAATAACATGACATTTTTCTTCCACCTGTTGCTTAATAATAAAATATTTTCTCTTCTCATTTTCAACAGAAAACATAAGATCATTGGTCACTACTTCATTAATATATTCTATCTCCTGATATACTTGCCCCATAATCCTTTCATTTTCTTTAATCAGGGTTTTCATGACTTCAAAACCACTACGGTCAAAAATACTCAACAATTCTTCATGAAAGGGGGAGCCTTCCACTACATTGTTCGGAAACTTATAAAAACGCAATCCTTTGGGTACTATACCCCTTTTAATACAGTCATGCAAGTAACAATTGTCAATACCCAGAGTTTTATGTTTGTAAATTAAATCAGTGAGTTTTTTTAATATTGGCTCTATAAGACACTTCACTGTCTTTCTCAACATCCCGGTCATCAAATATAAAGTTATTATCAGTACCTTGGTGACTGGAAAAAGACTTCTAACTGACAAGCCATGAAGCCAAAGAGGAAGAGTCTGTTCACTCGTGCTCTCCATTGTCACCATTAGCCATACTATCAGTCATTTCCACAGGAGCATGTCCCTGAACACCACGTTCTCCTAAAAGGGAGGACTGTCCATTCGGACCTTGGTTCTGGGAATTCAATGCCAAATGATTGTAACAAAATTTAGTTGCAGCTCCCTTCTGTAATGCAGCCTCACCTCTAGTGCCCCTCAACGGCAAACTGAAAGAAGTTGCAGTTACTTCCTCTACAGGCACATCAGCCTGTCTGCGATCCAAATCGACTTCCTGATTGCATGCAGGAGTGGAAATGCAATCCTTCCTGTGGGTAGGCCTCATAGGGTTGATATCAAAAGAATTGTCTTTCCCTCGCTGAGAGTTACCAGTCATAAGCAAAATCAATTGGGTAAGCTGCCACTCCACACAAGACAGGTGCAAATCCAGGTCAGTACCTTGAACTGCTTCCCCATCCTGGAAGCTGGCCTCTGCCTCAGATACCTCCATGTAACAAGTAATCCAAAAACTCCGAGGAAAGGGTGCCACAGAACCAGGAACCAATAAAACCACAACAGGCACCCAAAGAGGCAGAAGGTAATAATAAAACACGAGCCTGTAGGTGTAAGCAGCAGCAGGTTTAATCACATAAACGCCACACAATACAAAGAGTTTTCATCCACCAGATTTCCTCAGATGTAAAAATGAAAGCATGAAGGCTGCTATAGCTGTATGGATATAGTATACTGAGTGATCAAACAACCAGTTATGAGTACTGCTTGCAAATACACAACTTTTTCTTACCTCACTGTATTTTTTGCTCATTCTTCTCTTATCTGACCAATAATCTGAGGCATGCAGTCTGTAAGCCATTCTATATCATTATCCTTAAAATATGTGAGGATATTAAATGGCAATAATATAATATAATATGCAGTTGCCAACAAATGAAGAGAAAGATGGATGTTAATGAACAGAACCTGCGACGTGTGTGCTGTTTACTTACATTTCCAACCTTGAAAAATTACATCTAACACTTTGTAAGTCTAACCTGACACACCCACTGGATGTTGGGCAGTCATTGCTGTTGTGTTTTCCTTCTTCCTACCAGTAATCATTCACAGTTGCAATCTATTAAAAACGAACACAGATGGAGTGCCTGCATTATGTTTACATTTGTTACATGGAGTCAAGTATTTGTGATTCAACAATTCAAATGAGTTCACACCTCAATTGCATAGTCACCATGTTGACAGCCCTGAATCTACACCATAATAAGGCAACCTTGTAGCTAGGGATACTGAAGGTAAAGAGACTTCTTTATGTGGAGAACACAAAAAAGAGGCTATAATGGGATATATCTGCACAGAAGATTATTGAACTTGAGAAGGTATGCTTGCATTTTGTCAGCTATATACTGCATATGCTGAAAGTAAGAAAAATTAGTTTAACAGTGTTTATATATATATATATATATATATATATATATATATATATATTAATTAGCAAAGGTTACACTTTTATCTGTATGCATTAGTTAGGAGTGTACTGATGGCATGGTCATGTTTGTCAAGGCATTTCGCAGGTATACATGATTGGCAATAGCTTAAAATGGGATGTTCTGTGTTATATCTGTAGACATGTTTCAGGGACAATTCATTTGATAGCACTTTTATCATTTCAAAGATGGTTTGTTAGCAAAATGTGTCATTTGCCTATTCCTTTGGGTGTGGAGAATCAAAGCTGCATTTCTGTTATGGCACAAAGAAGGATATGCTGTCATTACTCTCCTTTTTGCAACCAACCTTTTGTTCATATTTCAGATCGCTAGACTGTTTTATGTTTCTGCAATGAGTAATACTGGAATTCTACCTTTTCTGCTTTATCTGGGAACAGTTATTTTGTAGTCATGTGATAGTTATGTGTATTATCTTTCTGTTGTCTTTTAGGACACTTATGACTATGGCACCCAGGTATCTCAATTGCTGAAAACCACCCTTCATTGAACCTGAAAACCAGGTCATTGTTGGAGCTTTTATATGACATGGTGCCTTCCTGATTGAGAGGGGATGTGAAGATATGTCAGGCAGAATACAAATTTGGCAGCAGATAGTTGCAGATGTTAATGCAGTAAGTGGCCAGAGCAGGACATATGATCAGGTTTGTCATAGGGCTACTGACATGGGGAGCAGCTGCACTGGCCCGTGATCAGATAGGTACTGGGGAGGACCTGCTACAGAGCCACCAATAACAGCAAATGAAGAGTTCCTATTCACTGTCAGGGATCCAGACAGCTCCCAGAAAAGTGAAGGTCAGCATGTCCTTGACATTCGTGCTACTGTTTCACGGACAGCAAGCATGTCCCAGGAGGAACTTCAAGGAAGGCTTTTGTATCTCAGTTGTTAAATACTTTTTGTATAGTAAAACAATTAAATCAATACTTTAGTTCTTTTCACAAGAATTTTTTTGGGTCGGAGTTGGCATTGAAGATTGCTACAGTTAACACCACATTCTGATTGATTACACATGGGTTTAGGTTGGACTTGTCATCCAAGTTCTTGTTGAAAGTATAGTTAATGGACATATAAAGGGGAAAAAGTATTACCCCCTGTGTTACTGTTAATTGTGAAGATGTTGTCCTTACCTTTTGCTTAACTTCTTCCAGGACCATCCGGCATACAGTGCATAATATCATCGGTCCATAGTAAGACAAACATTTTTATGTCATTCAAAGAAATATTTTAGTGTGTGATGTTGATGTCAGGACTGTTGTGTGTATTGCTGTACTGTGTAATAGTGGCACCACTGTTATTTTGTTACCATATATTGGACTAAAGTAGTGTAGGTACTAATTGCTCCTGTGTTTGTTGCATATTATCACAGGTGATCCTGACAGTGGAAGTGGGGGATTTCTACCACCTGATGTCAGAGTATCACCAAACTCTGATGATGATGGTTGCCAAGCAGAAGCACAGTCAGGGATGCAGAGGTTGAATCTGACACTGAGATTAACATACAGCCATCCCCTGAAATTCCATCAGATACAGCCAGTAGATCTATGCCTACCCATTCCAGGAGCAGTTAGATATTGGACATGTGGAGAGTGAGACAGTTGATCAGGGAAATGTAGTTACTGTAGCTTCAGTGCCTGTTGACTCTGGCCATAGCCAAAGTGTGTGTGAGGTACTCGGAGAAGGCCTGCTGTCCATCCTCCACCTGAGCCAGGTGTCTCTTCCCATGCCACTCAATGTATGTATAGGGCCATCATGGAGGCACATGCATGTTATCATAGGTCCTCTAGAGAAATGCTTAGGGTTGTAGATGTGGCACAGGCTGACATATGTGACTGCCTCCATCGTGTTGCTGATTCAAGGGATCAGATGAATGACACATTGGAACAAGTGGTGTCAATGATGGAATGTCTGCTGGGAGGAGGATGGCATCCTCATGGGTGTAGGTCAACCACATCATCTGCTGTTAGCCAATGAGGCTATACCTGATCACACTCCCATAGTCGCAGTACTTCCACTGCTTCATCAGTGGTTGAGTTATCCACATCCAGATGTGGTAGGCCATGCGTTCATGGTCCTGGGCATCTTTATTTGGGGAACTCATCCAGCAGACATCAGTCACATTCAGGTAGCAGCAACTGACCGTGGGTGTGGATGTGATAGTGCAACTCCTGACAGAGCCAGTTCTCATGGTTGGGTATGACAACAATGAACTGCCACCTCTACCATGCATGGGTCACACCTGCCCAACATACCAAGACTTAGAGCTAGTACAGTGCTTGGTTGTGTTCATGCAGAAACTCACACACCAATTTCACCTGGAGGACCCATACAGACAAAAACATATACACACAACAGTTACATGGTTCAGCCTTGAAGCTTAAAACTCATTTTGTCTCAATGGCCATTTGTTGCTTTATTCAAATGCCTGCCTGCCTCTCTTTCTTACTCACACACACTCACTGACCTTTTGTGTCAGCTTAGGCTTCCTGACTCCCCCCCCCACCCCACACACACACACACACACACACACACACACACACACACACAAAAACACTGTGCAAGTGATGATAACTGTGCCATATCTTTGTTTTGTATCTTTTGGATTCAAGTGATACATAAGCTTTGTGTCTGATGCTCAGGGTGCACAGCTGGCTTAGTGCTTAGTATATCTGCATTTGTGATGTTGATTGGTAATTGTACCTTTGACTTACATTGGTCTTAGAAAGACAGTTGATAGCATCAAAATATTTCCATCTTTATTGTTAATGATCTTGTGAGGGTTGTGAAGTATGAAACTGAAATGTGTATCATTACTTTCTTACTTCTCTCTTTAATGATTTTTCCAGTACAAATGTATGGTGCCAAACTGAGGGCATACAGTGACCATCAGTACTTTTCAGAGGTATGACTGTATGAATCTTTGATGCATGAGGCCTACTACTTAATAATGGACACATATAAGTCAAATAAGTCTCTGCTGTCACATGTTAAAGTCACTTCTGTACAAATCTCCCACCTTTTACTTGCTTACACTACCAATTAACAACATGCAAGGATATGCCAGTCATTCATATTATTATACAATACAGTCCAGGTTCAGCACTTACCTTGTAAATCCAGCAGTTGCAACAGTTTTATTTCAGGGCTAACTCTGCCTGATGCAAGCAGTACACAGCCAATGCATCGGTAAGTAAAGGTTGTCAGAGATGCCTGGCAACAATGTTACTGTATTGAATGTGCATAGGAGGAAGGTTTTAGGCCCTTAGGTGGTGAGTGAGTGCGATATATGTTGTCTCTTAGCCAATATGTGGGCATATTGAGCACACCCACATCTGCCTACACCCACAGCAGCTGCTGCTTCCCCCATTGACTCCTTACCTACTTGTAGCTGTAATGACCTTGCTGTTGGTAGTGGGATATATGCCTCTTCCCCTTGCTGATCCTTCTGAAGCTGTTTTCTCAGGATGATGTTGAGTAGCATGACACATACTGTGAATATTTCAGTATATGTCCAAGGATTGTACTGCAGGGGTCCTCCAGATGTATCTAGGCACAGGAATCATTACTTCAGCAGCCTAAACACATGCTCTATGATATTTCTGGTTTAAGTGTGTGCCTCATTATGGTGTTCTTCAGCAGGTGTGTGCACATTTCGGATGGGTGCCATCAGACATGGTTCCAGTACATAACCTGCATCTCCCAGTAAATGATCCTATGGGTTATCCCCCTAGTGAACATCTGATACAGTTGTGAGGTGTGCCAAATATGTGAGCTGTGGTAACTGCCAGGGTTGCCAGCACACACATTCAAGATGATTCCCTTGGCATTACACACAACTTGGCAGTTAATAGAGTGGAAGCCCTTTCTATTAATGTACAGGCTTCCCTGCTCCCCAGGTGGTGCCTTAATTTCTACATGTGTGCAATCTATGGCACCCTGTACTTCAGGGTAGTGTGCTACAACATAGAACTCCTGCATATTTCTGGCCCTATCATCAGGAGTACAGGGAAAATATATGTGGTCACTAGCATGTTGTAACATAGCATTCAGGAACTGATGAAGATTTCTGAATTTTGATGCTTGTGACACCTCCAATATGCCCCCTATTGGTCTCTGAAAGGTACCTGTAGCTAAAATTCTAAGTGTTACACATACTTTTGTCTCCACTGAGATGGGTTCCCCTCAGCTGACCTGGCTCTGAGATGAGGACGATAGAGGTTTCAGAGTTCCTGTAGTGTGTCTCTATCCACCCTGTAGACCTCTACAATTTCCACATCGTATAAACTATGATAAGGTAATCGGTGTCTGAAAACTCTTTTTCTTCTTGGCCTTGGTCTGTTAGCAGCATAGACTTCAGCCTGTTGCACATATACATTAATTAAAACAACAGCTGCCCCTAACCTTGTTTCTCTGTAGACTCCTTTCCATGTCTGTATTCCAATAGGTTTTGGAATTCACAGGAAAAAAACAGCACTGAGTCTACACAGTTGCTTTATAGCTTGTTGAATAGCTCCTCCATTTGGATTGGTTGATTAGCATAGAGTTCAGCTGCTTATGCAGTAATTTGTATTCCACAGTGTTTACCTTGTTTGCGCAGCAAGTAGTGCCACTTATTGAATCCAAAACAGTGTGCTATGCGCACACAATGTAAACAGACCGTGTAGGCTTTATTGAATTTGTCAAAGTATGTATATGTGTTGGTGGTGTTTTTTATGAGGCATTACACTGCTATGATATTTAAATTTCTTTAATTTTATGTTCAGCATATCTTACTCTACATCTCCGCTGTTTTCTAAGGTAAGATGTATTGACTTGATTTGACATTTGGGTTAGCATCTGCTACCCTATACATACAAGCTCTGAAATTTCATCTAGAAGGATGTTACTCTTTAAGGTCATGAAATAAAATGTATTCTGTTGAGGATATAAATATTTATATTCTCCACTTAAAAGGAGTTTTTATTTGCAAAAATGCATTGTTTATGCTTATAATACCACATTGGTTTTGATATCAATAGAACAAACTTTACAGATTGTATGTGGCGTAACCTTATGGGTGGTATGTACTTTGCTAAAGGAAAGAAAAACTTGCAGACTGCTTTATTTTGAGCACTCTTACAGAATATGGCATGACAGATTTATTGTTCGCATATATGGTAATCTATATACTTGCCTATAATATGTTTCAGAATCTTGTTTGTCCGATATTTGAAGATTTTTAGTATGAATGCCAGATTTATATTTGTTTTGCATGGTTTTGAACATACATCCATTCGCAACATAAGAACAAATATGGCACTAGTCTTTATGAATGAGAAAGAAGTTTCTTCTGCCTACAATGCATCAGCGTTATCCTTTTCTGAATGTGCAGCTAGTATCTTGAAGTATTTTGAGGATAAATATCTATTAATAAGAGGTATCAGGTTTCATTCAGATGTGTTCTCACAACTTGCTACAGCTTATAAATACTTAACCACCCATGCCCAAGCCTACATATACCTCTTAAAATTATCCTAGGGTATCCCAGCTTGTCAGATACACTTGAGAAGCATTGGTGAGGCTTAAAAAGGCCCCCAGATCATTAGCCTAGTAATCACCTATGAACAACCTTCATTTCTTTTTACCTTCTGTTCTATTGGTGTGATGACATCATATTAGCTGCCAAAGACACAAAACATAACTGAGGGTTAATGTAACCAGTTACATTGTTAGCTTGGGAGGAATTTTAATGAATTACATTGTTTAATAGAGGCACTAATACCTAAAAGATATTGTATTAATGACCTACATTTACACTCAATGGCAAGTACTGAAGGCTCTCCTCCTTGCAAGTGTTTCTTGTATCGGGAACATCAAGAAAGACATGTGCCTGTAAATAGTTATTGAATGTTACGAATGTATTAAATTATTGTGTTATTTCATCAAAATAAAACTCATTTGAGTAAAAAAAGAAAGATGTGCTATGAAGTAGGAGTATTTCTCAGAATGTATGAGATTTTCTTTGGGAAATCTCTGTAAACTTTCAAGTATGATACAATGTTCACTATATCCATTTTGCACCTGTCTAGGACTTGTATTTTCCTTCACTCTTCTTGAATCAGAATTTAAGTGCTTATTTGTAGACAGTGATGTAACACATTTTCTGTTATATTCACATATTTATGCTTTTGAATTGTATTCAGATAATAATTGACATATGCTGATGGTTATTGACACTGATGCTGCATTCAGTTTATTGATTATTTTTGGATATAATAAAAACACAGTGATATCAAATGTCAGTTCATTTTCTCTGCGCTGTTTAGTTTTCAAAAACATTATTGCTGACAACTGCTACACACTCAATAAAAACAATGCACTCATGCACACACACACACACACACACACACACACACACACACACACACACACACACACACACTGACGTACACCAAACAAAAGTAATCAAACAATACGAGAGAAAAAGAGAATACATCAATAAATGTCGTGAACCAGATAAACTGCTATATCAGCTCGAAGTTTAGGCCCTACTCAAAGTCTTGGAGTAGAGCACTAAAGAAATTCATTATTCAGACCCACTCCCTCAAGATCTTCCTTGAAGTTACTAAAAGTTGCTGAGAACTGACTATCATCTCACTCTCACATGTATGTTACTCACATAAAAACAAAGCAATAAGAACAGGAGAAGTGCAAATACAAATTAAAAATTTCTATTTATGTATTTATTAACTTTTTTTAGCCTTGGCATTGTGTAAAAAAAATATCTTAAGACAAGTGTATTTACTAGTTAAAGAAAACAATGTTTACAAATATTGTAATGCACTACACTTAATCCAGAACTGAAAAGAAAGGATGTTTAGAATGAAACAAAACATTTGAAACTTTAATATAACTCTAGCCTGGTTTATTAAGAAAGTTGAGAAAAGAAAAATATGAGCTCATAAACAGGCATCATTAAATGGTTCCATTAAACTACCTAAGTGTGAATATGAGTAAGTGCCTCAAACTACAGTTTGTAACAAGAATGTGTTTTGATGCAGGCAAAAATTAAATTAATCTATAGCTTACTAGTAGTATAAAAATAATTCCTCAAATGTTTGTAAAAAGAAAGGGTGAAGTCAGGCTGGGATTGGAAGCCTTAATAAGAGCAGCTGCCCTCTTTCAGTAACCCTTTCCGGATACTGCTGAGGTTTCCTGCTAGCAGGACGCTCAGGGTGGGAGGGTGATCCTGTTGGCTGAGTAGCATAATAATGAGGAAACTTGGGGAAAAGCTAATGCTAATTAGGTGTGCTGGCCCCGAGAAATGCCAGTGGCTGCCAATTTACACTGCTGTGTAAATTTCCATGGTTGGAGTAAAAAGTTAACACTGTCAAAAGACAGGGGTCAACCATTCACTGCAATGGAAGCAGTCACTGTTGAGTAAGTTCTGTGAAGACATGAGGGTGAGGGGATATTATGTGTGTATGTGTCTGGAAGATTGTATGCATATCTGTAGGACCATGAATGGAGCCAGACAAATGTGTGGTTGTGTGTGTGTGTGTGTGTGTGTGTGTGTGTGTGTGTGTGTGTGTGTGTGTGTGTGTGTGTGTGTGTGTGTGTGTGTGTCTGAGTCATACATGGACTACTATGGTGAAGGCTACCTTCATCACAGGAATGATAGTGTTAGTGTTAAACAATGGTGATTTAGAGATATGCTAGTCAGCTGATGAAAAAGTCTTTCTCATTGTAGCCATAGCTGTCTCTGAATCACATTTTCTCATTGCCAAGCAAATTGATCTACCTGCAGTTGACAATTTATGTCAGTGGAGATAATCTTTCTAAATCCTAGAGATAGTTAACAAGGCTGACATTTGTCAACAGATGGAGCCTTCTAGTTAGTGAACACTACCAAGTACCAACACCAGAGCTTCTACTCTACTTTCAAAAGGGGTTCATAGTGAAATAGTCTCATCTTGTTGAAACTCATTACTTTAAGGGTCAATGACTGTGCACAACACTACAGACACAAAATACCAGAAAACTCAAAACAGAATTACATTTGCAATGTGCTGTATATCCTGCATGCCAAAAATCTCAGTTTCACCCTTGCATTCTTTTTTAGTTGTTTTTGTTTCATTTAAATGCCTCTATTAAAACCCATTCTTGATCTTTAAGTAGTCTAACCCCAAGGTCGCACAAACTCAGAGTTAAAAAAAAGTTAATTTACAAAAAAATGAAAAATAAAAAAAATAAAAACTTGCCTTGTCTCTCTGCTCAAAGTTGCCCAACCTCAGACTTAGAATTCAAAACATGTCCAACAAAAGAAATCCCCATGATAGCAATAGCTGACACTAAACCAAAATATGCTGAATATTTCATGTCTTGATGAAACAGTATGAGTTAATGTTCCCTTAAGCCTGATCCTTTTCTCTTTCAAACTCAGTTTTAACTAATAGTGCAGATTGAAACACATATGCTATACTATTCTTTCTCTCACTTGATTTTTTTTGTTTTTTCTTTATAGTTAAAAGCATGAGAAAAATAAACTGCACATTTGCCAGACAAGGATCACTCAGACCTAATGAACCACAAACAGCAGTATTAGGCTGCTAATTCTATTAATGAAATGTTTACCCCCGAGATAAAGTTACACCAAGAACATTCAATTCTCATTTTATTAAACATGGAACTGAGGTGATGGAAACCTATGATCTGAAACATTTTTGTAGTTTCTGGGTTCATACTTAAGGAAAAATCTTAACATTTTAAAGAGAGATATAGGGTTCACTGTCAGTTCTCTGCACCTACTGGGGAACTCTTGGAACAGCTTATTAAGTCTGAAACAATAGCTTTGGGATGACAAAATTAAAGTAAACTAAACAGACTGTGAACTTTTCATGTTTTTTGGAGGGGGAAATAGTTTTGATAATTATAAATCCAATAAACTATATTTACGCTATATATACTTTCAAGCACAGGAAAAAGGTTGGGGAAACAAACAAAGCTACTGTCGGTTTTTGTGCTATGAGTCATTCAGCATTTGATTCTTCAGCAAAGTTGTCATCTCTTATTTAATTTATTTTATTTTTATTTATCCTTTCTTGACTGGGTTAGTCCCACTAGGCTACTGGTCTCCTTTCAGGGGAGACATCAGGTAGTATTTATACTACTAGAAGACATTTACCCAGGGCATCAGAGCACTTCCTCATCTCTTTTCAATAGGTGAGCTACCATCAATGTCTCATTCGAAGGATGACACATTCGGGAGTGCAGCACCCCCTTATGATGCACTACAGTTTCAGCAACTCATCTGCCTGATGTGAGAGTAGAACCCTCAGCCTTCTGCACCAAAGGCAAATGTGCTACCTCTTAGTATCTATATTCTTTCATTCTGAGGTAAAGCAACCACCTAGACATACAGCCAGTTACATTTCATTATTATAAGAAGCATCAGAGGTAAACCACTTATGAAAAGTATAATTCTTGAACAGAAATGTTACAGTAACAGGTTTCTTGTTTACTAATCAGGTAAGCCCGCTGGATATAAGCACATTTTTCAGGAGTGAGCCCTGTGCATTTGCCTGGCAAGGTGACTTTACAAGAGTATCATGATTTGCAAGAGGAGATTGAAGGACTCAAATTCAGTGGAACAACTTGAACCTCACTATCAGCCTGCATGTTAGACATGAGGATTCAGCTCTACACTAACCAGATAACTGAGTCACACTCTGCACTAGGAAAGAGGGAACCAGGTCATTTGGAGCCCCAAGGAATGACTGAGGCAAGGTGTGGACTGGTATTGTTACTGGTACTGGTCTTTTGTAAAACTCTGTCTGCTTAGTTTAAACACATTAATAAGAGTAAATGTTAAAACAGATGCCAAGACAATCAAAAGTAAAGGAGAAAAGCCCCAGGGCAAACCTGACTTGGTAGGTCAAGCTGTGAATCGGACTGACTCAATTTTATCCTTCAATGAGACACATAATTCACACACCTAATCAGCAAGGAACAGGTTCGTAAAATTTCATTCCGTCTCCAGTGGGCCATACCATCTGAGTAAGAAGCATGCGTTAATCAAACAAAGTGATTCACTGGCCACAAACCCTTGTCATCAAGTGAAAAACCTTCTGCTACTCTTGCTGCAATCAATAGCACTTTTAAAGGAGCCTCTTTGTCTCAGACAAATACCTTTGTTACCACAGAAACAGAGAAACAACTAGTGAAAAACAAGAATACAAGCAGTATGCAAAATGATGTTTAGGCATCGAACATGAATTAAATGAAAGGATCCATTTAAAATATTGCTTCAGAAAGTAGCTTGGACAGAATTAGAATACCTGTGGGAAAACAGAAGACAGCAGTGTTAAAGCTTTATTATAAGAATGAAAGGAATACCAACTGAAGAATCAAATCAGAAATAACATACAAAGCCAAGATATGTCAGAGTCACTGAGGAGAAAGTTCAATTGCTACAGAAATGTAAATACAAAAAAATAAAGGGCTAAGGGCTATCAACAAGCCTTCAGTCCATGAACTATGCCATAATGCTGTTTTTTTTTTTTAAAGCACGTTACATGTGGCTTGTAAAAGTGACATTATTTGAAGTATAGCACATTATACGTACATGCTGCAGAATACAAATAATGAGTAACATCTGTCTAAAGCATCACCATAGTATACAGATATACAGATACATGTTTGTTAATTTACACAGCATTATTTATTTTTTTTCTATCCTTATATCTAATTAGTAATTTTAAATCATGGCAGCAAATGTGGAGAAGAAATGTAAAGACATCCATGTTGATGCATCCTAGATTCTT
Organism: Protopterus annectens; assembly: GCF_019279795.1. Lineage (NCBI taxonomy): Eukaryota > Metazoa > Chordata > Ceratodontiformes > Protopteridae > Protopterus > Protopterus annectens. The sequence continues at coordinate 1,925,452,447 of NC_056737.1, read as the reverse complement.
TTGTGGCTTAGTTTATGCTCAGTGACATAATTTCTACTTTATGTCTGGGCAGTATGGTGACTCATTGGTAAGATCTTTGCCTCACAACTCTAGGGTCTGGCATTCAATCCTGATCTCCTTTCACTGGATATATATATATATATATATATATATATATATATATATATATATATATATTTAGATAGATACATAAATATTTCCTTACCTCTATCAATTTTTCTCCCCTGGCTTTCTCTCTAAATATAACATAAGCCTGTTTTTCTCTCACATAATATTGCAATTCCAGTTTGTCTTATACTGTTACCTTTAATTTCTCTATAAATGGGATAGAATTTCTCCAACTATTAAATCACTATCATATAACTTGCATCTATTCTTAACCTAAGTTTTTATATACATATACATATACTGATACATACCTGAATACTAATATTCACAGCATCAAAGATACATACCTGGATACTAATGGTGACAGCATACACAGAAACATACCTGAATACTAATGGTGACAGCACCACAGATATATACCTGAATACTAATGGTGACAGCACCACAGATATATACCTGAATACTAATGGTGACAGCATGCACAGATACATACCTGAAAACTAATGCTGACAGCATGCACAGATACATACCTGAATACTAATGGTGACAACATGCACATATACATACCTGAATATTAATGGTGACAGCATGCACAGACATATACCTGAATATTAATGGTGACAGCATGCACAGATACATACCTGAATACTAATGGTGACAGCATGCACAGATACATACCTGATTACTAATGGTGACAGCATGCATGCACAGATACATACCTGAATAATAATGGGGAGAGCATGCATAGATACATACCTGAATACTAATGGTTATAACATGCACAGATACATACCTGAATACTAATGTTGACACCAAGCACAGATACATACTTGAATATTAATGGCGATAGCATGCATGCACAGATACATAGCTGAATACTAATGGTGACTGCATACACAAATACATACCTGAATACTAATGGTGATAGCAAGCACAGATACATACCTGAACACTAATGGTGACAGCATCACAGATACATACCTGAATACTAATAGTGACAGCATGTACAGATACATACTTGATTATTAATGGTGACAGCATCACAGACACATACCTGAATACTAATGGTGACAGCATGCACAAATACATACCTGAATACTAATGGTGAAAGCAAGCACAGATACATACCTGAACACCAATGGTGACAGCATCACAGATACATACCTGAATACTAATAGTAACAGCATGCACAGATACATAATTGAATATTAATGCTGACAGCATGCATGCACAGATACATACTTGAGTACTATAATAAAAATACATTTTTATAAATTGATTGATTGGCTGAGTTGATTGTTTTATTTTGGCGCCTTTTTAGATGCATTAATATATAAATAGATGGCTAGAGTTTTATTTGTATTGTCTGAAGAAGCGTGGTGGTGACCACGCGAAAGCGCTCACAATAAACGTTTTATTCTTACATTTTGGATTTCTCGTTATTCTACGAAGTGGATTTATGGTTCCTGTCTACTGATTCTTTGCATTTTGCTATTTGTGATTTATTGCTGACTGAACTAGCGGAAGCTGTTGCCTTTTTAGCGCATTGTTGCTAAACTTTAGTGAGCTCCGGTTCACTTTGGACTTACTGCCTGTCTACTTTACTTCGTGGTGAGAGTACCTGGTTGCTTTTCCATTTTTTGCCTGTGGTTACGGGTATTCTCTCTTCAGCTGCCGGTGAAGAGTTTTTTTGTATATGAATACTAATGGTGATAGCATGCATAGATACACACCTGAATACTAATGGTGACAGCATGCATAGATACATACCTGAATACTAACGGTGACAGCATGCATAGATACATACCTGAATACTAACGGTGACAGCATGCACAGATACACACCTGAATACTAATGGTGACAGCATGCATAGATACATACCTGAATACTAATGGTGACAGCATGCACAGATACATAATTGAGTATTAATGGTGAAAGCATGCATAGATACATACCTGAATGCTAATGCTGACAGCATGCACAGATACATACCTGCCTACTAATGGTGACAGCATGCTCAGATACATACTTGAATACTAATGGTGACAGCATCACAGATAACATACCTGAATACTAATGGGGGCAAAATGCACAGATACATACCTGAATACTAATGGTGGCAGCATGCACAGATACATACTTGAATACTAATGCTGACAGCATCACAGATCCATACTTGAATACTAATGGTGACAGCATGCACAGATACATACCTGAATACTAATGGTGACAGCATGTATAGATATATACCTAAATACTAATGGTGACAGCATGCACAGATACATAACTGAATATTAATGGTGACAGCATGTATGCTCAAATACATACTTGAATACTAATGGTGACAGCATCACAGATACATACCTGAATACTAATGCTGACAGCATGCATAGATACATACCTGAATACTAATGGTTGCAGCATGCACAGATACATACTTGAATACTAATGTTGACAGCATCACAGATAAATACCTGAATACTAATGGTGACAGCATGCATAGATACATACCTGAATACTAATGGTGACAGCATGCACAGATACATACCTGAATACTAATGGTGACAGCATCACAGATCCATACCTGAATACTAATGGTGACAGCATGCACAGATACATACCTCAATACTAATGGTGGCAGCATGCATAGATACATACCTGAATACTAATGGTGACAGCATGCACAGATACATACCTGAATACTAATGGTGACAGCATGCAGAGATACATAATTGAATTTTAATGGTGAAAGCATGCATAGATGCATACCTGAATACTAATGGTGACAGCATGCACACATACCTGAATACTAATGGTAACAGCATGCACAGATACATACCTGAATACTAATGGTGACAGCATGCACAGATACATACCTGAATACTAATGGTGACAGCATGCACAGATACATACCTGAATACTAATGGTGACAGCATGCATGCAGAGATACATACTTGAATACTAATGGTGACAACATCACAGATACATACCTGAATGCTAATGGTGACAGCATCACAGATACATACTTGAATACTAATGCTGACAGCATGCACAGATACATACCTGAATACTAATGGTGACAGCATGCACAGATACATACCTGAATACTAATGGTGACAGCATCACAGATCCATACTTGAATACTAATGGTGATAGCATGCACAGATACATTACTGAATACTAATGGTGGCAGCATGCATAGATACATACCTGAATACTAATGGTGACAGCATAAACAGATACATACCTGAATACTAATGGTGCCAGCATGCACAGATACATAATTGAATATTAATGTTGAAAGCATGCAAAGATACATACCTGAATGCTAGTGCTTACAGCATGCACAGATACATACCTGCCTACTAATGGTGACAGCATGTATAGATACATACCTGAATACTAATGGTGACAGCATGTGCAAATACATACTTGAATATTAATAGTGACAGTATGCATGCTCAGATACATACTTGAATACTAATGGTGACAGCATCACAGATAACATACCTGAATACTAATGGGGACAACATGCACAGATACATAATTGAATATTAATGGTGACAGCATGCATGCTCAAATACATACTTGAATACTAATGGTGACAGCATCACAGATACATACCTGAATACTAATGGTGACAGCATGCATAGATACATGCCTGAATACTAATGGTGACAGCATGCACAGATACATACCTGAATACTAATGGTGACAGCATGCACAGATACATAATTGAATATTAATGGTGAAAGCATGCATAGATACATACCTGAATGCTAATGCTGACAGCATTCACAGATACATACCTGCCTACTAATGGTGACAGCATGTATAGATACATACCTGAATACTAATGGTGACAGCATGCACAGATACATACTTGAATATTAATGGTGACAGTATGCATGTTCAGATACATACTTGAATACTAATGGTGACAGCCTCACAGATAACATACCTGAATACTAATGGGGACAACATGCACAGATACATACTTGAATACTAATGGTGGCAGCATGCACAGATACATACCTGAATACTAATGGTGACAGCATGCACAGATACATACCTGAATGCTAATGCTGACAGCATGCACAGATACATAATTGAATATTAATGGTGACAGCATGCACAGATACATACCTGAATACTAATGGTGACAGCATGCACAGATACATACCTAAATACTAATGGTGACAGCATGCACAGATACATAATTAAATATTAATGGTGACAGCATGCATGCTGAAATACATACTTGAATACTAATGGTGACAGCATCACAGATACATACCTGAATACTAATGGTGACAGCATGCATAGATACATGCCTGAATACTAACGGTGACAGCATGCACAGATACATACCTGAATACTAATGGTGACAGCATGCACAGGTACATACCTGAATACTAATGGTGACAGCATGCACAGATACATACCTGAATACTAATGGTGACAGCATGCACAGATACATACCTAAATACTAATGGTGACAGCATGCACAGATGCATACCTGAATACTAATGGTGACAGCATGCATATTTACATACCTGAATACTAATGGTGACAGCATGCATAGATACATACCTGAATACTAATGGTGACAGCATGCACAGATACATACTTGAATACTAATGTTGACAGCATCACAGATAAATACCTGAATACTAATGGTGACAGCATGCATAGATATATACCTGAATACTAACGGTGACAGCATGCACAGATACATACCTGAATACTAATGGTGACAGCATCACAGATCCATACTTGAATACTAATGATGACAGCATGCACAGATACATACCTGAATACTAATGGTGACAGCATGCATAGATACATACCTGAATACTAATGGTGACAGCATGCACAGATACATACCTGAATACTAATGGTGATAGCATGCACAGATACATAATTGAATATTAATGGTGAAAGCATGCATAGATGCATACCTGAATACTAATGGTGACAGCATGCACACATACCTGAATACTAATGGTGACAGCATGCCTAGATACATACTTGAATACTAACGGTGACAGCATGCACAATACATACCTGAATACTAATGGTGACAGCATTCACAGATACATACCTGAATACTAATGGTGACAGCATGCACAGATATATACCTGAATACTAATGGTGACAGCATGCATACATACATACATGAATACTAATGGTGACAGCATGCACAGATACATACCTGAATACTAATTGTGGCAGCATGCACAGATACATACCTGAATACTAATGGTGACAGCATGCACAGATACATAATTGAATATTAATGGTGAAAGCATGCATAGATGCATACCTGAATACTAGTGGTGACAGCATGCACAGATATATACCTGAATACTAACGGTGACAGAATGCACAGATACATACCTGAATACTAATGGTGACAGCATCACAGATCCATACTTGAATACTAATGATGACAGCATGCACAGATACATACCTGAATACTAATGGTGACAGCATGCATAGATACATACCTGAATACTAATGGTGACAGCATGCACAGATACATACCTGAATACTAATGGTGACAGCATGCACAGATACATAATTGAATATTAATGGTGAAAGCATGCATAGATGCATATCTGAATACTAATGGTGACAGCATGCACACATACCTGAATACTAATGGTGACAGCATGCCTAGATACATACTTGAATACTAATGGTGACAGCATGCACAATACATACCTGAATACTAATGGTGACAGCATTCACAGATACATACCTGAATACTAATGGTGACAGCATGCACAGATATATACCTGAATACTAATGGTGACAGCATGCATACATACATACATACGTGAATACTAATGGTGACAGCATGCACAGATACATACCTGAATACTAATTGTGGCAGCATGCACAGATACATACCTGAATACTAATGGTGACAGCATGCACAGATACATAATTGAATATTAATGGTGAAAGCATGCATAGATGCATACCTGAATACTAATGGTGACAACATGCACACATACCTGAATACTAATGGTGACAGCATGCACAGATACACACCTGAATACTAATGGTGACAGCATGCACAGATACATTCCTGAATACTAATGGTGACAGCATGCATGCAGAGATACATACTTGAATACTAATGGTGACAACATCACACATACATACCTGAATACTAATGGTGACAGCATCACAGATACATACTTGAATACAAATGGTGACAGCATGCACAGATACATACCTGAATACTAATGGTGACAGCATGCACAGATACATACCTGAATACTAATGGTGACAGCATCACAGATCCATACTTGAATACTAATGGTGACAGCATGCACAGATACATGACTGAATACTAATGGTGGCAGCATGCACAGATACATACCTGAATACTAATGGTGACAACATGTACAGATACATACCTGAATACTAATGGTGACAGCATGCATAGATACATAATTGAATATTAATGGTGAAAGCATGCATAGATACATACCTGAATGCTAATGCGGACAGCATGCACAGATACATACCTGCCTACTAATGGTGACAGCATGTATAGATACATACCTGAATACTAATGCTGACAGCATGTACAGATACATACTTGAATATTAATGGTGACAGTATGCATGCTCAGATACATACTTGAATACTAATGGTGACAGCATCACAGATAACATACCTGAATACTAAAGCGGACAACATGCACATATACATAATTGAATGTTAATGGTGACAGCATGCATGCTCAAATACATACTTGAATACTAATGGTGACAACATCACAGATACATACCTGAATACTAATGGTGACAGCATGCATAAATACATGCCTGAATACTAATGGTGACAGCATGCACAGATACATACCTGAATACTAATGGTGACAGCATGCACAGATACATAATTGAATATTAATGGTGAAAGCATGCATAGATACATACCTGAATGCTAATGCTGACAGCATGCACAGATACATACCTACCTACTAATGGTGACAGCATGTATAGATACATACCTGAATGCTAATGGGGACAACATGCACAGATACATACCTGAATACTAATGGTGGCAGCATGCACAGATACATACCTGAATACTAATGGTGACAGCATGCACAGATACATACCTGAATGCTAATGCTGACAGCATGCACAGATACATACCTGAATGCTAATGGTGACAGCATGTATAGATAGATACCTAAATACTAATGGTGACAGCATGCACAGATACATAATTGAATATTAATGGTGACAGCATGCATGCTCAAATACATACTTGAATACTAATGGTGACAGCATGCACAGATACATGCCTCAATACTAACGGTGACAGCATGCACAGATACATACCTGAATACTAATGGTGACAGCATGCACAGATGCATACCTGAATACTAATGGTGACAGCATGCACATTTACATACCTGAATACTAATGGTGACAGCATGCATAGATACATACCTGAATACTAATGGTGACAGCATGCACAGATACATACTTGAATACTAATGTTGACAGCATCACAGATAAATACCTGAATACTAATGGTGACAGCATGCATAGATGTATACCTGAATACTAACAGTGACAGCATGCACAGATACATACCTGAATACTAATGGTGACAGCATCACAGATCCATACTTGAATACTAATGATGACAGCATGCACAGATACATACCTGAATACTAATGGTGACAGCATGCATAGATACATACCTGAATACTAATGGTGACAGCATGCACAGATACATACATGAATACTAATGGTGACAGCATGTACAGATACATAATTGAATATTAATGGTGAAAGCATGCATAGATGCATAACTGAATACTAATGGTGACAGCATGCACACATACCTGAATACTAATGGTGACAGCATGCCTAGATACATACTTGAATACTAACGGTGACAGCATGCACAATACATACCTGAATACTAATGGTGACAGCATTCACAGATACATACCTGAATACTAATGGTGACAGCATGCACAGATATATACCTGAATACTAATGGTGACAGCATGCATATGTACATACGTGAATACTAATGGTGACAGCATGCACAGATACATACCTGAATACTAATTGTGGCAGCATGCACAGATACATACCTGAATATTAATGGTGACAGCATGCATAGATGCATACCTGAATACTAATGGTGACAGCATGCACACATACCTGAATACTAATGGTGACAGCATGCACAGATACATACCTGAATACTAATGGTGACAGCATGCACAGATACATAATTGAATATTAATGGTGAAAGCATGCATAGATGCATAACTGAATACTAATGGTGACAGCATGCACACATACCTGAATACTAATGGTGACAGCATGCCTAGATACATACTTGAATACTAACGGTGACAGCATGCACAATACATACCAGAATACTAATGGTGACAGCATTCACAGATACATACCTGAATACTAATGGTGACAGCATGCACAGATATATACCTGAATACTAATGGTGACAGCATGCATACGTACATACGTGAATACTAATGGTGACAGCATGCACAGATACATACCTGAATACTAATTGTGGCAGCATGCACAGATACATACCTGAATATTAATGGTGACAGCATGCATAGATGCATACCTGAATACTAATGGTGACAGCATGCACACATACCTGAATACTAATGGTGACAGCATCACAGATACATGCTTGAATACTAATGGTGACAGCATGCACAGATACATGCTTGCTTACATGCATACTTATGTAAGCAGCTTAAATGGTTAATGGATATGTCTTGTGACCGAATTGCCATTAGAACTCAGAACATATCAGGCCCATGTAGCAAGTACAAGTAATTTTACTTTGTTAGCCCTGTATTCTGACTTTCAGTAAATATACAATAATGGAGATGTTACTGTCCTAACATTAGTGTAAAGGGAATATGATGACTAGGCAAAATAAAACTGTTACCCAGAAAGGGGAAAGTGGCAGAGTAAGACGTACCTTTTTTCTGGACCATGGGACACAGTGAGGTACTTACATTCATGTCAGCTAGCCAATCACAATGCAAAACTAAATGTGTAATTTTTAAAAAGTATTTATGCATGTTCACACTGTGGAAATCACTGTCACCTAACAAGGTTCCATGGTCCTCTCCTCTGGATTAAAAAATACTATTACCAGCTTAAGTGTTAGCAAGTGGCCCAAAGTCAGACATATTGAAATACAGAGGTAAACTGCTTCCCAAAAATCTTAATGTCACATACACAGCACAAATATCCAGCAAACAGACTGTACTACAATTCCTGTAAATTGCTAAATTGACATGTGGCTTTGTAATTCTACACAACCCCTATAGACTGCTAAATTATTATTTAATGATCTGCAAAATATTGTCAACACCTGTTAACACCTAAATATATAAATCATTAAGTAGCTAAAATGATCTGTTTCTAAAAGTAAACTTCCAGTAACACAATATGTACTACTCCATTGTTTAATATTAAACCTTAAAGTTCATAAGCTGACAGTATAGGCACTAAACATACAGAAGGTTCTTAAAAAGTAACAGAAGAGCAGTGACATTATAAAAATATAACTAGTACTAAATTGCAGTGTGTGAAATTAACACAGCTAAGAGATAAAAAAATAAACACATGGCCAGTAAGGGAGAAGGGATGAATGACACTAATAAAAATGACATGCAGGTTTAAACAAAACCCTTCTTTTTGATGACAGCATTGGATTACGTCATGGCTAGCAGAGGACTAATATGGTTCAGACCACTTACCAACTCAAAATAAATAATAAATAAAATAACAGTATAATAAAAATAGCACCTATCCTAGGTATGTAGGTATGAGTTATACAGATGTTTGATAATCTCTTCTGTTATCTGGTCCTTCAGCCTTCGGCCTTGGGATCAAATTCCAGCAAGCATTAGTAAATCCATCTGTAACTCATACTTAAAGCATGCATTATGGTACTCGTTGCATGCAGTATCTAATTCCACAGCACTGTTTCACCTTTACAGAAGCCTGTACTGCCCTATCGTTCAGTATTGCTCAAGTCATAAAATCATGTCAGTTAGTAATGAACTGCAGCTCTAGAAAACCAATAATTGACTCAGTGCTGTATAAAATAAATCATACCGTTATGCAGTGACAGTAATTTATTTCTTTCATCAACAGATAAATAACAGTGTAACAAATACTCTATAATCCAGACCCAGCTTGTATCACACATGCCAGTAACAATCTTATGAGGTCATCAAAGAATCAAAACTGGACCAAGTACAAGGAAATTAAGGTTATATTTGCAGGTGTGAGGAAGGCAAATGATAAAAATCTTAACATACAGACATGGGTCAGCTTCTCTGCACTGCATACACTTGCCATGTCTAAAGGATAGTTTATATTTAGCACAAACAATAAGCAATTTCAAATACATGATTACAGACTGACAAAAATGACAGAGATAAATAGGTGGAAATGTATCCATCTGTATCATTGTAGGCCTTGGGTGATATGCATAATCCCATAATTCATATATTTGTAAGGACAATCAGCAAAGAGTGCCATTATACCTGTGTGTAAATCAACTAAGCATGAAAGAATCGCACCGATTAAAAAAAAATTTGAATCTGAATCTGATGGAAATACTTACAAGAGTTTCTTCTATCTTCATATGCATAGGTTCATAGTTCATAGTTTCATAGTTTAGTACTAAGCTAACTGCCCTTGCAAGCCATTTTAAGCCTAGCCAATTATCCCTTGTGAGATTTAAACCATGCACCTTGTGTTTGTAAGGCAAACACCTTAGTCATTAAGCCACCCTCCCAACCCCTATAAATGATATCATGCATAAAATGGATTAAAACTACTACAGCTGTGTGTGGTAGCTGCCATGTCTAATCAAAGCACTATGCACCAGCCTGCACAGATCTCTCAAGATTTCTTATTAGAATCTCAGGAGAGCGGTACTCGGTACAGCTCTCCTTCAGTAAAATCAAACAGCTATGAGGTTTTATTTATTCAGTGTAAGTGGACATACTGACTGGCCTTTCATAAGGTTGGAAAGGGGGGAGGTAGAAAGCTGGAAATGAGGAAGAGAGAAGACAAGGGACACAGAATGAAGACATGAATAGAGTTGTGATGGAGGATGGTGTGAGAAGAGGTGTACTATGTTTTTGTGGAAGATAACCCCTTCACTACTTTCCCAAAATTTTAAATAAGAGGGAAGCTGGGGAAGGAATAAGGGAAGAGAATGTAGAAGAGAGGCTTTGGGAATAGTTAAAGAGTTTATGTAACATAAAAAAATACTATGATGGGCTGACAATGGATGGGAACAAAAAGCATACTTATGGCAGACAAATACAAAATGGAGGAGGAGGAGCTCTGAAGTTCAGGTCATACTCTGGTCCAGAAGACCTAAATCACTCCCCCAGTGGCCTTTGAGAGGGGGGACCCTGATGGTGTGGGGGGTGAAGGCCTCCGTGGCTCAGTGGTCAAAGCTGGCCAGGTCATTAAGTCTTGCATCCACTGGAGGAAGCCTCAAATGGGTTGCAGGTGTCTCCCAACCATCCACTAAACTGCTACCTTTACCAAGTGCCAAAGCTTGCGTTATTGGCTGCTTTCCTGGTTGCCATGCACCAGGGGCCCATACGGGTGAGCCATCACCCCAACCCTGTGAAGACATCCTCGGGTGAGCAGAAGGAATGTGGAGAGTGATCCCTCATCTGGGAGGCATATTCTGGAGTTGCCCTTGGGATTTCTGGACCTGTAGAAAAAGGAACATTAAAGGGAGAGAGAGAAAAAAAGAGAGAGATAGACACACCTTCTGAGAGAAATATGGAGACGAGAAGGACACATATCTGCTTTGAAAATATACCATTTTAGTTAATGAACTGAATAAACATTTACTTACTTAATTCTGAAACCGATACTAACTGTCTTCTTACTACTGACTGCATTCTTAGAGAATGCACGGACGTTGCTTGACATTAATGAGTCTTAACATATGTGTATGAATTACTGCTGTTCTACTTTATGGGTTACTAATGTCAATAACTAGGAATCTTCATTGATATACACACATAAATCATCTCTTTTCAGTGTACTTCATCAGTAAACTATGTTGACAGTCATTTTGTATTTTTTTAGTGTTATCCATCAGTTTGGACATCAGTTACTGCAGGAATGCACTCATACTGTGTAATCCATTTCCTATGTTTTCTCATGAGCACTCTGTGTCAGTCGAGGAAGTCTGTACCCTTACCCTTCCTCAGCTGTGGTGATATTAAAAAAAGAAGAAAGGAAACAGAAACAAAAGTTGTTTCTCTGTCATTTGTGTATGCATCAGGGATGACACGCAAATTTGTGAAGCATTCCATATTTTCTGTAGCAGGGCTAGCTACCCAGTGGTGTAAACCTTGGCTCGAGATGATTGTCACTGTTGAAGTGATATCCCGATCCCATGTGCAAAATGGGAAAAAGAGTTTGAGGATGGATGGCTGGATGTGTGCATGCATCACTGATGAATGGATGTTTTTTTTTTTTGTTTGTTTGTTTTTTATTTCCAACTTGTTTGCAACTGATTCTGCATCATGCATGCCTAATATAAGTTGGCAGTTTGCTGTGTTTTGCAGAGTAGGAATGGACCTTGCTGTCCTACTGAAAAGTTGTAGCATAGTTCAGATATGTGGTCATTCCTTGGCAATCTTTCATTTTCTTTTTCCTTCCTCTGTAAATAGTGTTTAACTGGAATGAATTGTTACAGCCCATACTGAATATTTCTTAGTCAATACATTCAGAAAAAACACAATGGTTGGTGATGGGTGGAGGTTAATTACCTATTGATGTACTGATCTTAATAGCAAAGTTAGCAAGTAGTCAATTCAGAAAGGAAGGGAAAATTCCTACAAGGGCTGCTAACTTTAACAATAATTCAAACTGAACATTTCAATCTTAAATATTCACATTACTGTTTATCTGTGTTTTGTGAAAATTTCCATTAATTGTATGGTATGTTAATTAGTCATAAACAATTCTCTCAGTACTGCAGAAAGCAATAAGTGAATTATAAATGTACAGTATGCAGGTCACACAACTGCTGCTCATCCCCCCAGCCCCCACTATATCTTGGGTGTGGTGGCTAAGCTTCTGTCAGCCATTTTGAAAGTACAAGAAACTTCTACTAGATAACACCAAAAATATTACAAAGTTGTGTATAAATTATATTGCTAAATTATTTTTACACTAAAAGCTCAGTTCTTGAAAAAGCTAATTATTAAATTTTGCGAAGGAATTTGTGTATTCTTTGTGCATTTGACAGGTATGCCTCTGACATACCAACAACATTAAAAAACACAATAATCTGTATTGCTTTACTTTTTGCATTTCCACTAAATGTGAAATATGTACATGCACATATCACACAAAAATAAACACAAACTTATATATATATGTGTATGTATGTGTGTGTTCATTTCCATTTGTTTGCATAGTTGTGTGCATAATACTTACCAAAATGCATAGATATTAGCAAAACCACGGTAGTTAATTCACAGGTATATATACAAATATATATGTAGATATATATATATATATATATATATATGTGTGTGTGTGTGTGTGTGTGTGTGTGTGTGTGTGTGTATTTGTTACATAATTATGTTTATATAAGCACACACACACATCCATATATTACCTGCTGTATAATAAATAAAAGAAGAGTGCTTACTATAGAACTCCGGCCTTCTCTCTTGGGCCTTTGAAACCCTCCCAACAAGGTGGTTCCTCCTTCAGCTCACCTCTGTAGACCATCGTACCTATGTCTGTATTATTGAGCAGAGTGGGGGAATAACTATAAGGGATGACATGTGATTCCCCCTCTCCTCCTAGATGTCAGTATGTTTCAGGTTGTGCAGGTACAACTCCTATGGCAATTAGAGGAGGATTTTGGTCCCCTTATCAGATCAGATTGGGACTTGACCAGGGGCAGTTCGTGGCATCGGACTGCAGCCCCCTCAGCAAGAAAACAGAAAAATGTACTTTTTAGTTTAATTATTTTTTTTTTTATGTCTCAGTTTAGTTCACTACTTGACTTACTTACTCGTCTCTGCTGCCAACTGACTCGGTGAGTATGCGCATGTGCACTTTGACCACTTTGGGTTGCGGCGGATTTAAAAAAATACTTTTTTTTTTCTTTCTGCTGCAGTCCGGAGAGCGAATTAAGGCATCAGTGTGATGCCCAGCAGTCTATGCGGTCCCAAACTGCATAGAATTGGAAGGGGTTCGGACTGCCACGTCCGCAGGCACATACATGACTTGCTTGGGCTAAATGGCTGCTGATTGGTTGTCGCTCTCTTCCCGGGCTTTATGTGCTGGAAAAAGAGCGAGAAGCAAACAGTTACAGCCAGTTTCAGTTGTGGAGTGTACTGAGTATCGTGAATCAAGTGAAGTCTTGATTTATTTATTTAATTCTTGGCAGCCTAAGGCTATTTCATTAGCTGTGCTGGGTGTTAGCAGCTAGAGTGAGAAGAGTACACTATAGAGAGTTTTCTTCTTGGTGGTGGTATGGACCTGGATTCAGTGCACTTACTTTGTGCTATATAAAATTACTTCCTAACTGTGGTGGACACTGGACACGTGTTGGTCAAAGACCAAATCACTATCTGCATAAGTCCCCAGATCCGTAAGTACAGTTTCTACCTTAAGAGTTGTGCTGTCAATGTTATAGTTTGCAGGGGTGGATGATTTACTGAAGGAGATGATTATGTACTTTTTGTATTTAGTTTAAGCTCTTGGTTCTTGCACCAATTGTTTGTTTGTTTGTGTGAGAGCCTTCTGGAGGATGTTTGTGTCTTTTTGGGATTCTATGATTGCCCCAAGCTTGCAGTCGTCCACAAATGTAGCCTGCCACAGCCCATTTGTATTGACCTGAATATCTGAAAAGCACATGCCAAACATGAGTGGTCCTAATACTGATCACTGGGGAACTTCAGTTGAGATTGGCCTTTTAGTGGAAGCAGAGTTGGCTATTCTTATTTCTTGCATCATCTGTGAAAGCCAGATGGTTACCCAGTTGGTGACAGATAGGTTTATTTGAATTTTGTATAATTTTCCGACCATACCTGAGTGTGGAATAGTGTCAAATGTCTTGGTCAAGTCCAAATAGTCCCCCCTCAGCCTTTGTGACCTATTCAAAGAAGTTCCCCAGGTTCATCAGGCATGGCCTCCCCTTTACAAACCCAAACTGACTAGCGTCAAGTGTTTGTAGATTTATTATGTCTTTCAATATAACATCTGGGACAATTCTTTTCAAGGCTTTGCAAATTAGACTGGTCAGACTAATAGTGGAATGACAGCTACCATCTTCCAGTCCATGGGCATAAAACCAGTTTCAAGGTTGAGAACAAATAGCTTGGCTGGGGGAGGGCTGACATCTCCTGTTTCAAGCCATTCAAGAAGCACCCTGGTATGTTATCATGATCCATCGATGCTGTGTTCTTTGCCTAGAAGAACACATTTATGACCTGCTATCCAGTGATAGAAAGAGGTTGCACTGATTTTGGTATTTCCACAATGCCAGCTGCAGTGGGATGGTGGACTGAAGTTTGTCTCAATTTATCCACCAATAAATCTGCAATGTCATCTGGTGTGGTAAACATGATTCCGTTTACTACAAGTTTGGCACTCTGCTGTGCATTACCTTTTAGCATGTTAACATTGCTGAAGAATGCCTTATGACTGTCTTTAGCTTGAGAGGCTAAATTCAACTCACATTTGACGTTAGCAGTTTTGACTAGACTCCTTATCTGCTTGTTAAGGTGTATGTTTGTATTTTTCCTATTTTCATTGTGTTTGGCCATATGTTTTGTTGTTGTTGTTGTTGTTGTTGTCCAGCTTGTTTAGAGTACTTCTGTATTATTGTATAGTGGCTGAAGTGGTGATATAATTCTTGGGAGAAGGATTCAGCAAAGGCAGCTGAATTATTTTGGTTTGGGGTTGGTGTAAATTTTGGTATCACTCAATAGCAGATAGTTGGAATAATTTTTTGAACATTCTAGAGTTCGAAGGGGGTCACCATCTGACCTTACCAAAGAGGATGATATAAAATGGAGGTGTTGCAGCAGCTCGCCATATTTGTATGGATCAAGATGAGGATATTGTTTCCCCTTGTGGCAATTTTATAGTTGTTGCAGAGTGTTCATATTAACAAAGTCCAGGAATTTCTGGGCTTGCTCATTTGAGAATGTGTATGTTTTTCAGTTTATCAATGAATAGTTGAAGTCTGCCAGGATTATTGTGTTAGGTCCTATGCCTAGCAAGTATCTTGTGTGCGTGTCCTGGGTCATGGAGGGGAGGAATGTACAGAGAGCAATGATATGATAGGGAGTTTCATCTATGGTGGTTTGAATATGGAGAATTGCGGACTCATGATACTGATTTATCAGTCTGGAGGTGCAGTGATTTTTGATAAAGGTTGAGACACCTCCACCTTGTTTCCTTTTATGACTGGTGCCTGGTCTAAAAATGTGGAAGCTGTTATATCCCTGCACTACTGGGCTGCTTCTGGTGCTTTAAATGATGTTTCAGTTACCACATAGATGTCTGTGTCCTCCAGATTGAGGAGGATTTGTAAGGAGTGGGTCTACATGTTCCAGTGGTAGCAGTGTTGCCTGATAGCTATGGGTTGCCTGGTTTGATTCTTGGCTGGGGTGCCTTATGTGTGGAGTCTGCATGTCCTCCCTATGTTTGTGTGAGTTTGCTCTGGTGTCCTTAGTGGATATTTGTCCCTATTTTTTGGACTGTATTCCCCCATTATTGGC
Source organism: Protopterus annectens (assembly GCF_019279795.1). Classification (NCBI taxonomy): domain Eukaryota; kingdom Metazoa; phylum Chordata; order Ceratodontiformes; family Protopteridae; genus Protopterus; species Protopterus annectens. The sequence continues at coordinate 1,925,435,499 of NC_056737.1, read as the reverse complement.
TTCGTCCAGGTTTTTTGTGCCAAGGTTGAGAGCTATGGTGATAACTGAACTCACTGAATATGTTTGGGGGCGGTATTCCCCCATTATTGGCTTTGTTCAGGTGTTTTGTGCTAAGATGTTGACAGCTATGGTGAGAACTCAATTCACTAAATGGTAGCCATTTAAGTTTCAGTCTTTCTTTCTTTCATTAAAAATAGATGATTTGGCTGTTTTGCACAGGGACCTGGGTTCAATGCTTGGCAGTAGAATGTATGGTGGTAACACAGCATTTTATTCTAGCAACTTTCCGACATTATACAAGCAATGTTTAAAATGTGTCCCCTGGTTTTTGGGCTTTTGTCCCCCCCCCCTAAATAAATTTTGGCTTTGTCCACATTTCTTGTGCTGCAAAGTTCAGAGATAGAGCTGAGTGTCGAGTAGATTGTACAAGGAGCTGAGAGCTGCAGGGGAACAAAAGTTAGTGTTGCTTATGCCAAGTCCACTTACATTGTAAATAGTACCACAAGTAGTGTACTTGCTTTTGATGCATAAGGCTGCGGGTTCTACTCCCACAGTAAGTAGATCCATTGCTGATACTGTAATCTGTTGTAAAGGGGATGGATGCTGCAGTCCTCTTTGGCGAAGATACCTAGTAACTATGAACCTGTTATCAGTTTGCCATCCATGCCCAATTGTGATATTACTAGCATTATAATTTTTTTAATGCAACATAAGCAATTTATTCCTCAAGGGCAACAGGCACTTTATTTGTAGATGAAACAATGGCATATAAAGTTATTTGCTAGCAGTAACCTCTTCATTAGTTAACAGATTTCTTTAATGTGGAATTATTTAGATGGCTTTTACTTCTTCAGAGATTGTGCATATTTACTGATACTGGTGGACTGTTGAAGTTTGAGTAGACTTTTATGATGGAAATGTTCTGAATAGGGCAGCTCAACTGTACTGTATTGTACAAGGAATATAATTTAATAAAGTCAGGAAGGTGCATCAAAGAGCATGTGTATGTTTCATGTTCAAGGGGCCTATGATTTGAAAACAGCCCAAAATTAATCTTTATCTGCCACTGAATGTGGGTTTCAATGCTGTTTCAATGAATGTAAGTTTCAAGGGCAGAGAAGTTTTAATGCTAAGTCTATTTTCATTGTGAGACTGCATTGCTTTGTTTATCAGATATCTATTAGGGTTTTATGCTGTAAAATATAAAATAAAACTTTCAAATGAAATCCATATAATCGCAGAAGTAAAGCAGTATGCACATTACAGTGTTTATGGCAAATGGGGTGAAATAACCAAGGAATGGGACATTGGAATGGCTGCAGGGGGGACGTTCCATTCGACCATGATTTTGTGAGGGAGGGAATGGCAGCAAACTCAGACAGCCCCAGCTGAACTATACCTCTCAACTGTCCAGACTTTTGCAGAATGAATAGATTTTTGCTTCTTATTTTTGGTTTGCTCCTCATAAAATTTGTGGTTTTCTGCCAAATCATTTAGGAATGAAGTCACTAAATAATGACAGACATTGAGTTTCAGATGTCATAACCTTCAGAACAATGCATGCTAAAGCAAGACCTGTTATTCTATCAACTGTCTTTTTAGTACTGTTTGTATATTCCCCCAATATATTTGACCATATCCAGATTTCCTGCATTAAGAGGTTGAGAGGTACGTGCAAATAAATCGCTTTATAGAATTAGGAATATCCAAACCTCTCAACTGTCTCCAATTTTGGCTCAAAATGTTGCTCTCCCCTTAATAATCCCTCTGCAAAATGGTAATTTTTGGAAGAAAACTTGGAGGGTTTACATTTATAAATAACTGTAATGATCAGAGTTATAGATTACTTTTATTTCAGAAATGCATGTAGATGCTCTTATTTTGTCAGCTGCCCAAGTTAACAGTACTAATTTTAAAAATGTGTCCCTTCTTTGACAGGTTCCCAGCTGTATTGTGTGGCAATTTTATATTTTTGCATAACATATTTGGTCTGTTTTTCATAAAATTCTGTTTTTCTGGCAAATTAGTAGCAAATCATTAAAGATTGAAGTTAGAAAATAATGGCAGACATTTGAGTTTAAGATTTCATACCCTTCAAAAATTCATACTAATGCAATACCTACTACTATTCTATTAGATTTCTAAGTTTATAAGAGCAATATTTAAAAATTGTCTTTATTTTTGGGTCTGTGTCCCACTTATATGTATGGCTTTGTCCAGATTTCTTGCTCTGAGGTTGAGAGGTATGAGTGTCAGAGCCATCACCGTCAGCCAGAGACATTTCAAACTGTGACCTACTTGTTGCACTCCACTCCCCATTGTAGTGGCTCTAGATGTGTCCAAGCAAGACAAGGGGCAGTTATGCAGTGTAAGTGTACAGAGTATTCCCCCATCCAAGGTAGACCACAAGTACGACCATGGCTTTTCATCTGTCCCTGATTTTGCAGAATGTTCTGGTTTTCTGTCATATTTTTTATACTGTTAATTTATGCTTCTTATTATTCAGAAAATGCATGCTGTTGCAGTGCCTTGTTGCTCTGTATTAAAGTAGCAATGCTTTAATGACCATTAGGTAAGCTTGTTGGAGATTGTAAGATGCAAGTAAGCTTTAATAAGCATACTGTTAAAGAATTATCAACATTGAAAGCCTTTTCATTGATGCCATGCAGAGAATATTTACATAACTAGATAACGAATAAGCCTTGGATATTGAAATGCATATGACAGTATTTGTAATAAAGGACAGGAGTACAGTATTTTCAGAAGCACATTACATTTGTTGGAGACTTGCTGTTATCTTTGCAGGCTTTACCCATAAACTAAACAGAATGCCACTCTATCATGTGTGGTCCATAACTTGTGCAGTAATCCTTTAAGTAATTTATCTTAAGCTTGTTTCTTGCTCGCTGTTCATTTTTTACTTTGATCATGTGTTATCCATGAAACAAGTAGATAGTTGTTGTCAGGCAGCAGGTCTTTTTTGGATAATAAACATTTTTACAAGTGGGGGTATCACAGAGATTGCTACTTTCAGCATGTTACTTGGTAATTTTATAAAGCTGAATATAAATTAGAATTAGAACTGCAGTACAAGGAGAAGTGGTTTGAGCTGAGTGCTGCTTGTTTTTTTTAATACTTGATTTTGACTGGCATTCCAGTAATGTCTTTAAAAAGCAATTTATTTTTTCATGCCTCTCAACCTTTGTGTTTCCATCCAGATATTAAGTAAGTTGTCATGTAGCCAATGCATTGAAATATTTTTTTGTCTTGATTGGACTCTTGTAATGACGGTTTGGCACCCAGGGCAGCGTACTTAATTAAAGTTCCAGTTGTTGTGGTTTTGAGCATAGCCCCACCCCTTTCTAGTTGGCCACACCCCTTCCCATTAGCCCCACCCATTCAGCTGTCTCTTGCAGCCACCCTTTAATTTGAATTCACCAGCCGCCACTGGACTTGACCTTGGGCTTTAACAGATTCCATCCTCCTGAAGTCAAGAAAATGAGTGAACTATGTAAGACTGATGCAGGGGACAAGAAGGTATGAACCAAAGTCACTGAGGTGTGACATCACTATGACCAGCCCATACACCCAAATGGCGGTAATACCTATTGACATGATACAACTGTAAAGGTTTCGTGTAATAACAAGACTGCAGCACTCTCATTCAGTTCCATTATTTTTCCAGACCCATTGTTTTATTAGATAGATGAATGAAAACCATCATGCAGTCTCATAGCCAGACACATTGATGAACCTTTTGAAATTTTTTGGGTTGGGTGGGGTTGAATTTTTGTCTATGCAATTAGATAGATAGATAGATAGATAGATAGATAGATAGATAGATAGATACTTAGATAGATAGATAGATAGATAGAAAGAAAAAGGATAAAACAGTCACACAGACAAACCATCAGTAAAAACTGTAAGAAAAAAAAAAACAGCCAAGTCAAAGTTTTCACTGTCTGATACCTTAAACCTCCTGTAATTGAGGCCTATGGAATATACGCAAATTACCCCTTAAGGACATCGTGTTTCAGCTACATGACTTTTGCATCCCCATGACTTTTCCTTTTTAAGTCTTTATGGATACAGTCAGGTCATTTAAGTCAAACCCCACTAGTTTTTCTTCCCTACTAGGTTTTTCATGCAGTTTTTACTGAATGGTTTGTCTGTGTGGCCTCTTTACCATTTGGTTTGTATGTTAGTTAGGATATTTTGCAGGCACTTTAATGTTTGTGGGCATCAGCTGGGTTTAAGAACCTGTCTTTCTCAAGTATAGCCAAATGCTGTGCTGATGAGACCAATAAAAAGGCCGAAACACGCCTGTCCATAGCAATAAACTGGATACCATATTCTAGTATCTGGGCATTATGCTGGACCAAACACTGACCTTTACCAAGCACACAGAGCAACAAACTAGTAATGTTCTTAGCCAACTGAAAGTGTCATATAGAAAATCTCATCTTTTATCTTACAAACTAGATCGCTAATTCCAGTCAATGCACTGCTATCAAGATTTGAGTATGTTTTGCCTATTGCAGTACTCAGTTCAACAGATAACGTAGCTATACTACAAACTGCAGAGAATTAGATACTAAGAATTCTACATTTAGGTCATAATCATCAATTTCACTGTGCTACCTTCCAGAAAACTAAACAGATGCCAGAGAAGGCTAAGGCTAATTTCTCACTTGGTAGTCTGACCTTTAAGCTAATGACAGCTCTCTGCATAGACATAAGCCTTTGTTAGAAAAAGGCCATACCATAGCTAGAATTTCTGAAATGATGAAGCCACTTTTCTGTGAGAGAGAGGATCATTACTGTTTCTGGTAAGATGTGGCTAAGCAAATGTAAACATTTTAATTAATTGTTACTATTTTCTAGTGAAATCAGGCAACATGCAGAAGAAGAAAAAGAAGAATGGATATGAGCATATTATTGCAAATCAGTAGTAAAAGATGTATAAAACCAGAAAGGACCCAAAAGAAGCTGTGGATTCCAGTATTCCAGTATAAGAATCTTTAATGTAGAAAAGGCCACATAAAATCACATCAACATAAGTGCTTTCGTAGGTGTGTATCCCACTTCATATGTCAGCTGATAATTTTTGTCATGTGACTACTTTGAAACAAACTATGTAAGTGGCTTTAAGTTTTCATTAGCATCTGATGAAGTGGGATACATACCTACGAAAGCGTTTATGTTGATGTGATTTTATGTGGCCTTTTCTACATTAAAGATTTTTATACTGGAATACTGGAATCCACCGCTTCTTTTGGATCCTTTTTGGTTTTATACAGTTTTGGACTTCTTTGTTTGCTGGGACCTAAAAGTCTTCAATTGGTGGTAGTAGTTTTTCTGTTTTTGTTTTCAGTAGTAAAAGATGTTCATACTAAACAGAATATTGTTTCATTCTAGTGTATGTATGTACTTGTATATTTAGTATAGGTGAGATTCAAAGACTTTTCTGTATTTTAACAGGGGCTCAGTGTATACTGGTTAGTGGAATGAAATTACAGAAAATACAGTGAAAACAGCCATCATGTTTCAAAAATTTCCCCCAGAAATCACATACTGTAAGTGCTTTGATTTATATTGTTCTTTTTGCCTTCCTGATCCTATGGGGTTAGATGGTCTGTTATAGAGGTGGGTATCTAGTCTATGGCTGAGATGAGCTGGTGCTCTAGTTTTCTCCCACATAGTATTGACCAGAGCTGAAGAAGGAACTTTTCTTCATCGATACTCCAGTAAAATATTTTCCATGCTATAACATTAGCATTAGCTGTGGGATTCTTCATGGTGCAGGGGAGGACAGAAATGGCCCTACTGATTAAAGGATGGGTAGACTCTATACCTTCAATAAATATGCTGATACACGTACACCCACCCTATGGCATACAGGGATAATGTCCTGTCTGTGTAACAGATGACCTAAGTTTGAGTAGGATTAGTAGCTTGGTCACTGTGAGGAATTAGGGCAAGAAGGGTGGGAGTGGGTGGATGGTGCTGGCTTATCCACTTTGGGAGTAACAAGGCAATCCAGCCTGCTGCACTGCTGATCCCACCATGATGACTGAGGGACTGTAAGCAGCATATGGATCTGTATAGCTACATGCTGCACAAAGGGCGTGAAGATGTATACTTGTGTGCCAGGGCACTTGTGCTACCTCCTACAATAGCAGCATATGTAAAGCCACAAGCCTCCGAAGGGAGGAATTCTTTATTTAGGACAGAAGGCCTGCATGATCATATGATGATCTGCTTCCTAAAACCTGATTTTTACCTCCTACAGGAAGAAATAAACTCATTAGATCTTGCATAAAGTAGTGAATGAATGAGCCTTAGAGCTCTCATTTTTCAGAGGTCGAATCGGTGAAATCAGTCTGGCTGTTGCCCCGGTATGGATGGGACACTTGGGTACAGGGATGGGTGCCCAAAGATACTGGATGCAACTTACTAAATGAGCTTACTATATTACTAGAGATCGAAGGCTCTGTTTTAAACAAAATCTTCTGGATAAAAGAAGAAGAAAGGTAATAGATATAACATATCCAAATGAATCTACCAGCAGAATATTCATACTTGATAGCCCACCCTTATGAAATATTTTGACAAAGCTGGAAAGAGGGAATTCATAAAGAAATAAAAAATGGAGAGTCCTTTATTTATTTACTTATTTATTTAAATTTGTTTACTAGGGTAGTACACCAATCAATATTGACCAATTTCAGGCTCAGCCTGGGTGAAATACAAAACATTTAACAAATAAAAAATAAAGAACTATAAGCAATAACAAAATAGTGGAGATTTATTACATAGAAAAACTATATACATGCCAATGAACAAGCACAGTGCAATGTGCAATCAATTAGAGTGTAATGTTCTATATATAAAGTACTTTTGATGTGGGTCAATTTTCAGTGAATCTTGAGAGAGGAGAAGAGACCTAGAAAGAAGATAGGTTAGGTGATATGTTCTGTGTTGAAGCAGAAGCATTTGTATTGGATGAAGACATGCTTTTGGAGTAGCATTCTGAATTTGAAGTATGGGACAAGAAAAGTTCCTTCTTCAACTCTGGTTACCACTTGCCAAACAGAAGGTGCCTGAGAGTAGAAAGCATGTGTGGTGCTGTGGAGATTGGTTCTAGGGGTAATGAGAGGTGGTGTGGCTTGTGAGTAGTGTCTCAGGTTGTATGAGGAGAATTCTTCATGAAGTCTAGCTGCAAGAGGAGTAAATGTGTGGAGTTGGAGTAGTTTGTAGAGTTAGGATCCTAAAAGTAGGTTAGAGATTTGTTTAATGTGCAGCCATTTGGCTTTTTCTAGGGTGATACAGTGATTTTCACAGAAGGGTGAGTTTGTAATGAATTGGCAGATGCTGTTAGAGATAGTCTGGAGTGTGGCAATGTTTTTTTGGAGGCAGAAGCAAAAATTGGGAGCCCATATTCAAGATGAGAAAGGAGATCTCCTTTGCCAATAGCGGCTCTGGCTAGGTGGTCCTTGTAACTGACACAATAATACATGGTGCAGGATATTGACTCAGTGGTTAAGATCTCTACCACATTGTCAAACAGTTTGGGGTTCAGTCCTGTTTTCCAGTTTACTGTCTTTGTTAATTCTGCATATTGTGTTTATCCTTGCCCCTTGGGGTCTAGGTCATGACTGAAAAGGGTCCAAAGATCAGTCGTTTACCTAGTCAACAAATTAATAAAATAAAATGAAGAAAAGCAGAGGTTACAGGAGGGGTAGTACTAAAGACCCCAGCCAAGATGGCTGTCAAAGCCCAAAACTTTGGACATGGTCTACAGAAATTTGGATAAAAAATAGTGTTTTCCATGGGAAAAAATAATCCAGAAAGAAAGATGAGTGAGCAGAAAATATGGTGGAATAGATGACTACTTCTAATGCAAATAAAGAGAAGTAATTGTGCATTTTGCTTGAAAAATATAATTACAGAAGACCAGGATGTGAGCTTTTGAAATAACCAATAAGACAACAGCAAACATTAGTGGAAAAAAACTATAAGGAGAAGTATAAGATCTGGAGGAAGGTATAGCAATTGTTAAATATTGCTTGTTCATAGCTTGTTTATATTTGTATTAATAATTCTAAAACCATGCTACATACAAGGTAATAGAAGATTTGATCTTAAAGCTTACACAATGACAAAACTGTATTGATATTTGACCTCTGTCTACTGCAGATAGAGATACTGAATATTATTTATATGCTATTTATTTGTATTGTAATAATTTTCATATTTCTCTGTCTCAACAATCAAGTGACATAGACAAAACTGTTTTCTTCATATAAAAGCTCACAGCTATTTAAAGAAAATGCTGCTGGCAGCATGTGTGTTACTTGAATGATTACTGAGCTGTTTATACAACATTAAATAATTCACATTTACTGTAATTATTTTAGCTTATACAATCCAGTTTAATAGCTAGAAGTGAATGAATGCAACCATTGTAAAGATTACATTCTGCTGAATTTTTTGTCATACACAATTTTCTAGTAACACTTAATGGTTCTAGAGATATGAACATCTGATTGAACTGTGAGACAAATAACTTCATTTTTTTAAAACTCTCAGGACCCACCCACTGGGGAATAAACTCAAAAGATCTCCACTGAAGGAACTGAGTTAAAGCTGAGTTACAGCAACAGATCGACAGAAAATAACAGCTAACAGAAATAATAAAAAGACAGTGAGAAAAGATGGCTGATCTTGAAATTTGCTCTCAATAAAGTGCAACATCAGCATAACTTGAATATAAGAGAGACTATGTGACAATGGACTGGTGCAGTTTGTAATGCACCTATTACAGGAGACGGTCATGTTACCAAGAAACCAAGAGACACTAATAGAGAGAAGACACAGAGTGGAGTGCTGTGAAGCAGCAGCAGAAACAGACCCAGGAATGTTTTGGTATACTGACATTCCTTTGCTGTTAAAAAATGAAATAATAAGATAAGCAAAAAGAATAACATTTATCCCATTTTCAGGGTTGTTTTCAAAGCTGGTCAAAGATTACTGTGAAACATTACATAGGAGACTGAAAGTTATGCTGGAGGTAGTAAATGAGTGAAGAATGAACGGAAAAGCAGCACAGCTGAGGAAGTGTAAGACGGGCCACATGCCAGTAAAAGAGACATGCAGGAAATAAACAAATCACAAAGGCAACTACAAGGTGATGAGAAAAGAGACAAGATAGTAGAGGGAAACAAACAGAATAATTATATTAAAGGAACAAAAGAATGAGAAACCCCTCCCATGGGAGATTTGGGCACAAAAACAGAGAAAGAGGCAGAAGTACAGACTGACAAGGGAGAGCTCTAAGGAGATGTGTCTCCCATGCTTTAGTTGTTTGAGTGACAAAAAACAGAAGTGAGGGACTAAACAACTAGATAGAAACATTTATTATGGGTGGCAGAGTTGAAGAGGTGGAAGCAAGGAATACAGAAGGAAAACAGTGACCCCATTAAAAGAAACGCAATAAATAAGTAGAAGGAATGGACACTGAAAGGCAGATGACTGTGTGCAGGGTATGAAAGCTGTATTAAATGAAACAGGTACTTATCTTACGAAATGCACACCAGAGAGCACAACATCAAAACTTTACAAACAATGGAAGAAACCAAATAAATTCTCTGAGCAGTGATAGGTAATGCAGTCAAGGGACTGGGGGTGATGGGTATAGGCACAGGCTTCCAAGGTAAGGTTCTGTTTTACCTGCTCCATTTTGTTTTGTGCTTTAAGAAATTTCTGTTTTACCTCCTCCACTTTGTTTTCTGTTTTATGAAATCTGCTTGGCCTGGTGTTTTTGTTCTATGTGAGTGATAGACACTTAAATTACCTAGGCTGCATATTTCACATATTTTTTCATTGGGTAAATTGTTTCTTGAGTGATTCTTAAATATATAGTGAATATCTGGGTCTTTGTTTTTTTCCTGAGAAGATTTCAAGCCTGCATAAACTAAAGAACTGCTGGTGATTCACTGCTGAGTGAGGAAAGTAAACCTATATTTTTGCCTGTAAGTGACAGAGCTTTCTGTTTTATCTGCTCCATTTTGTTTTCAGTTTTAAGAAATCTGCTTGACCTGGTGTTTTTGTTCTGTGTGAGAGATAGACACTTAACTTATCTAGGCTGCACATTTCACATTTTTTTCATTGGCTAAATTGTTTCTTGAGTGATACTTAAATACACAGTGAATTTCTGGTCTTTGTCTTTTTCTGAAAAGATTTCAAGCCTGCATAAATGATAAGTACTGCTGGTGATTCCCTGCTAAGTTTTTCCCACCCTCCCTCTCCTTGATTTATCTGCTTTTTAAAACTGGTGATTTTAAACTGCCCACCCCTACTGTAAAGTGAGCTTAATAATCTCCTCCCTTTCCACACTCTGTTGATAATCTTCAACTATTTATTTGCCTTTCTTTGTGTTTACATTGAACAAGTGCATTTTGCCTGTCATTGTCCATTCTACTGATTTGCTTGCTCTAAATTCATTATCTAGCTAGCTGTTGGGTAAAGTGGTGTATTTTTACACTCTAGCAAGCACTTGTTTTTATATCAAGAGCTCAGTGGATTTTCCATCTAGTGTACTGGAAGGTAGCCTGGTCTGTTTATCTTGGGGAAACACCTGAGATTTTTGCATGTAGCTTTATTGGCTGGAGGGTTTATTAATCAGCTTATCTTGTTTTTAGTGCCTTTATAAATTCTGTACAATTATGTAGCTCTTGGCTCATTTATACAAAGCAAAGTACATTTATTGAATAATCACACTTTTATAAGCTGTTTAAAGTACAAAGTATCCATATCTTTAAGTTTGTGGTAGCATTTTATATCTTTTTAAGTTTGTTTCTAATAGCATTCACTTTGGACACTTGGATTATCTAGTGGCAGTAAGTATTTACCTGGTCTATCTGAGCTGGGAAGCACACAAAAGGGCTCTAAGTATTTTTTGCACTTCTCTTATATACTGTGACTGTACTTTAGCAATTAAAAAAACAGTACTGTCTGCTACTGTTTTAAGTAGTTCATTGCACTGTATTAGAGTGTATCTGTTAGTTGTAGGACTGTTGTAGGTAGTTTGTGTGGCCTTGTTATGCTTGGGCTCCAAACCAGCTATTCTACATTAAAAAGGTGTTTTTCTGCACCCTTGTGGCAGAAGTGTGCTGATCTAACCTGTGTGAGTTGGAGATTGCTGGTGGAAGGCTTATTGTTTGCTTTCTTGATTGGTAGTTTGCTTAAAACTTGTTTTTCTTTGCTCATATTTAAGCCTTGCATTTGAGCATGCTTTGGCATAGATACTCAGAGCTGCTCGTTGTTTGGCAATTTTGCTACTGATTGCTGAGAATCTGCTTTCACCTGGAGAGATCCACTACTGAAAAGACAAAAATAAGTTTTTTTGCACTTCTCTTATATACTGTGACTGTAGTTTCTTAAGCTATTTGCTTTTATTTTTGAACTTTGGAGCACAACAAAAAATACTGTCTACTGTTGCTTTAAGTAGTTAATTGCTCTGTATTACATTGTATTTGTTAGTTGTAAGACTCTTGTATGTAGTTTGTGTGGTCTTGTTACACTTAGGCTCCAAACCAGCTATTCTACATCAAGAAGGTATTTTTTCTGCACCCTTGTGGCAGAATTGTGCTGATCTAACCTGTCTGAGATAGGGATTGATGTTGGAAGGCTTATTGTGTGCTTTCCTGATTAGTAGTTATCTTAAAACTTGTTTCTCTTTGCTCGTATTTAACCCTCAAATTTCCGTGGTGCTGCTGTTCACGCACAGGTGGTTAATACTGGATAGACTCAAAAGTCTAGAAGTTCAGTTTTTCCCTAAACAGCTGTCAGTAAAACCCATCCAGCTTTTTCTGTTGCTCTAGGAACAACTCAGTTGTGCACTGAACAACATTGCCTTATTGATCAATCTTGGCCTACACAAAGTATAGCTCCTTTTTGTAGTGTCCATGCTACCAGCCCAGTCCTGTCATATTAACCCATTCCCTTCCCTAATAAAACATACAGTAAAAGCTTGCTACCATGGACTAGCAGTTTCCCATCAACTCTCTGACCAGGCTGATAGACATGGACATCCTGAGGCAATGTAGCAATTGTCTCATGTATACTGACAACCACTTACTCCTGAAACAAACAAATACTTTATATGAAAGATATAGTTACACTATGAAATTGGAGGCAAGACTCTCACATAAGGACAATTGGAATGCCAAACAGATTGTCAGCACAAACACACATACTTCCAATACTAAATAAGGACATGACACATAAACCCATATATATGGAGGTACTCACTGGTAACTTACCAAAAGATCCAAGGCCTTTCAAATGGAAATCACTTACACACAACAATGCAAAAAACAGCCACAACACATAATAACACACACACACACACACACACACACACACACACACACACACACACACACACACACACCAGTATCTCAATAAATAAACCCATAAGGCGTAACACCACAAAATATAATATATTGTTCATAGGTGACCCCATTGTGAAACACACAGATGTTCCCCTCACCAGGCTAGATAAGGAGCGGGTTATGGTTAACTGCCTGTCAGGTACCAGGATCCATGGAGTTATTCAAGCACTCAAGTCACTCAACCACAACTACCGGTATGACTCCATCTTAGTCCATTTCAGGGCAAAGGCTTGAGATGTACCTCACTGGACATATGAAGAGAGACATATTACTGAGTTCTCAGATTATGTGTTACAGGCACGTATAAGCCTAGCCTTAAGCAGTATTCCACCTTCTCCAGGGATGATGCCATAAAACAAACAAAAAATTATTGACTTTAACAATTGGCTCAGCATCTGGTGTGAGTCCAAGAGGATCCAATATCTGTCAGCCTGGGAAGACATGGTTGACAGGCAACAGTCTAGGATTTCAATACTGGCAAAGGCATTATCCAACCCTACTGTGCTTTTTTTAGACAGTGTCAAAATAACCAACCTCCCAACATAACAAAATCCTGTCTAAACTCAAGGTACTGCGGCTTAATGCTAGGAGTCTAAACAAGAAATTGCACTCCCTGGAAGCATTCCTTACTTTGGAAGATGTTGACATCTGCTCAGTTGCCGAGATATGGTTCAAAGGCATGGAAAGCACCCCAACCATTGCAGTGCTACAATGCCTTCCATACTTCAGACCACAGACTGAGCATGAAAGAATCAAAGGAAGATGTGTATCAATCTTCATTACGGATAAGTACACCTCGAGACTGGAGAAACAGTATGACTCTCTTGAGCTAGTCCATGCCCAATTAACCACAGGCAAAGCCCCTTACCACATCATAGTTAGCTATAGGTCCCTCAACATGAAACATGAAAAGCATACCTGGTCTTAGTGGAGCCACTTACCATACAGCCCAACACCTTACTCATTGGTGATTTTAATTACCTACCATCGACTGGGAAACATATATGACCACAAGCATACTGGTTCAGAGGTTCTTGGACTTTATCAATGCAAATGCTCTAGAACAGCTAGTCAGCGCACCCACAAGAGGATCAAATGTCCTGGATATAGTACCCACCTACATGGGAGACCATTCTACCCCTCGTGTGATGTCCTTCTTGATAAGATCAGACCATATATCAGACTCATTTGATGTAATTATAAGACCAGATGGCCCATCATGCTCAAAATGCTTAAGAATTTTTCAAACACAAATTACCTCCTACTAAGTGATGCTATAAGAACTTTCAAAGCCCCCTCAAATGCAGATAACAGGGACTCCTATGCAGAGGTGTAGACCAATGCCCTGTGTAACCACTTAAGCAGTTGTACAGAATCATCTGTACCTGACCAGATTAAAACCAGGTCTTGCCAAAAAAACAAGCTACCCTGGTGGACTCCTAGTATAACCAGGCTATACAGTAAGAGAAATAAACTAATGCCCAAGAACAAGAGAGAACTGTCTCAGCAGAGAAAAAAAATCCCTGTCTAGCTTAAACAAACAAATCAGAGATCTTGTCAAGTCCTCCAGAGCTAATTGTAAAGCAAAAGTGCTCCCTCAGCTAAGGATAATCATTAGGCATTCTTTATCTACATCCGAAATCTAAAAGAGAATACCCTGCTATGCACTGAATTGGTTGTAGATGGCACCACCTTACTCAACTGGAGGTAACAGCCAACCTGCCAGCTTACAGATTTTGAGCATGCTTCACCTCCCTGTCTCTTCCAGTCATCCTCCAAGGTATACATGCCACCATTCCTCAGCCTGTTATCTCAAGAGAGCAGGTCATCTCAGCATTCTCCAAGGCCAAAAACATGGCATCAATGGGACCAGACGTGGGCGGCACAGTTGTGCCATGGTTAACATTGTCACCTCACAGCAAGATGTTCTCCAGGTTGATTCTTGGCTGGGGTGACTTCTGTGCGGAGTTTGTATGTTCTCCCTGCATTCATGTTGGTTTCCTCCAGGTACTCCAGTTTCCTGCCACATTCTAAAGATGTGTCTGGAGAATTTTTCCCCAGGCCTCCACTGAAAACAGGCTCTATGGAACCTAGTCAAACTTTCCCGGTTAACAAATGTTAAATAAATAAAATAAATAAAAATAAAATAAACTTAAAACATGACCTAGCAGACCCCCTTGGATCTCTGTTTAATCACAGCCTGAAAATTGGCTATGCTCCGACAGAATAGAGGACAACAGTAATCCATCTGCACAAAGGAGGACCATAAGCTGTCCCTGGCAAGTAAAGGGCCATAAGGTAGGCTACCCTCATCTGCAAGGTGATGGAAAGAGTCATTATGGACCTTATTAACAAGGATATAGGCAACCTCCAAATTCTGGACCCAACCCAGTTCAGATTTGTTAAAGGTACATCATGCCTGTTAAACATGGTTGACTTTTTTGAGAAAGTCACCAAGGCCCTCGACGAGGAAAAGACAGTGCATACCACTTATCTTAACCTAGCTAAGGCATTTGACACAAATCCCCACTCAGGTATTATACAGAAACTCTCCCAATTGGGAATTAACCCCTACATTAACAGATGGATAGTCAAGTGGCTCATCAACAGGACACATACTGTCAAAGTGGGTGACTTCACCTCTAACAAAAGACCAGTCACCAGTGGCATACCACAGGCTTCTGTGCTGGACCCCTTACTGTTTAGAATTTATTTCTCAGAAGTCCAGGCAAACTTTGACATCCTGTGGCTGACTAAGTTCACTGATGATTGCAAACTGGGACCAATCACTGAGTCACCCAACGATGTTAATATACTGCAGACAGGGTTAACACAAATAATTGTTTGGTCCCAGAGCCATGGATTAAAGCTAAATGCAAAAAATGCATTGCTATTCCCTTTGGGAAAGCTGACATCCCTGCTAAGTACATTATAGACAGCATCCCCCTAAGTGTCGACCTAGTGGTATGTGATCTGGGCACTTAGGTTGACATTAATTTGAACTTTGACCACCATGTATCCACAGTAGTAAGGAAATCCTTCTATATGGCACATCTTATAAGTAAAGGCCTCACATCTAGATCTAAGGATGTTATAATTCCATTATACTTGGCCATCATCAGACAGTAGCTGAGTGCAATGCACCCTTTTGCATGAACCACACCAGACACATGCATGAATTGGGGATACCACAGAGATTTCTCACCAAGAAATTACAAGGTACACAAAATAAGTCTTATGCGGAAAGACTGAAAACCTGTCACTTTATTCTGTCACCTACAGATTGCCAAGTCAGAAAAGTATTGATATAAAAGCGAATGATTTAAAGGTAAGGTGCAGTGACAAACAGTACTTCAAAGCAACTTTTAATGGAAGTGAAACATGATGAATTTGCATACAACCTCTTTTAATCAAGACACTCCAGTGGTGTAGAATGATAAAGCCCTAACTATGGTCCAGTCAATCCAGGTTCGATTAGTGGCTTAGGCAACTAACGGAGCAGTAGGGTGGGATGAGTGTGCCTGCCCTGTGTGGGAGGGAGCTTGTCAATGACAGTCCGTTAGTGGAGGCATGATTCAACGAGGGGAGTTACCCTCAAATGAGGATTGATGTGCTTGGGAGGTGGGGCAGGGAATTCGTAAGGCAAAAAAAAAAAAAAAAAAAAACAGGACAAAAGTGGAGATAGCTAGGCTCCCAGGATGTTCTTCAGATCCATGACTGGCCCTAGGAATACTGGAGTAAGTCAGGGGGTTCAGAGTTGGGCTAGTAGACCCAGAGTGGACATGGAACACTGGGGCCAGGCTGGAGACCAAAAAAAACTCTTTTAGTCAGTAAAAAAATGCAATACACAAGCATAATGAAAAGAGAAGTAGAGGTTAACAGGAAAAGAAGTGTTCTATAGAACAAAAAGAGACAAACTATTAGGGGAAGAGAAAAATGAGTGTAATCAAAAGATGCAAATTGTAAATATGTTGCAAAAAAAAAGGCTACAGAATGAGTGAGAAAGTGGGGGTGATTAGATGAAGGAAATTGCAAATGTCCTACAAAAATGAAAGCTAAAATCATAAGACAAAAAAATACATTAAAACAAATGAAACGTAATATACATATTTGTGGCATTACTTATTCTTTAAAGAAGTACAAGTAACATTCTTGGACAGCAGTCATAGTAAGCAAGAGTCTCCAGCCCAAGGGAGCTACAAATGCAGTGACTTACTTCTTCCGTTGTTGTTAGTCTTGGAACCTAGTGGAAGTGTGTGATGCAAGGGAGGCTGCAATTTATGAAGATTATCTGTTTATGCTGAAGCTGTGGTGGTACAGTGGTAGCATTGTTGCCTCACAGCAAGAGGCTCTCCTGTTCGATTCACGGCTGGAGTGCCTTCTGTGTGGAGTCTGCATGCCCTCCCCGCGGTCGAGTGGCCTCCGAAAAACATGCGTGAATGGGCGTGCCTTCACTGAAGGTTGGGCATCGGGCTGGCAACTCGGCAGCAAAAAAAAAAAAATCTACTGCCAATCATTAGTGGACCGGAGTTCCGCTGTGGTGACCCCTAACCGGGGGGTTAAAAGCCAAAAAGACAAACAACATCTGTTTATGCCACTGAGAAGACTGCTTACAAGTAAGTAAATTGCTCCTTTATAAATTAACATAATGTCCTCTGGAAAGACGCCAAGACTGAACTTTTCTAGAAAACATTGTGCTTATCTAAAGACTGTTGACAAACTGGGCATTAATAGTATCAAAAGAACATTATTGTTTGCCCTGAAAATAGCAAATTAAAGGCACTGCATTTCAGAACTCAGAACTTGGTAAAACAGGAAACAGTCTGAGGTTCTAATAGACCAGCATCTCTATCCAGTGTCTAGGTACCTATATCACACCCACATTAGCTGAAGATACGAAAATCTACACTAGACAAATAACCACATTTATTGACATGGAGATTAAGGAATGGTTAGTGCACTTGTTCTCTGTAGGTCAGAAAATGGAGTTAAGTAAAACAGTGCTGGTACCAAATATCCTGCACCCATGGACTACAGCCATGATTTTCCCAAGTACTTACACTAGCAAAAACCTGACACAAAAACATGTAGCTTGTTTTGCACCTATAAAGGAAGAGAGTTAATGCAGACATAATGAGCCTCAATAAGTGGAAGGGAAACAAGTCTCTAGATATATCCCAGCTGAACACTGCAACACATGCCTCTCCACTGTCCATATAGTTTTTACGGACATCCTTAATTTTGGCTCAAAATTTTATTTCATCACTCCTAAAATTGGATTTTTTTTAGAAGGGGTGATTGATTATAGTCAGCAAATACTGATAATCATCAATAATGACTAGCAATCATTATTGTTGCTGGCATATTTTAATTCATATATATTTCTAAATTAATAGTGCCAGTATTTAAAAAAAGTGCCCTAATCTGGGGCTTTTTCCATTAATTATATGTTACTTTACCCTAATTCTAAGGTAAACAGTTGAGAGCATTACTATAACACATTCTTTTTATTTATTTTATTTTATTTTATTTTATTTTTATTTTACATTTGATGACCGGGAAAGTCTGACTGGACACAGGTCCATTTTCAGCAGAGGCCCGGGGAGAAAAGCTCCAGTTAATACAATGCTACAATATATACATTTAAACATTTAGAAGGCATAGTTAACATTTAGGTATAGAGCATAAACAATCAATAGCATCAAAATAAACCATTCAGCATTTCTTCACAGTCATTTAGATCAATACCATGTACTGAAGTATTGTTTGTTAAGAATAAGTATTCAGAGGTTATAGGTTTCTAGTAAGCATAGGTATTCTGAGGACAGAAACTTATGGGTGATCATTGGTGGAAAACTTGTAACTCTGCAATATAGTGGCTTAGCCTGGGGAGTCGCATGTGCATTGCCACTTGTTAGTATAGTGGGTTTTGAGTATATTCTTAAATAGTGGAGCAGAGCTTGTAGAAGTTAAATGGATTGGGAATGAGTTCCAGATTTTTGCTATAGTATAGCCAAAAGAGCTTTACCTGCTTCATTCTTATGTTTGATGACCTTTATGAGATTTTGGTCTGTTGACCTTAAGGTTCAGGTGGTGGTGTAGGGCTGTATTAGATCCTGTAGAGTTGGAGTTTTGTAAGAGAGGTAGAACAGTCTGTGAGCTATAGAGAGTTGATTAGTAAGAAGTAGGTGGGGCAGCTCAAGCCAGCTAAGGTGTTTGAGGGAAAGGCAGTGATGGGATCTACTAGAGGCACCTGCAGCAAACTTGGCAATCTTGTAATAGCAGGATGCCATTCTGCTTAGTTCGCCTTGGTGAAGATTAGTCAGGATAGGGGAGGCATACAGTAGGGTGGATAATAGGTGTGTTTTAGCAATAGTAGCTTTGGTATAGTTGGTCATGAATTGCTTGTTCCGATACAGGAGACCAAGCTTTTTGTTCACATTTTTGATTGTTTGGGCTATGTGAATGTCAAACTTTAGGTTGTTATCAATTACTACTCCTAGGAGTTTTGTGTTAGTTGTTGGGGTGATAGAGGTCTTATCCTTGGAGTTTATGGTGAAATCATTGTTTAGTGCAGGAGCTCTACCAGGACTGAAGAGAAGTAGTTTTGTTTTTTTTGGGATTGAGTATAAGTTTAATGCCAGAAAACCATGATTCAGCCAGAGTAAAGTTATTCTGTGTTATTGTTTGAAGCTCGCTTAAGGTTGGGACGGCACATATGATAGTAGTGTCATCCACATATTGTACTATAGAGGCATAGGAGGATGTGGCAGCTATCTGATTTGTAAATATGGAAAACAGCAAAGGACCAAGTATGGAGCCTTGAGGGACTCCTATGGATACTGGTAGAAGGGAGGATAGCTGGTCCTTCCAAAGAACTGCGTGTTGGCAGCCTGATAAATAGCTGTTGAACCATGATATTTTGAGGGAGTTAATATTAAGGGTAGATAGAGCTTTGAGAAGTAGGGTGTGGTTGACCATATCAAAGGCTTTAGATAAGTCTAAGAATATAGAGGAAACAAAAAGCCTGTTGTTTCTATGGATATTGACTATGTTGGTATATGAGAGCAGAGCAGTGATGGTACTATGGGAGGGTCGGAAGCCATGTTGAGATGTAGATATAAGGTTATTTTTAGGAGGTATTGCATTAGTTGTGTATACACTACTCTTTCTAGTATTTTTGATAAAGGAGATAAAATTGCAATTGGGCGGTAGTTGGTGAGCTCAAGGGAGTTTCCACCTTTGTGGAGTGGAATAATATGAGATATTTTCCACAGGTAAGGTATTTTGCATTCTGCTATGGATCTATTTATGAGGATAGACACAGGGTAGGATACAGTTTTGGCTGTTAGTTGAAGGAAATCAGCAGGAAGTTTGTCAGAAGCTAATGTGGTAGGTTTTAGCTTCTTGAGGACTTTAGTAATAAGTTGGGTAGGAGCTGGAGTTAAGGAAAAGTTAGAGGGAGTCTGTTAAGTGGGAGGGTTAGTTGGGGTTGGAGATGGAGTAGGGCTGGTGGTGTTATTTAGGGTGTTAGATAGAGCTAGGACTGTTTCTGTAAAGAATTTGTTGAATTGTGTAGGGGTGTCCTCTTTCTTGGTTGGAATCATGGGTGTGGGAGTGCTGGTTTTACCTGGATGCAGTAGTTTTCTTATTGAGGCCCAGAATTTCTGGGGGTTATAAGCGTTTTTCTCTTGCAAGGTTTTGTAGTAATTGATTTTATCGAGCCATATAAGTTGTTTGTACTTGTTCCATAGTGCTAAGTAGTTTTGTTTTGAGGTAGAGGTTTTAAGTTTATGATATTGAGCTAAGGCTCTGTCTCTGACCTTCATTGTGGTTTTAGTTTCTTTTGTTAACCAAGGAGTTCAGTTTGTCTTAACTCTGATGATTCGGGCTGGTGCGTGATGGTTTAGGATTGAGAGAAAGGTTGCATTAAAGTAATCTACTGCTTCATCTAGGGGTAGGTGTTTTAAGGGAGTCCAGTTACAGTATTTTAGTTTGTTGTTTAAGTCCTTGGCTTGGAAGTTTGTTTTACTGTAGACAGTTTTAAGATTGGGTTGTTTACTATGGTAGGATTTATGTCTAATAAGGTAGGTTGGTTGGTGATCACTCAAATTGTCTGGTAGGCAGCCTGATTGGTGTGCTAAGGTGGGATTAGACAGAAGTATCCAATCTAAGATGGATTGACATTTGGATTTCTTATCGACTCTTGTGGGGTTATCTATGATTTGTGTGAAATCATGAAGATTAATATGTGTAGAGGGATTACATTTGGTACAGTCAAACCAGTCAATGTTGAAGTCTCCTAAGAGAATGGTCTCTTGTGGACTGAAGGCAGACATCCAGTGCAGCAGGTTTTCCATAGTGGCAATATTATTTCCTGGTGGGATGTAGGCACCTGCTATGACTATATGTTTGGTAGGGTTTAATTTTGATTTAGCAAGAATCAGTTCTATATCATTTACTTCCTGGGATTTGTAGCTAATCTGTTCCAGTGTAAGGTGATTTTTGTACAGTATGGCTACGCCTCCTCCTTTTCTCCCTATCCTATCTTTACGCATAATATTATAGCCAGGGGGAGTAATCTCATTATCATGGTGTTCTGGTCTCAGCCAAGATTCAGTTAGTATGACTAAGTCTGGCTTATATAAAGTCAATATGGCATGGAGTTCCTGAACTTTGTTAAGTATACTTCTTATATTAATGTTTCAGAGAAGTAAAGAGGAGGTTGCCCTACTATAAAGAGGGTTAGTTTGGTTTACATTTGTATGGATTGAAGAGTTGGGGCCTGGGTTAGGGTTTATGTCTCCACAACAAGTTAGTTTTTGAGTTATAGGTAGAATTTAAGTAGTTTCTGTAGTATTTTCACTTGTTTTTGGGATAAGTAGGGGTTTATTTTGCTTGGTAGTTTATTAGTTATGTAGGGATGGCAATGGGTTGGTGATAGGTCACATGGAGATACTGGGGAAAGAATTAGTTTTAGTGAATTGGGTATGGTATCTGTTTGCCATTGGGTTGGTTTGGTGAGATGAAGTTGTGTGTGGTAGGATGTGAGGATAGAAAAAAGGAGGAGAACAAAAATAGTCATTGTGTAATATGCTAAGTGTAGGAGAGAGAAAGGCATTTTATTTATAGCTTGTCCTCTTCCTTATGCTACCTGTTGTAATAGGGAAAGGTGAATGAGAGTAGGGACTGTAAAGCTAGATGGTAAAGAAGCTATCAAAGAATTTAGCAACAAGTGCGTGGTGTATTATGATTGAGTGATGGATTGAAGGTGTGAAGTGAATGATTGAGTGGGTGTGTAAGTTAATATGGGAGTGGCCAGCAACTATATGTCTAATTGAATTGGGGGTGGGTCAGAATGGGGGTGGGGGAGAGGAGTGAGCCCAGAGCAGAGGGAGTGGTAAGCACTAAGTAGCCTATCTACCACAAGAGCAGTGGTTCCTGGCCTAGAAATTGTACTTTATTGGCTGTTTGAGCAGTGTTTTTCGATCTCTTTCAACTTTCTGGTTTAAAAGCCACATTTACGCTTGTTTCCCACCTTTCCGGTAACTAGTCTAGTCCAGATACAGACTTGATGTATCTAGGACTGTTGGTAAGTGTCTGAGCCCCCCCCAAGCCTTTCTGTGTTGGAGGGAATCCTTCTAGCTTATCAGTGGGAGTGGTAAGCACTAGGTAGCCTATCCTCCATGGGAAGAGTGAGTTTTGGCCCACAAATTGTAGTTTATTGGTTGTTTGAGCAGTTTTCCATCTCTTTCAACTTGCTGTCTTAGAAGCCTGCGTTTGCACTTGTTCCCCGCTTTTCCTGTAACTAGTCTAGTCCAGGTACAGATTTGCTGTATCCAGGACTCTTTGTAAGCTTCTGAGCCCCCCAAGCCTTTCTCTGTTGGAGGGAAGCCCTCTAGCTTATCAGTGGGACTGGTAAGCATTAGGTAGCCTATCTACCACAAGAGGAGTGGTTCCTGGCCCAGAAATTGTAGCTATTTGCTGTTTGGGCAGTTTTTTCCATCTCTTTCAACTTTCTGGTTTAAAAGCCGCACTTGCGCTTGTTTCCCACCTTTCCTGTCACTAGCCTAGTCCAGATACAGAGTCAGTGTATCTAGGACTGTTGGTAAGCTTCTGAGCCCCACAAGCCTCTCTGTGTTGGAGGAAAGCCTTCTAGCTTATCAGTGGGTGTGGTAAGCACTAGGTATCCTGTCTACCACAAGAGGAGTGCTTCTTGGCCCAGAAATTGTAGTTTATTGACCATTTGGACAGTTTGTCCATCTCTTTCAACTTTCTGGTTTAAAAGACATCTGCACTTGTTTCCCATCTTTCCTAACACTTGATTGCCCAGCAGGGCAAAGCTCTTTATTCACCCCTCACCAACCAAGTGACTAAGCAACTCACCCTACTATTCAGGCATGACCAAAGGGCAATTTCAGGTGTACTCTCCAGTCTAGTTGGTGAATCTGGGTATCCTGAGCCAATGTTACAACTGCCTCATGTACACAGACCACCCTCTCCTCCTACCACAAAACACTAACATATGCGAGAGATGCAATTATACAGCCAAACTGGAGGCTAAGCTCTCTGCACCCAAGACTGGAACAGACAGTCAAGAGGAGAAGGTTAACACTTGCACCACACCTCCAGTCACACATAGACCTACTAAACCAGCACTGACAAAAAATACACATAAATACACAAAATCATACTCAGAGGCTCTAAATAAAAACCTGCAAAAGCTTCAGAGACCTCCAAAGCAGACACCCAAACAACCTGCACCTCCCGTCACAAACCAGACAACACATAAAACACAAAATCAGTGTGCCACACAATCACAGCCCTTAAGGCGAAATAACATACCTAACAAACTAGTAATAGGTGACTCTACAGTCAGGCACACTGACATCCAACTTACTAGACTGGACAAGAAGAAGGTTACTGTTAGCTGCCTGTCGGGAGCCAGAATCCACCACATAACAAAAGCACTCAGGTCACTCCAGAACAAGTACAAATATGACTCTGTCATTGCTCATGTTGGTGTGAATGACCTAAGATGTACCTCCTTGGACTACATGAAAAGAGACATGGAAGAGCTCTCTGATCATGTAGCCCAGGTGGGTATGACCCTGACCCGGAGTAGCATCCTGCCCTCACCAAGAATGATATCTCAGTATAAAGAAAATAATGATCAATTTCAACAATTGGCTAAGCTTCTGGTGTTATTCAAAGGAGATCCAGTGTCTGTCAGCCTAGGACAACATGCTCGAAAAGCCACATTGCTTCACAAGAGATGGCTTGCACCTGTCACCTCTAGGCTTTCGAATACTGGCCAAGGTTCTTGCTGCCCCCATAGTGCCTTTTTTAGGCAAGGCTCAAAAGTCAAACCCACCTCCATAAACAACACAATTAACAAAAAACTGAGGGTTATACTACTCAATGCCAGGAGTTTAAATCTCAAAATGCACGCGCTCGAAGCACTCCTCAGTATGGAGAACGTTGACATCTGTGCAGTAACTGAAACCTGGCTCAAGGCTCCAGAGAGCACCCCAGCACTACCAGGCTACAACTCATACCACACGTTTCAGCCACAGAACATGGACCGAAACACAAAAGGAGGGGGTGTATCCAAATTCATCAAGGATACCTACACCTCCAGGTTAGTGGTGCAGCATGATACCTCTGAGATCATCCATGTGCAACTAACATCGGGCAAATCTGCAATGCAAATTGTGACCTGCTACAGATCACCCTCCATAACCCAGGACCACCACTCCACCTTTCTGGAGACACTGGAAAACATGAAGGTACTACCGAACACCCTGATATTGGCCGATTTCAATTACCCTACCATTCACTGGGAAAACTACTCAAGTACAAGCCCCCAGGCCTAGCGCTTCCTGGAATTCATCAACTCAAATGCCCTGGATCAGCTGGTAAACTCCCCTACCAGAGGTGAAAACATATTGGATCTGGTCATCACCAACATGGGCGACAGGTGTTCCACACCATAAACTAATCACTCTGGATGTCCACACCCCACCACCATCCCCAACTAAGGAAACCATGATAAAACACTTTTCTAAAGCAAACTTCACCTTACTTAAAGCAGAGGCGGTAAGTTTCACAGCCCCCAAACTAAAGGATAACGCTGCCCAAGATGCAGAAACCTTTACAAATGCACTCTATGAGCACCTACAAGGATGCATGGATAGTGCCATCCCTAGCAAAACCAAGAGAGGAAACCAGTCTGGTGGACCCCTGCCATAAACAGGCTATACAATAGAAGGAGGAAACTAGTTCAGAAAAAAAGCAAATCCCAAGAAGGAAAGACATCCCTGATCAGTATCAGTAAGAAACTAAGATCCCTCATAAAATCATCCAAGGCTAACTTCGAAAGAAAAATAGCCAAGGATTCAAAAGATAACCACAAAGCCTTATTTAGCTATGTTAAGAATCTAAGTGGCAACTCACAGATATGCACTGAGCTAGTGCAAAATAGCACAAAATATACTGAACCTACTGATATTGCCAACATCCTGGCAGATAGATTCAGTGCAAACTTCACCCCCCTCTCACCCCCAAAAGGGCCCACAACAATACCGGAAAAGTGTAGTGTCCCAGAAATCACAGACGCACAGGTGAAAACAGCTCTTTCAAAAGCCAAAATCACAGCATCAATGGAGCCAGATGGTGTCCCAGGCTGCGTCTTGCATGAACCTAAACACGCTGTTCAACCTCAGCCTCTCCACAGGCTATGTGCCCAGAGAATGGTGCGCAGCAACAATTATTCTGCTCCACAAAGGAGGGGCCACAACTGACCCTGGTAACTATCGCCGCATAAGCCTGATGAGCCTTGTCTGCAAGACTATGAAGCGCATGATCATGGAACTCATTAACAAAGACACTGGGAATGTCCAAACACTTGACCCAACCCAGTTCGGCTTTGTTAAGGGCAGATCATGGCTACTAAACCTGGTTGACTTCTTCGAGACAGTCACCAAGGCCATAGATGAGGGAAAGGTGGTTCAAATAGCCTACCTTGACCTTGCCAAGGCTTTCGGCACCATTCCCCACTCAAGTATTACAGAAAACCTCACCAGCCTGAACATATACCCCTACGTCATGAGATGTGTTGCCAAGTGGCTTACAGACAGAACTCATACAGTAAGACTAGCGTGCTCCAGGTCCGACTCTAAACCAGTCACAAGTGGTGTCCCACAAGGCTCGGTCCTGGGACCCCTACTGTTCAGCATATACTTCTCAGAAGTACAGGCAAATGCAGGAGGACTATGGCTAACCAGGTTCGCAGATGACTGCAAACTGGGAGCCATAACTGACTCTCCGGCTGACACGGGCATCCTCAAATAGGGCCTTACTGAGACGGACACCTGGTGTCAAAGTCATGGCCTCAAGCTAAATGCCAAAAAATGTATCCTGTTTGGGAAAAACAAAACACCCACAAATTAACACATAGGTAGCAGCACCCTTAATACAGAAGAGGTAATAAGAGATCTGGGGACCCAGGTAGATAGTAATCTCTCTTTTGACAATCATATTGCCAAAGTAGTTAGGAAATCCTTCTTTGTGGCCCATCTAATTACTAAAGGGTTTGCATCTAGAAATAAAGAGGTTATAGTGCCCCTCTACTTGTCACTCATCAGATCCATCATAGAGTACAATGCCCCATTTGGGATGTACCTCACAAGACACTTCCAACAGCTGGAAAGACCACAAAAGTACCTCACAGAGAGGATTACTGGCCGCAAACATATGTCTTATGCAGCATGACTGAAAAAACTCTGGCTGCACTCAGTGGCATACCGCTTACTCAGTGGTGATCTCGGCCTGACTTACAAAGCCATGTCCAACTCAGAATTGATGGACATGCTCCACCTAAAGAAATCCAAGTCACTGCAAGCCACATGCTCTTGTGAGCTAAACCTTGCCACAACAATAAATAGAACATGCTGGAAGGATAGATTCCTGTCACAGAGACTCCCCATGCTTTGGAACAAAATTCCTAACTACATTAGGCAGAGCCCCTCACTAACACTCTTCAAGAGAAACCTTGACGAGTGGATGGGTAACAGAAAATACACTCCTGGGATCACTTCTTTGGCTCTGCTTGACAGAGGCTTAGTTAATTAATCAATGGGGTGGCGAAAGCCGACACACTCCGGCTAGGCTTATAAATGCCCATGGGCAGATAGCCTAGTACCTACCTATGAACCTAATACTATTAAACTGCTTCTGAGACCAAGAAATATTATTTTTAACAAGCTAAATAACCCAACCCAGAGTATGGCTAGAAACATGATCATGATTATGACAGAGTACTTTACTAGCTCTCTAGAAGAGTGGAGGGTGATTCAACTTTTGCCTCCAGAGTTATGGACAAAACAAACAATAATCAAGGAAAAGATTCCAAATTAGGAACACTTTTTAAAACCTGGTGCTATTAACTTAAACATTTCCAAAATAATGTCCAGTTATACAGGCGATAGAACAAACATTTCGGAATAA
Organism: Protopterus annectens; assembly: GCF_019279795.1. Classification (NCBI taxonomy): domain Eukaryota; kingdom Metazoa; phylum Chordata; order Ceratodontiformes; family Protopteridae; genus Protopterus; species Protopterus annectens. Next base: position 1,925,408,533 of record NC_056737.1, on the reverse strand, counting down.
ATCAGGAGTGTTCCTCCTAAATCTGGACAGTTGAGAGGGTATCCGCCTGATAAGCAGCTTTGTAGACTTTCAGGAACTCCATGGAAAACCCAACACCTACCTAGTAATAGAGCAGAGTAATACAGGAATTAAAAAAAGGTTTCAAGGAAGTCAGAAAAAAATAAAACCTACCATCAACTTTCTTTTCTGAGATCTATAGTTAAGTAAGTGTTAAAAAGCAGATGATATTCCAGCCCAGCCACCCATGTACCAAATTAAATTCATACCTCTCAACCTCTTAGACCAAGAAATCTGCACAAAGCCATGAGTAAAAGTGGGGCAAAGGCCCAAAAATAGGAACAATTTTTAAATATTGCTCTTACAAACTTCGAAAGTTGATAGAATAACAGGAGTTGCATTAGCATGGATTTTTGTGTAGGATATAAAGTCTGAAACTCAAATGTCTGTCATTATTTTCAAACTTCAGTCTTTAATAATTTACCACTATTTTGCCAGAAAACCACAATTTTATAAAAAACAGACCAAAACTAGTAGGCTAAAATCTGGACATTCTATGAAAATCTGTACAGTTGAGAGGTATAGTACCAATCGTCAACAATAAAAATATAAAAACAACTCAGTGAGTTTAATTATTTTTCAGTTCATGGAAATTAACCAAAATGTGAATGCCCCTCAAATTCTGGAGGAACATGGCCATTGCTTCAATTATTGAACTGTATGGAGGTCGGCAAAAATTTCCTACTAATGTCCCTAGCACTGCATTCAGTATCCACAGTAGCTCACATGGAGAATCCCAAATTTCTTCTTTCACACAACAAAAAAGCTAATTATGATGTTTCCAGACCCCCAGTAAGGTGTTGAAGATGCACATATGTGGATTCAGGCACTTGGTGTTGTATTTTAGTAGAATTTCCAAAAACAGAAAACATCTGGTGGAAGATACAGGCAGTGTGCAGGATAGTTTAGGGACCCCGATATAACTTGATGCATAGCTATAAAAATTGGGCATGCCAGGCTATAGTAGGTCCCCAAAGTTTGAAATATCCCTGTTCTGGTTCATGCTTATTCTAGCAAAGAAATATGTCATGAAATGATGGTAGAGTATGGTCCCTCCAGGCTTAGGATTGTGGTGAGCAATGCTACTCAGACATTACCTATTAGACATGTTGGGATATTTGGATGATGGTAAGGTAAAAAAGTCAACGGTTTCTACTTCATGGAGGTCAGTAAAAAGGAAAAGGCTTGAAAAAGAAAATTAAGCTGTAATATTAAAGCTTTAATTAGAACAAATGCTAACAGTTGACAGATAGTAAATAGATCATGTCTGAAATTTTATTTCTTTTAGCGATGTGCTAAGCACAAAAGCTATAGTCTGTAAAACATGTTGTGACAATCATTTTATTGTGTCATGTTTGCTCTAAATACTTTTATAAAAATTGAAAATAAATTGTAATTATTGTGAATGTGGATTAAAGAAGGGCTTTAAAAAAACAAAGGATATCCATTTAAGCCTGTTTTAAAGAAGTGGAAGTGTACACTGACTATTTAGCAGTATGCTAACTTGCTTGGCTGAAAGTGAAAAAAGGAACATAATTAATATGACAAAAGTTTAGTTACTGAGCTGTGTAATGAAGTAGTTTATAACCATCTTACTGCATTAAGTTCCTGAATTTGAAAGCAAAGTTACAAGTAAATGGGTATGATATGAATAGAAATGTTTGCAGACATTATCCTTATTTAAATTTAAACTAAGAATAGGAAAAGGGAATATTTTATGTTTGAGTTCAAAAGTTAATTTTTTTCTGTTATGATTTACTTGATGCCTATGGAAAGAGGGTTGGGTTTGTGGCAAGACTCCCTAATAAAGCCACACCTAGCACCCGATGACTCTCTACCCCGCTTTTCTGCCTATAGGTCATTTTTTCCCTCTATCATGGTTCCCACCAGCCAAGGTTTTAAGGATGAGAGTCAAGAATGAAGAGTGAAGCAGACTTTGTCCTACAAGGCTATATTTTTTAATGTTGTTGTTCTTCTTTCGGCTTTTCCCAGTTAGGGGTCGCCACAGCGGAACTCCGGTCTGCTAATGATTAGCAGTAGATTTTTACGGTGACGAGGTGCCAGCTTGACGCCCAACCTTCAGCAAAGACATGCCCATTCACGCATGTCTTTTGAATGCCACTCGACCGCGGGGAGGACATGCAGACTCCACACAGAAGGCGCTCCAGCCGAGAATCGAATGGGAGAACCTCTTGCTGTGAGGCGACAACGCTACCGCTGCACCACCGCGGCTTACATCTTTATTAAATCACAATTGAAATGACATGGGTGCACTTACATTAATAGAAAAGAAAACAAACCATAGTGATATTTCTTACTGTTTTCATTTGATACGCATGTATGTTTTCGTTTTAACCATTATCATTTACTCCTTTACATAAATTGTTCATTTCCTGCCATCTGTTAAACCTCATTTCTCCTCCTGAAAATTATTCTGCATGTATTGTTACCACAAATTCAATTTATTTCTAACAATCCGCCTCCATTTTTATCTCCTTTTTAATATTCATTACTTCAGTTACAGTCGATTTCCATTTTCTGGTAATTGCATTTTTTTGGTAGCCAATAGCAGAAAACTTAGTAAGGCCTTACTATACCTAGACAATTCAAATCCTGTGTCTCAGATGAAAAAAAAAAACATTTCCTTATTTCCTTATTTACGACTATTTGTTCCCTCAACATTTCTGACTAAGTACTTACTAGTGAGCTTTTAAAATCTGCCAGCTCATTGCACTCTTAAAAACATTTTCTCAGTTGCTTCTCTCTTTCCCATCATATCTCAGCATTTGCTGCCTACCTGAGAAAAAGTCCTCTGAAGTCTGCTTGGTGTATTAAAACACTTATGCAAACATTTCCAAGCAAAGTTCCAAAACCTTCTGGACTTTGTTGCATACTTGGGAGCCATGCAGATATCCTGTCATTATTTCTTTGTAAATTGCTTTTCCAGTCTCTGTTCCCAATCTTTTCTAACCTGTTCTGATTGATTCTTATAGCTATCAAACAGTATTTTATATGCCCTACTAATTATTCATTTTAACAGCAGCTTTTGTTGTAAACTCAGAAAAACTCTGTTAGAGCTGGTCTTCCACTTAGCATCCCCTATGCCTTTTTCTTGTCTATACTGTGATACTAATCCCTGATGGAGAAGGCAGCCTCTTACCTGCAACCAAACGTCTGCTTGGCCTCATCCCACTTGGTTACATTTCCCTATCTATTTATTTGCTATCAATACTTTGGTTCCTTAGATAATTTTCTATGATAAATTCTAGTCCCCTCTTGTATATTTTCAATACACCTACTTGCAGTAATACCTCAGGGATAGAGATGGTTCATCTAGCAGCCAGTGCAGCCAGGTCCCTGTGCCCCTCAACATTAACTTGAGACAAGAGCAAAAACAGGTCCATTCCCTGATTCAGTCCTCTTCCTTCACTAATGAGCAGCTACATCCATGTGTTCCTCAACTTTAAATTGACAGCAATAAAAAAAATATTTTTTTGCTTTTAAAACTGTAGCAAGTAGCTTGCTATAAATTATACCATGCATGAAGCAAGCGCTTCAGTCCTGACAGGCAGCATACACAGTTATTTCATTTTTGTACCCACATTCGGAAATGCCAGTATAGAAAAGAATGTTTCTTCTGCATCCGCAGATTGCTCCTCCTGACATCTTGCACCTGGAATGGCTGCAACCACTACCTCACCCTAGGTACGCTTCTGTCATTCCTACTGGTAAAATCTCCACTTTCCCTTCCCATGTTGGCTTTGCTCTTCGGATAGTTTCTGCTTTTTATGATTATAATATTATGTATGGTTGTTGCTGTAGTCATTGTTGTTCTCCTTAAGGACCTCTGTCCTAAACCCTACTCTCACCTTATTTCTCGAACTGTACCCCCTGTTTCATCATCATCCCTTTCCACTTTGATTTATAACCTTATTCTTGTCCTATGTATATGAGCCTTAACTGCATAGCTCTAAAGTACCTCTTCAAATCTTGAAATCCTAAATCATCTTGTTCTATGGGGAGAATCAACTCAGCTATTGCCCCCCCCCCCAATAAATTCCTTCAGTGCTTTATCAGTTATTACTCACAGTGTCCACAGTTTCTCCTCTGATAGATAAAATATACCTGGCCTGTGAATAAAACAAAAGGGACTAAAACATTTTCACTGCTTTTATCCTACTATCCATATTCATAATCAAGAGCTTTCACTTTCACAGTTTTTGTGTTATCTTTTCTTTAGTATGTTCCCACATATACTTACCTGACATAACAGAATTCTTTTGTAATCCATACAGCTAAATATTTCATCTTTCATGTCCCCATAAATATGGGTACTGCTGGACAAATCCATGCATGGGAACACAGTTTACTGCTATAGCCTTCAGTTTATCTTCATTAATTTTATATCCCAAAAAGACGTTAAACTGTCTCAAAATGTACCACAACACTGAAATATTCTTTCTAGATTGTTCAAGTACAAAGTAATATAATTTACAAATAAAGCACGCTTTTCTTGATTGCTGTACCTTTTATGGCCTTGAATTTGTAAGTTCCTTATTTTCTTTGCCAGTTGCTCTAAATATAAAGCAAATAACAAATAGGAAAGAGCACACAGCCTGCCTTGTAAATCTGTTCAAGCACAGCTTGTTGGGGAGGAACCCTCTCACTTTATTCTTGCCTCTGATCCTTCATATATCCTCCTAATTAAACCAACTGCTCTATTCATAAAATCCCATTTAGAGCTATCAAATACTTTGCATCAAGACCCACCAAAAATATCAGTTTTTTTCTTATACTCTGCTTCCCTCTACATCTTCATTTTTCTGTTAATGGTTTCAAATGTTTGCCTCCTCACCAGAAAACCACATTGATCCATATTAATCAATTTGTGAAGTGCCTTTGCCAAATCACTTAACTAGTATTGATTTAAACACTTTATAATTATTGTCTAAAATTAAAATGGGTACAAATGAAACTGAGTCTTAAGGCTATTTACCCTCCTAGGGTAATACAGCCAGCACACCTTTTTTCCAAGATGCTGTCACTCCCCCTTTTTTAGCATATCTTTTCCTGAAGCCTTCCCTGTTGATTTGTTATACATCACTGTTTTATCTCATCTCTTTCTTAGTTATTAATTGTTTGGCCTAATCTTCCACTAAACTTGACATAATTAAGGCCTCCATAAATATTTTCCATGAATTTTCTTGGTTTCCACATTCCTATACTTTATACAAATTTTCATAAAATTTCTGAAATATCTCTTATACCTCCATGTTATTTTTCTTGTCATAGGCTCCCTTAGTATGCTGACCACCCCTTTGATACTTTCTGTTCCCTTACTTATTGTGCTAAAGGATTTTGTGCTCTGGAGTTATCATCAAGAAATAATTGCTTAATAGCATACGTTCTCAACATGTACAATATATAATTACTCCACTAATTTCCTTTTAACACTCTACAGTGGTTCCTCTTCTTGTTCTGTGGGATTCCCCTTACTCTGCAATGCTGTAACCTTTGTCAAGCTCTCTAAATAATTCCCATTACTTCTTTTCCATAACTGTTTCTCATTTATTTCTAGCTAGTTTTAAACTACATTTTTATTTTATCCCTTTTACTAGCTATCCTTTCTGAAAAAATGTCTATCTTTTTTAATGACTCTCAAATCATTTCCACTACCCATTCCTTAAAATCATCTTTTCAACAGGTAAGTAGGAAAGCCTCAGTGTCTCATTTTTACTTCATTACCCTGCATCATTATCTTAGTTTTCATTGCTACCATACCTCTCAACCTCCTTAGTACAAGAGATCTGGACAAATCATAAAATAATGGTGGGGGGAGTCAATAACCCAAAAATAGAGAGATTTTAAATATCAACCTCATAAACTTAGAAAGTTCATAGAATAACAGGTTTTGTGTTAGCATGCATTTTCTGAAGGATATAAACTCTGAAACTCAAATGCATGCCTTTATTTAGTGACTTCAATCAGTGATTTGCCAGTAAACCACATATTTTCTGAAGAACCAACCAAAAATATGAGGCAAAAATCTGGAGAGGCATGATTGCTACATGATCTGAAAATGTTACTAGATATGTGATAACACTTTCAATTAAATACTGATATTCCTGTGAAATAACATTTCTATCTAAATTAGCCCTGTTATTGTATTTTGTGGATAATATTGTACATTCTGACCAAGTGCCTACTACTGAATTCACATCTTTCAAGTAAAATATTCTCATATATTTCTTTGAAAATCTACCCTCTGTTGTTATATTTTCCCTTCTAGGTTCCCTGATATATCTTTACTATTGCAAATTCTGCTTTAGTCTCCACCTACAAATAATATTCCCTAGTGAAAGCTGATTATTTCTGAAAAAAAAATCTTAAACTCTGTAATAGAACATTTTGGTAAAATACAGATACATGCCACTGTAATCCTCCTTCATTGCCAATAACCTCTTACTACCACATATCTAACATTTCTGTATTTTTTTCCTTTAGTTTCACTATTGGAGCCCCTGCAGCAATCAGTATTAATACTTCACTTTTCCTTTGACCCTGATACTCTGCTATATGTCCATTCTGAAGTAATGTCTTTGACAAAATTCACATGCTCATTTCTATTCAAATATGGGTCTTGCAACATTGATATTTGCACCCTACATGTCTTAATATAATTCAATATTCTTTGCTTTTTGTATACCTGTAAGGCCATTAACATTCCATGATAATAATGACAGAGTAGCCACAATGATAGAAAGCTATTATTACAGCCAATTAGTACTAAGTACATTTTCAACAAAAGAGGTTTACCCCTCCAGAGAGAAGCAATTTCCCCGAATCATCTGCTGTCCCTACTGGAATTACCAAATCTAAAATCAAGGTTGCCCATGTTAAAGTCTGCAAGGCTATATATTTAAAATATGAACTGCTCCATTCTTCTTCTGTAGGCAGGTAGTCCAGTATCAAAGCTGAATGTCTTACATGTACCTTGCCTAGGAAAGAGTTGCATCCTTTCTTGCCATGCATAGTACCACTGTGAGATCCCTTACTTGGAACTATTAAACTGTCCTGTCTGCCAGCTGATGTTCCTTTGGCTGAACTCTGACAGATTCCCTTATCTCACAACAGGCAAGCTGGCATTAGCCACTAATTCACATCCCTCATGGGCAATTTTGCCAGCCAAAGGCTGCTAATTAAACTCAGGATGCTTGAATTGTATTCAGAGCTCCTTCATTATATACCATGAACCAGCTTTTAAAACATATGTACTTTTCCCCCCACTTTTAACTTGTAAAATGGGAAATGCATCATGTGCAAGTCACCAAACTGTGTTGCAGTTCCTGCAGTCTACATGAACTCCAGAAGCTCTAAGACTTGGGATGTCTGTTTTGAAGATCTTTTCCTGCCTGAAACACATTGTTCCCCTTTACTGATGACAGTACAACATCCCAACTACAGAGAACTTTGTGTATAAGTATAAATGATGGAACTCATAAATGACATAGTACTTTTAAGTCCAGATTTTTACCTCAGATTTTTTATCTGTTCTTCATAAAATTTGTGGTTTTCTGGTAAATCATTGAAGACTAAAGTCACTAACTATCGACATATATTTGAGTATCAGACTTCATAGCCTTCCAAAAATGCACATGAATGCAAAATCTGTTATTCTACCATTTTAAGTTTGAGTAATATTTAAAATGTGTCCCTGACTGTGGCCTTTATTCCCATTATTTTGGCTTTGCCCAGATTTCTTGCAATTAGAGGGTGAAAAGGTATGCCTATAATCCAGCCCAATTTTGCTGAAGCCACAACATCAATAATGATGTTTACAAAAAGAAACAACCCAGGAAAACTTTGAAAATAAATTACATTATTTAAACTGTACACATGCTAACATGCTATAACTGTAAACCAAGTTCCCTGATAACTCAGCATTTTGACTCCAAGAAGGATAAAATGGTAGGATATCTTACCATTATATACATCAGTTAACTGCCTCATATTAGCAGTAGCTAAAGTGAACAAATTGTATGCCTCCCTCAGAGACTTGGAAAGGTGATCTTGGGCAGAGAATGTAAGACAAATATGAATGGCAGTCTTTCCCATGTTTTTGTGACAGGTCTTCTGGAAATACTCCTAGTCTGAGGAGCATTGTAGAGGAAGTCAGTATTAATGAAGTCTAACTGTATTTATTATGATCACAAGGGTTACTTCTTTAAATAACAGGAAAATCAGAAGAGTGTATAGAAGACCATATCCCCAGAGTAAAGAAATGACAATGCCTGCTGTCTGCATTTTTGGAAAAGTAATGGTCTTTGATCTTTTCTTTTTTTTTTTTGTAAATGCAACTATATTCATGACTGAGATAGCTTACATTAATTATCAACTTTACAAAAAAAGCTCTATTTGCCATTCAGGAGTTTGCCAACATGTTCTACCACTATGTTGTATGATACCAGCAGACAGTCTGACTGCTCTGATAATTCTTTGATTTTCATTCAGCATCACACAATTATTACTACATGGTATACCGGATATAATTAGATGCCCCACTTCTGAGTTTTCCTTGCATAATTAGAAATACTGAAATGTCTCGTGTTTCAATATAGCATGGGACAAGCACTAGCTATAAGACATCTTGAAACATGAAGCATTTCAGTATTTCTTTACGTAGAAATACAACTGAGGGTATCTCCCCCACAAGTGTTTGTGTTTTATTCACCTGACTTTGTTATATCAATGACTGCTCTAATTTTTGAGTTCAATCAAAAGGCAAATTTCAGAAGTGGAAGCAACAGTAGTATATGATCAAATACAATTATTTTATGCACCCACATCTGCAACAATATGTGTGTAAGCATTTTCTTACCTAGTAATACTATTGTTTTCTCTCTTAAAGTAAAGGCAACAGCTTTTATATAATACCTATCTGAAACTAATTTACAGCCTGTAGACAAAAAATGATCTTCAACAACCAGAATTTGATAACTGGGATTAAAATCCTTATATCACTGATGATTTTGAACCTCTTACTACGTTCTTAAATGTTAATCTATAAGTTTTTTTTTCACAATGCCTGCCACTGACTTCTGCTCCCCAGTACCAGTTCTAGATGTTTCTGACCATAGGGTCTCCATGTACTCTTGGTCCCCCAGCATGACCATGCCAGGAGGGTCTCTCTTCTAGGAGAGCTATGCAGAGGGGATGTCCCTATGTTTATTTGCAGATTCTAATAGCTGCAAGCTACCACATACCTCTAAGTGAGATTGGCTAAACAGGAGTCATCCTTATGTGGCTCCAAAGTGGGCTTTTTTCTGTAACCCATACCCCTTCCTGATGTTCTGGCCTTATGTCACCATAGGTGGCATGCAACTTTATGGTGAGGGGAAAACACTTTCTCCTCCATGGTGATATGTCCCTCAGATTCCATCCCTTCTACTGCAGCTTTAGGTTACTGTCACAGAAATTTGATCAATACTATTGCTTGTGCCTTGCCTGAGAACCCTCCAGCACATCTCTATATCTTACCTCATGGAAGCAGTGAGCAGGCACTGCTTCATCATCCCTCTTTTTTCTCTGTCAGCTCTAACAGAGCTCCAAATCACTGATCAAATGTGGGTCACCTGGGTCATGGTAAGGAGTTTATCCCCCCATGCCAGTAGAGTTAGCTAACCTGTCAGTGTAGTGCACAGGATTACGACTTCAAGTTCTAATAAATTTTATCTTGTCCTCCTGGGTTTGATTTGATCCGTCTACATCAATATCTATGTTCCATTTGCTGACCACAACACTTTAGCATTGAAGGTATGACTGCATGGCTGAAATCACCTTTGATTTTGTGCATGAGCAGCTGGTCAGTTAGGGTAACAAAGGTAACAGCCACTTGAGTCCCTACCTACAAGTTACTGGAATTTGAGAATCTGGAGCTTGAGCAGCGGTAGAAGACCATTAAATACTCTTTGTTAATCACTTTAGTTCTTTTAACATTTTATTCAAAAAAAATCCCTATTTTTTAAGCTTAGCATTTTTCCCCAGATGTTTATATATAAAATGTCTAAATATTTTCAATATGTTATTTATTAAGAAAAAAATGTTGGATTATTGGTGTTTTTAAATTAATGTGTTTAACATCTGATTGATATTATTATTCAAGATTTGTATATGCTATATAATGATATTTATTTTGTATGACCACATGGTTTCATGTATTTTTCCCAAATGACTGAATAATCAAAGTTTAACCATTAACATAAATAATATAAATGCTGGAGGAGGGACAGATTCACCCAGAGACTCCCTACACTATGGAACAGAATCCCCCAGTCCATGTGAGGCAGAGGCTCCTCACTGGACTCTGTTCAATCTAAGAAATGAGTGGATGGGAGAGGTGGGAGTTTACCAGGAATCATCTCTCTGTGTCACTGCTGGACAGACACACAGCTAATGGGTGGGTATATTCTCATTCTCATCCTAAGGTGAAGCCACACACACACACTCTGGCTTTATAAATGCCCTAGGGCAGATAGCCTAGTATGAACCTATGAACCTATAAGCTACTGTTTTAATAACTGAAGCTATAGAATAGGTTTCTAGGTCAGAAAGTCCTATTCTGCCATCTTTCCATTCTATTACATGATGTCCCAAAGATATTCTAGGTTTGTTGGGCTGCCTTAAGAACTTCAAACAAATGTTAAATTGTTTAATGTGTTCTTTAGAAGGAAGTAAAGAAGCTGTCTATATAATGTATAGTATTTTGTTTAAAACAGCCATTTTGACTAAACTCAGTCTATATTCCATAGAAAATAATAACTTATTCCATTTATTTATTATTAGTATTTGATTTTTTTTCTATACTATTATAATTTATTGCTGCTGTTTCTTTACTATTGCATGTAAGAGTAGCCTCTAAAATGTAATCTTTTTTCTATCCCATTTAACATAGTTACAGTATTTGATGGAAATAGCTTAGTCTATAAGAAGATAATAGAGAAAGATATTTATCCTGTTTTAATAAGGGATACATGAATGTATATTTCTGTGATGAAGGTAGGTTAGACATAGTCTTCAATTATGTAAATACTTTCTGTAAAAGAGATGGTGCATTTTGAGATAGCATTTTTATATAATTCAGGAATGATGTCATCATTACCTGGAGCTTTATTTTCCTTCAACCTTTTAATTTGTTCCTTATTTTGTTATACACTTTTTTTATATATTTTCCTTATTTGTTCTGAAAATATTTTGTATATTCTTATGTAAAAAAGCATCAATTACTTTTTTATTTTCTATAATACTCTTCTCCACATTAATTGCCTCATGTTTTTAAAGAGTGCAGAACTTCTTCCATATCTGCTTATTTCCTATTATTACCATATATATATATATATATATATATATATATATATATATATATATATAAACTGTTGATATAATTCATTTTTGCTATCATTTTGGATTTAAAAGCTCAATTATATAAGCCTATAGAAGTTAGAGAATAAAAATGTAGTTTAACCTTTTTCTAAACTAATGGAAGCCTTATGCTGCAGGACCTTCTGAAATCCTGCATTCCAATTTTTTCTGATAATAGGTCTTTTTTGTAATTTTAACTTCATTTTGGTAGCTCCAATGAGTCTTTATTCCATTGTTTTTTTATGTTTTAATACTAAATAGAGACTTTGTCATATAAATATGCTTTCATTGAGTACCATGGCATCACATCAGAAACATCACACTTATTCCTTAAGTCTAATAACTGATGTATTTCTGTTAGAAACCACTTGTTAAAATCATTTAACATTGGTATATAAGCTTGTAGTCTATTAATGACAGCCAGTTGTCAAAGATTTATTACTACAGAATAAGTACTTGCATTGAGGGGCTGACGCAGACAAACTACTGGTGTCAGAGCCATGGACTAAAACTAAATGCCAAGAAATGCATAATAGCATCCTTTGAGAAGTCATCCATCCCTGGTAACTATCATATTGACAACACACCCCTTAGAGATGACCCAGTAGTCAGGGACTTAGGGACACACTTAGATAGTAATCTAGACTTTGATCACCACGTGTCTAGAGTTGTGAGGAAATCATTCTATGCTGAACAACTTATAAACAAAAGTATAGTATCTAAGTCCAAGGAAGTCATTGTTCCACTGTATTCAGTATTCATCAGACCTATCATTGAGTACAATGCCCCCTTTGGTATGTACCTAACCAGGCATATATATATATATATATATATATATATATATATATATATATATATATATATTTATTTATTTATTTATATATCACCAAATGTTTGTGTAGGTTATTTATAGGTATATTATGAAAAAATAACTAAACTACAATGGTCAAAAAAAGAAAAACAATCTGCTTTGATTGTTATTACCATGAATTAATTTGTATCTATTTAAACATATATTTAAACTTTAAGTTCATAGGTAATCATCAAGAAGATCACCAAGGAGACCATCCCAGCCTCCTAAAAACCTCAGAACACTGTCTATTCAAATAAATTGCTCAGAATTATGTAACAGGCAGATGAAGGTTGTGGGATTCAAACCCTAGACCACAAGAAATAAGCATATATATTCATAAGGTTGTTACTTGTAAGGATGATTTATTTCTTGATGGGCAGGAAATTCTTATTGGCATTTTAATTGTGTTGCTGGGTAAGCTGCTATGCCAGTGGCACATACATAATTAGTCTTTGTTTTGACTGGCAACCTGGGGGTGTGTAATGTGACATTAGCAGACACTGAGGATGATCAAAAGTATTCAGAGTTAGTATATATAACTATATACTTATTTAAAATTAGCAGGGTGTGGGGAAGCATGATGATTTTTAAGCTATTTTTTGAAAAAAATCTCTGTGCATGCATGGTGGCATGTCATTCTTTGCAAAGATGACCTTTTGTGGTCAGACTTATGAATGCCAATGTTTTGTTCTTTTTCAGTAGAGCTATATATATATATATATATATATATATATATATATATATATATATATATATATATATATATATAGAGAGAGAGAGAGAGAGAGAACTACTTTCTAATGTCAAAAGACCATAATCGTGAATTTCATAATGTTGATACGAAAATGTCAAGAATGCTGTTTATCGAAATTTCAGAATAATGAATTTGAGAATGCCAAAACTTAACTAGTTTTGGTGTGGTGCTGCTGTTAATTGTATGCTGTCCTTTAAGGTATAGTGGTCTCTGGGATATAGATATGGCAGCCGATGTGTAGTGATGTACAGAAGTTTAAGGTAGATGTGGAGTATGTAAGGGTTTGGAAGAGAAATGTTTTATGTTTTAAGTTGCTGGTAAGTTTGATGAGTAGAACGGAGTAGGTAGGTGAAAGTATGTGTGTTAGTTTTTTAAGTGGTGATTTTTGTAGAGCTATGGTGTGTGCGTGTGTTTCTCGGGAGTATGGTTTTGAAAGTGTGCAACTGAAATGTATGGCAGATAATGGTAGATTTGCAGTTTTCTTTGTGGTAGTGCAACCTCAGAGTTGATATATCTAATTAGCAGGGTGTGTGGGGGGTGCAGGGGGGCTTGCCCCCCTGCTTAAACATGGAGGAATAGGTTGTTGTTGGATTGTTTGTTAGTGTGGTTTTTCATGGTAGAGGGAGAAAGGTTGTATTTGTCTTTCCTTTTCTTGATGTTTTGAAAGTCGATGTTTTAAAGTTTTGGATTATTGTGTTTTCAAAATTTTCATCTCGACATTATGAATTTCGAGACTGTAGTATTAAAACATTAAAAAGATCCATATATCCATACACAGATACACATACACTCACACACACACACACACACACACACACACACACACACACACACACACACACACACACACACACACACACACATATATAGGTTCATAGGTGTGTACTAGGCTAATGGCCCTGGAGCCTTTACAAGCCTAGCCCATAGAAGTGCCCTGGCATCATGCCACCCAATGTTAGTTCCCAGTGCCTCTATCAAGTAGAACCACTGGAGTGATTCCCCGGGGTGAACTTTCTATTTCCCATCCACTCATCAAGATTTCTCTTGAAGAGGGCCAGTGAGGTGCTCTGCTTGACATGTATGAGAAGTCTATTCCAGAGCATGGGCAGCCTCTGGGTTATGAACCTGGCCCTCCAACATGTTCTATTAATTGTAGTAATGTGGTTGAGGTCTCTAGAGCATGTGGTGTGGAGGGATTGGGATTTCTTTAGATGTAGCATTTCTAACAGAGCTGGGTGAGACATGGCTTTGTAAGTCAAGCAGAGATTGCCTCTTAGTAGACGATATGAGACAGAGAATAGCTGGAGTTTCTTGAGTCTGTCCATGTAAGGCATGTGTTTAAGGCCTAAGATCCTCTTCGTGAGGTACTTTTATGGCCTTTCCAGCTGTTGCATGTGTCTAATGAGATACATGCCAAATGGGGCATTATACTCGATGATTGGCCTAATGAGGGAAGAGTAGAGAGAGATAATAACCTCTTTCTTCCTGGATGCAAAACCCTTGGTAATGAGATGTGCCACATAGAAGGACTTTCTGACCACAGTGGCAATTTGGTGGTTGAAAGAGAGGTTGCTGTCAACCTGTATCCCCAGATCTCTTATAACGCCTTCAGTGTTCAGTGGGCTCCCATCGATGTGGTAATTAGTGGGAACTGAGTTTTTCCCAAAGGGGATGATGACACATTTTTTGGCATTGGTTTCGACACCAGTCATTGGTCTCAGTGAGGCCTTTCTGTAGGATGTCTACATCACTTGGGGAGTTAATAATAGCTCCCAGCTTGCAGTCATCTGTGAACTTGGTCAGTCAGAGTCCCTCTGTGTAGGCCTGGACTTCTGAGAAATAGATGCCAAACAGGAGAGGACCCAGGACCGATTCCACTTGTGACTGGTCGGCAGTCTAACTTGGAGTCTACTACTTTCACACACACACACACACACACACACATATATATATATATATATATATATATATATATATATATATATATATATATATGTACACACATACACATATATATGTACATCATGTAAAGACATATAATTCAACACTGGGAAAAAGGATGAGGAAAAAGATAAATAATTATGTACGGATACAGTTGCAAATCCTGTAGTATCTGTTTGCATACCTTTCTGCCATCTCACACCATGCTCTGTTCATTCTTCCAATGAGGAGGTTATCTTTACAAGTATATAAGTAATTATTTTATGACATGACATGCACATTCACTTAAACAACAAGATTATATAAAGCAGGTCAATTCACTATATTTTTCTTTCCTCCCCTGTCCACCAAAGAGGAACTCTACTCTGGAAGCTTCTCCTATTGTTTAGTGAAAACTCAGAGGGTGGTTCCACGGCTTATTTTTATACCTCAAGCTTTGAAAACAGACTAAATTGACTTTTATTGCTGAGAAAAAGGATTTATGTTAACATAATAACCAGATGATTCTCACTGTTGAAGTGACATCCCGACCCCTTGAGCAAAAATGTGAAAATGGGTTGTGGATGGATTGGTGAACAAAACTGCTAAAACTGCAGAAGTGCATATTAATGAACCAATGAGCACATTAAATATTGAAATTTATTAAAATAACAGTGGGTTGACAGTAATATTATATTTTTGAAGAAAAAGACTGTAAATAGTTGTAAAACAGTACATTTCTGCATTACAGACTATGCTAAAATGGCAAGTAAATATGTTTTGCACACTGACATATACATATAAAATACACTTTATATAGCTATATATATATATATATATATATATATATATATATATATATATATATATATATATATATATATATATACACATACATATATATATATATATATATATATATATATATAGACAGATATATAAATGAAATATGTTAAAATACAGAAGTCTTACCCACAACAGTGCTAACCAAACAATATGTGATATAT
This sequence comes from Protopterus annectens, assembly GCF_019279795.1. Taxonomy (NCBI): domain Eukaryota; kingdom Metazoa; phylum Chordata; order Ceratodontiformes; family Protopteridae; genus Protopterus; species Protopterus annectens. Next base: position 1,925,392,524 of record NC_056737.1, on the reverse strand, counting down.
ACAGTCCTTGTCCTAGAAAATAAAAGACACAGCTTGACAAGCTGTTATACATTTAAGCTGACCAATTAAGCTGACCAATTAAACTAATTATATTTATTCTCAAAACCTGCATTTAGATCCTTACAGGAAATGGATAATGTATCACACTGAAGTCCAAAAAGATATAGTTGTGTCTGAAGTTGTTATAGCTATATTATTGGATAGACAAAAAGTACACTTTACTTAGATAAGTACACTAGTCCACTATATGAAATGTTCCATTTTCATGAGTCATTTTGTTTTTTGTTAGAACAAAGAATCTTCTATCCAGGCCTCTCTGTTTGTCTCTTTAAGCTTGTATGACTCCAGTTCATTTCTTCCTTAAATTCAGGATCATTTTAGATTTAAGAAATGAAATGGTATCTTCTAAAGCTCTAAAAATACTTGTTCTTTCTTAAAGTAAGATTCTTAGTCTTGTTGGCAATAAAATGTGGCACTTAATACCACGTTTTACTGACTTTACCAAGCATGGCTTCTTTTTTCCATTACTTTCTGTGAATAGTTATTATCAAATCTGCTGCTAGAATTACCAAGGCATAAGTCGAATTTGACAATTATAGACCTGAGAGAGATTCCTTCCTTTGTTATAGGGTTCTGTGAGACATCTACAGGCTGTGTCTCTATCATATGACAAGCCCTCCTGAAGAATTAACACTTTTGAGGATTTTAACCACGTTTTCTTCTTCCATTTTCTCAGCCACACCAAAAATGTATTTATTAATTTATTTAACATTTGTTAACAAATAAACAAATGTTAAATAAATTAATAAATACATTTCTGCAGTGGTGGTGCTGCGGGAGCGTTGTCGCCTCACAATAAGACGTTGCCCTGTTCGATTCTCAGCTAGAGCATCTTCTGTGTGGAGGCATGCGTGAATGGGCGTACCTTCATTGAAGGTTGTGCGTCAGGGCCGGCAACTCGGCACGTAAAAATCTACTGCCAATCATTAGCAGACCGGAGTTCCGCTGTGGCGACCCCTAACCGGGAAAAGCCGAAAGACACAACAACATTTAACATTTGTTAACAGAAAAAGTCTGACTTGGAATGAAGCCAATTTTCACCAGAGGCCTGGGGAGAAATGCTCCAGATGTATGTCTTTTTAATGTGGGAAGAAACCCACACAAATGCAGGGAGACATGCACAGAAGGCACCCCAGCCAAGAATCAAACTGGAGAACCTCTTGCTGTGTGGTGACAACGCTACTGCTGCACCACTGCACTGTCCATAATTCTTACATTCTTATGTTAAATTCTTACAATGTTTTTTCTTTCCTGTTTATCTAAGGTGACCTGTGCCTGACATATAAGGCCATGTCAAACCCTGATTTGATGAATATGCTTCACCTCAAAAAATCTAGATCCCTCAGAACCACAAGGGCGGGAGACTTAAACCTTGACACGGTTATTAATAGAACGTGCTGGAGGGACAGATTCATCACCCAGAGACTCCCTATGCTGTGGAACAAAATCCCGGTACATGTGAGACAGAGCACCTCGCTGGCCTTGTTCAAGAGGAATCTTGACCAACGGATGGGGGATCGCAGATATACCCCAGGGATTACTTCAGTGTCACTGCTTGACAGAGGCACAGCAAAATAATAGGCATAGTTTTATTCAGACTAAAGGGGTGGCGAAAGCCAAATAACTATGGGCTAGGCTTATAAATGCCCTTGGGCAGATAGCCTAGTATGAACCTATGAACCTATGAACCTATGAAATCATCCACCTTATCCAGTAGACAGTTATTTTCTTTTAGCAATAATTCAGTGTGATTTTCTTATTCGGTCAGTCTTCCCTCTGTTTCATTTATACTTCTTTCTATGCTGTCTATGTGGACATTTTGTTGCTGGATCATAGCTTTTAGAAGTTCAAACTGCTAACATTCTTTATCCACATTGTCTATTTTTAATGATATTTCTTTCAGAAAAATGTTTAATTTGAATACTGTAAATAATCATGTAACAAACTGTAAACAACATTGTAACATTAACAGGAGTCAACAAATAATATCCAAACAGAAATACAAGTAAGTAGCATCCCATAACAGTGCACAAAAGAGCAGAAGGAAAATCAATTTTCCAAAAAAACAGAAAAATATTCCAGTATCTTTGAAAACTAGGGTCTATATTACATTCTTGAAAGCCGACAATGTCAAATCTGACATTGTCAACATGAGAATAGCGAAATTGCAGAACATCGAACAAGTAAACGTAAATCTCCTTAAGGGGAGGTTTCTATTTACTTCAATGTAGTGCGGTTTTGCAGTTGGTATACTTAAGCAGCGGGGGGTGGGGGGTGCAGGGGGGCTTGCCCCCATTCCTACACCATTTACGGGGGTTTTTTGTTATTTTTATTTATTTTTCTGAACATTCGATGTTTTAACAGTAGTTCAATCGCTAAAGGTCGACCTTTCGTGATTCGAACTGTTAAATATTCGATGTTCTAATATAGACACGAAAACTAGATGCATGTACACATTCTATTTAGTGCAGTACCAGTGTTTATGTTCATATATAGACATAAACAATTCAGTGTTATTAGGGCTATCTTCCAAGATCTAAAATGATAGCACAAAACACCAGCACTAACTGCACTCAACAATGTCCATTCTGTATTAGTTACAGAGCGTGCTTGGTCTAATACCTAGAATGCAAAAGTCAGTCCAGTTAATGGGGGATGATTCTTATCTAGAGCCCACTGCACTGCATCAGTGACCTTAAACCACAGCTCTTTAGATTTTGGAGCGTTCCAGAGCATATGCACATAAGTTGACTCAGAAAATGTACACCTCCAGCAAGGGGAAGCCTGTCCTCTGACCCTTTGTAGATAGTCCTGGAAGTAACATGCCACATCAGTAAGATCTTAAAGTGAGTAAAGGCCAAAGTAGAGGCATAGCTAAAATCCCTCCATGAAATAAGATGTTTCCTCCATTGGTCTTCTAACACAGTGACGCCAATCATGTTTTTCCATTTACTTGTGCCCACTAACTTGTCTATAAGGGAAGTAAAGCATAGCACAATCATTTCTCAAGGGAGGATGAAATTAGTACTTATGTTGCTTAACCAGTCTTCTTTAACCCCCAGAGCAGTAGCATAGCTAGAATGGGGCAAAGGGAGCAACTGCTATGGGCACAAAGTGTTAAGGGTGTGAACCAATCAGCAATCTGATGCATCCATCATCTTGGGAGCTCTTTAGTGCGTACCAGTTTTAAAAGCCGATATTGTATTTGCAGTCAAAAGTGAGTTCTCTAGCACTCCATGTGTGGCCTAAACTGTAGCAACTGCTCAAAACATTTGTAGAAAGCAGTTTGATGTAGTTTAAAAGTAATAGAAACATTTTTGTTTCTATTTTTTAACTACCTTCATGCGAGTTATAAATTGTAGGAACTGTTTTCTACAATTTAAAAGAAAAAATATGCTTTTTTTTTTACTAAAGTCTAAGGGAGGAGGGACAAAGGTAATGGGCAGAAATAGAATGTGATTGGTTCCTGCATTTCAGGATACTCATGTATTTGATCTTGGATTTTTTTTTGCTCTTCCATTGAAGAGCTGGGATAGGAGGGTTGGTGCATGCTTCTGGTATCTGCCCATCTTGTGAGTGTGCCAGTGTGATGTCCCCCCACTGGGCCAGTAATCAAGGAGCCTGGATTTTCACCACTAACACTGGAGAGGGATGTGCACTTGGAATACAAATGGATACACACTATTTCCAGATGCAGACCTCTCTGCATCAAGTAAAATTTCCCTTAAGAGCTAACAGGGAACACACTCCGCTCGGGGTCTGGATTTCTCTATATGTCTCCCTCCAGGTCCCCAATAAGACTTCCCACTGGTACAGCTGTAAGTTTAGGTCCTCAGACGAGTGTCCAAGCCAAGTCTTCCAGCACCCTCTCTGTGAACCCAGTTCTTCGTGTCCCTGCCCCAAGTAGCTGGCACACACACACTCTTTGAGATTTCATTTTCACACACACACACACACACACACACACACACACACACACACACACACACACACACCTGGGAAAGGCTGGCACAGATTATCTGCTCTACCAACTTTGCCCAGACTATGAAGACTCTTAAAAGGGTATCCAATTATGCTGAGTAAAAGTTAATATTAATATAAATGGCAATATTCACCAAACAACAAGGCTTTCAGGAGTGGCCAGAGTTATCACCAAATAAATATGTGTAAATTTATTTATTTATTTATTTGCAGTTGTTTAACCAGGATAGTCCATTGGGCCAGAAGAACCCGTTTTCAATGGAGTCCTGGGGAGAAAAGCTCCACATACAGATTTACACACAGGTTAATAAACAAACATAGATTACATAGGTTACATAGATAAGCAAGACTAAAATTGATATCCACACGTAAAATGTTTGAAGACTACATAGGTAAAAAAAAATTGTTTCAATCAAAGTTAAATTTTTTTTCAGAAAGGAAGGAGTTGCTGGATGTTAGTAAGGAGTTATATAAGAGAAGGAAACAATAATTTGTAACCTGGGATTTGAGAGTAAGGAAGGGAACAGTGTAGAAGTAAGTGTAAGTTATGAGGGATGGGAGCAGGAGCATTCCCATGTGGAGGTTAGATAAGAGTGGAGTGATTTTTTAAAGGATGGGAGGCTAGAAGTGAGTGCAGAATGGGGGAGTTCCATAGGCGTGCAAGAGAGTGTGATAGGAGGTATTGTCCTGGGGGGTGGAGTGGTCTGTGCACTTCTATAAGGTTTTGATTGTTAGATCTGAGAAGCCTTTGTGTGTGATGCATCTTAAAGGTAGTGGAGAGACCTGGACAGAGGGAAGGTTGGAAAATGAGTTTATGAGCATAGGTGAGCTGAGTGTAGGAGAGGTAGTTAGGAAGTTCAAGCCAGTTTAGTTTGTGAAGAGATTCACAGTGATGGGTTGAGGATTTGTTGCTAGTAGCGAATCTGGCTATTTTATTGTAACAAGAGGACAATTTGGTTTTGAGTGATGACTGTAGGTTTGTAAGAAGAGGGGCTCCATAGAGAAGGGAGGGTAAGAGAAAAGAAGTAGAAAGAGTAAGTTTAGTAGTTGAGGTGAGGAACCGATTGTGTCGATAGAGCATGCCAAGTTTTTGGTGGGGTTTTTTTATGTTTAGTAGTAGATGGGAGTTGAATTTGAGCCTGTCATCTATTTGAACTCCTAGTAGTTTAGTTTCAGTTACCAACTCTAGAGGTGTTGTATTTTGGCTGGTAATGGAGAATAAGTTTCGGTCAAAAGTCTTGGTTGTAGAAGAGGTAAAGATCATAAGTTTAGTTTTAGCAGCATTGAGAGCTAGATGATTGTCTTTCATCCATAGTTCTGTGGTAGAGAAAGCATCCTGAGTTTCTTTTAAGAGGATTGGTATAGATGGGGCAGCACAGATGATTGTGGAGTCATCTGCATATTGGATAATGTTAGCATGAGGGATAGAGCGGTAAAAGTCATTAATGAAAATGTTGAAAAGTAGGGGGTCCAATATTGAACCTTGTGGGACACCAGTGGGGGTGGCAAGAAAAGAGGAGGTGGCCTTTTTCCATATGACAGCTTGTTGCCTGCTTGAGAGATAGCTGGTGAACCATTTGAGGGAAGAGGGGGAGAGGTTTAGGTTAGTTAGTTTAGTAAGGAGTAGGTTATGAGAGATAGTGTCGAAGGCCTTAGAGATCGAGAAGGATGGTAGATACAGTGAGGCCAGAATCTCTAGCTTTATTCACAGTTTCAAGGAAGGAAAGGAGGGCAGTCATAGTGCTATGATGGGGTCTGAAGCCATGCTGGGTGGGGGTTAATAGGTTATTGTCTAAGAGATAGGGGAGGAGTTGAAGGTGGATACATTTCTCTAGGATCTTTGAAATGGGAGAGAGAATAGCGATGGGACGGAAATTGGAAATGTTAGTATTATTTCCACCTTTGTGCAGGGGAATGATGTAGGCTTTTTTCCAGATTTCAGGAACAAGACCTTCCTGGATAGAGCGGTTGATTAGGATGCTGATAGGGAGGGCAATGGCATCAGCAGCTATGCTGAGGAAGAATGGGGGAATGTTATCAGGGGCATTGGTGCATGGTTTTAGTTTCTGTAGGAGTTTTCTTATAGTAGATGTGGGTATAGGTTTAATGAAAAATGGGAGGGGTTGAGTGTGAGAAGAATGGGAGAAAGGATTAGGGAGGGGGGCTGAGAGAGGAGAAGTCGAGTTAGGAGGCAGATTGTTATTTGAAAAAGAAGAGGTCAGTTTGGAAATAGAGTCAATGAAAAAAGTATTGAATTGAGTAGCAAGATCAGAGTCTTGTACATTTGGGGAGGGGTTAGGGTTTTCTGTGGTACCAGGTTTTAAGAGGGTAGCTATACCTCTCCAGAATTTTTGTGGGTTGGTACTATGGTTGTCTTGAAGTTGGACAAAGTAGGTGCGACGGTCTGCTGAGATAAGCTTTTTAACTGAGTTGCGAAGAGTTTTGTATGCATTAAGGTTAGATGTAGATTTGTTCTTCTGGAATTGTGTCCAGGCTTTATCTCTAAGTCGCATGGTGGCAAGAGTACTTTTAGTAATCCAGGGTGTGGTTTTCTTTTTTATTCTTTTGGTTATTAATGGAGCATGAATATCTAGGAGATGTAGGAAGGTTGTATTAAAGTGAGTTATTGCATTTGCAAGTGGTAGGGTTTTTAGGGGATACCAGTTAAGTGATTTAAGTGTGGCAGAGAAAGCCTCAGGGTTAAAGTTTTTATGACATCGGGTGGTTAAGTAAGTGTGAGAAGCTAGTAAGGGAGAGGGAGAACGTCTTGTAAAGATGGGAAGGTGGTCACTGAGGGAATCAGGGAGGATTCCACTGTCGGGGTAGTTGTGGGGGTGGGATACTAAAATCCAGTCTAAAATGCTGCCACTAATGAAGTCTTTTGTTGGTCTAGTTATGGAGTTGATGAGTTGGGAATAGTTGTATAGGTTGATGTTGAGGGGGTGAGTAGGGGACTGAATGGAAGACCAATTTATATTGGTGTCTCCCATGATTATAGTTTCGTTACAGATGTTAGTTGATAGCCAGGAGAGGAATTCTTCGAGTATTGGGACATTGTCTCCGGGGGGAATATAGAGGGAGGCTATATATATAGATTTATGTTTATTTAGCTGAAGGTGAGCTAGTATTACTTCTGCATTAGAGAACCTTGGTATGGTTTTATTGTAAGGTGTTATAGATAGGGAGGAGGAGTAGATTAGAGCCACACCACCACCCTTTTTTTTTGGTTCTGTCTGCTCTCATGATAGAGTAATTGGGTGGTAATATCTCTTCATTTTTTATATTTGGTTTTAGCCAGGTTTCAGATATAGCTAGGATGTCTGGTTTGTTATGGAGTAGCCAGGCATGGAGATTTGGAATTTTGTTAGTTAAACTTTGCGTGTTAAGCGCTGCAAGTAGGATGGATTTAATGCTAGAGGAGGAGGGGTGTGGGCCTGGGTTAGGATGTATATCACCAGATAAAAGTGTTGAATTTAGAAGTTGAGTTAAGTAGAGGAGGAATTTGGGTTGTTTGGATTGAGAGGTGTAAGTAGATAGAATAGTAGGAGGTATGGAGGGTAGAGTAGTTGATGAGGTTTTCAGAGGGGAGAGTAGTTTAAAATGAAGACATAGTTTATTGTTGAAGGGATACAGTTCAGGGGAGATAGAGCTGAAACACTTGGATGGTGAAGAATAGAGGGGGCAAGTTGTTTGTGAGAGAGGTGAGTATGTGATAGGATGAGGTTGGGTAAGATAGCAGATATAGGTAAGGTTTAGGAGGAGAAGTAGTTGAATTGGGAAGGATGAGTATTTACCAGGCATGTTGAGGTAGAGATAAGCAATATAGAGGTATAGAGAAGGAGGAGGGAGGGATAGGAAGTGGTGGTTGTATGAAAGTGGGAGGAGAAATAGGAAGAGGAAGGGGTGGAGTTCCGAGGTTGGAGAGGAAGTAGGAGTGGTTAAGTGGTATAAATGTAGATGCACTGGGGGTGTGTGGGATTTGGGAGTAGGGTAGGGGAGTGGAGTGAGCCCGCAGGGCGAACGGAGCGGGTAGAAACAAGAACAAGAAGTTAGAGAGGAAAAACTATCAGCAAAGCAACTAGCTACAGGTTAGAAAGGTAGGATCTGTGTGGAGAGGAACTGGGATGGTACAGGAGTATACCGAAAAGGAGAGCCAGAGGGGTAAAGTACTGAAGAGGTACAAGGTGGGTGTGAAGAGGATCAGATTAAGGGCATTAGAAAGTAGTTGAGCTTACAGAGCGTAGAGCAGAGAAGGAAGTACTCTCTAAATACTCTCAAAGCTTAACTATTTTCGAAAAAGGACCAGTCACAATGAAACTTTTAAATATATTTAATAATAAATAATAAAAGAACAAGAAAATATTAAATATATATTTACAGTAAACCACAGAGGTCAAATTATAGGAAATATTGAAAATAACATTGGTGGACAGACTCATACAAATATTTGATGATAACCATCATAACAAAAGACAATCACACCTTCATGGCTGCACTATAGATGTAAGTAAATGGGGAAACTACCCCTGAAAAACAAAGTATCTTTCAAGTCATAATGCTTCTATTAGTGACTCTAGTCACCACCTGGGTGGCTACACATTTACCCTGTGATTTTACAACTTGATCTGGCTCTGCCGGGGTAGGATTAGAAGTCATAAAGTCCCCAGGTTCTCATTCCTCCATGTTGTTTTCTGCTAATGGAGTAAACGTATTAATTGTGGGTATTAACACCCCCAGTAATGAATGACATGCATTAGAAGGTTTCTGTGTTAACTCAGTTCAAGCTTTGCTGTCAGAGTAGATCGGTGTTTTCCCCTGAGGCAATTTATCCAGTGAGTTGAATATGGCTTAGGATGATCTCTTCAATGCCTTCCATTTCTGATCTGTGTCAGTTTCAATGACAGTAGATTTACACCAGTCTGCTGGCAATTGCTGAACAAAAGTGGAAAGGGAGGCATTGCGTCCCTCAGATGACTCTGAGGTAGTAGCTTGACCGACATGCATGAATGCAGGGAACCTCAGCCAACAAGAAGCCCCCATCTCTTTAAATTTCCTAATGAAGGGTACCATAGTTTCCCTTTTCATAAAGATGGCATTACTATAGTCTGGGGATACTCGCACAGAAGTCTTGGCCAGTTTCATGTTATTATCCAAATCTCTACATTTACACAGGACAATTTCTCTTTAATTAAAGTCCAGAAAATGGACAATGAAGTGTCTTGGGGTGTAGATTTTCCTGTGTTTCATGGTAGTCCTGTGTGCCCTTTCCACCATCAATAGTGGCAATAGGGTTACACTTCAAAATATCTAAAACTCATAACATCCAAATTCAAAACATCGAGACCACAACATCTAAAACCCATAACTTTGAATTTCATAACATTGAAAATGTATAATATTGAATAGCGTGTCGTGAAACATGTAAATGTTATAGTTTAATCGGTTATTCTTGTGGTATCAGTATGAGATGTTATAGTATTTATTTGTATAGTTATTATTTACATAGTGTAGGAATTTATACTATTTAAATAGTGTTTATTATGCCACTCTGTATGTGTTTTTAGGCCATACAGGTAAGTGATATAGACATTATGTGTACATTCTTTATGGTAATTGCGATACAGTAGGGTTAGGAAATTAATGTTTTCCCACTGTAGTGCAATCTCAGAGTTGGTATATTTAATTTACGGGGGGGCAGGAATTAGTCCGGACATATGGATCTTTTCCATGCACTACATGTAGCTGGTGTCAATATGTAGACAGTGCAGGGATGTTTGTACACCCTGATACAGGTAAATGTATAGAGTTTAGGTTGACAGCTACATGTAACACAACCTCGTTAGTTTATTTGGCAGTTTGTCAGCAATGCAGTGCAGTTTACTTAGGGAAAACAGACAGATGGCTAAGGGATCGTATAAGAGAGCACGTCTATAATATTAGCAAAAGTACTCAGACTAATGCTCTTGCCAAGCATATATCTTATAATGAAACTCATACTTTCAGGTTTACGGTGGTAGAGATTATAGCCCCAGGGCATCAGGGTGGTGATGTTAGTAATAGGGTTGAGAATTCTGAACTGAAATGGATTATCAGGATGCAAGCCCATAAGGGTAAAGGCTTGAACGAAAAGATTTGTATCAAACCTGTCCTCAAGAACAGTCCTTTAGTTAAATGAAATATATCTGCATTGTTTTATATCTTTTTAATATGTTTTTAGTCGTGTGTGGCATTAAATTTGTAAATTTGTCTGTTTATATGTTGAATCAATGGGGCTATCTATGTATTTAATTGTTTCCGTATGACATTGTTTTGGAATATATAATGTATTTTATATATTTTTATGATGTCCTTTTAACAGTTTTTCATAGTTGCTTGAGGTGCTATATGCCTTTTAATGAATTACATCTATTAAATGGAAGAGGAATTTTATTGGTTGATATTATTTTAAAATGAAGGGTGTAACTTTGTGAATTTATCTGATGAAGCAGTCATTATGAACTGTGAAAGCACTAACATTAAACGTTTATCTATTGGAATTATATGCCTTCTTATTACTGTGGTTTGGTTCATTTTATTTTTTGCTACATTTTAACAGTGCTGTGTGTTACAGCCCTGAGTGGAGAACCGATCCTGTTCCTGGTTGTTGTTGTTGCTGTTTGGTTTTATCTGATTCCATTTTATGTGTTGATTTTCAGCTCTTTGTTTTCTCTGTGATTGAACAGATCAGTGAGGGAGCCTTTGTGGGTGATTGGCAGACAAGACTTTTGAGTCATGAATTATTTTGGCAGCTAAAATTGTATGCCAGTAAACCTCCTAGTTTGAATGAGAATATTTCAATTTGTAGTGAGTTAAAGTTACTATCCAGTAACCTTTGACACTCTAGCTCAGGGGTTAGAGCACTAGTCTCACAAACCAGGGGTTATGAGTTCAAATCTCATCAGCCAGTTTGACTTTTTCAGTTGACTTTATAGTCATTGGGTAAAATCTTACTGTTACCCATATTATTGGTTTTTGTGGCCGCTTTTATTATTGGTCCATTTTTCCATTCTGGACCTTTGATTGGGTAAGATATAACCTATGGGGTTTATGCATTGCTCACCTGTATATTAGTTTTTGTCACTGCTACCATTGGTTGAATTGTCAAAGTTGCTTTTCTCATTGGTTATCAGAAGAATCATGGTCATTGGTTATATTACTGCTAGTAGATTTTTAAAAGGGTGTATGTACTCCTTATTTGAATATTAGTTTTGACTGGTTATTTTTGAGGGGTGTGTATTTTTGAAAGCCTATTTTAAGCCTACTGTGCTAGTAGCTAGCACTTCTGAAGATGTTAAATTAACTGATGAATGCACTCAACCAATTAGCTTTTATTTTGCGGTATTTTTTAAAGCGTTTTATTAAGTTTTTCAATGGAATTAAAGGGACTTGTGTATGTGGAAGCCATTTGTTGTGTACTGAGTTTATTTATATATCTATATCTATATACCTATATATATATATATATATATATATATATATATATATATATATATATATATAGGGTCTATATTAAAACATTCGAAGTTTCACAACTTCGAATGTTCTAATATCGACCCCTATTCAGTGAATGCTGAAAATAGCGAAATGACAAAAAAACAATTTTTTTCCTAGGGAAAGAATTTGGTTGTCCGTTTCTGTCGCTTCGCTATTTTCAGCACTGTGGTGGAAAGTTACGGGTCTGGTTCAGGTAAGTGTGTGATTGGGCATGGGTTAGGTGAGTTAGGGCTAGGGCGTGGGTTAGGTATGTGTGTGATTGTGTGGACGTGAGGGTTAGGGTGGGTTAGGTGAGTTAGGGTTAGGGCGCAGGTCAGGTATGTGTGCGATTGTGTGGATGTGAGGGTTAGGGTGGGTTAGGTGAGTTAGGGTTAGGGCGAGGGTCAGGTAAGTGTGTGACTGTTTGGACGTGAGGGTTAGGGTGGGGTAGGTGAGTTAGGGTTAGGGTGAGTGCGCGATAGTGACGGACCTTAGGGTTAGGGTTTGGGTTAAGGTAAGTGGATAGTTAGTGGTGTTTTTACAGTTCAGTGTAGGGTTAGCTGTAAGATTTTAGGTATATGTGTGTGGATTGCTGTTTATTTGGTGTGATTGTGTTGTGTGTATGTGTTTCGGAACAGCAAATTCTTTCCCTAGGAAAAAATTCACTGTTCTGCATGTTCGATGTCAGCGTTCGCTGAATAGGGGTCAATATTAGAACATTCGAAGTTGTGAAATTTTGATGTTCTAATATAGACCCATATATATATATATATATATATATATATATGTATATATATATATATATATATATATATATATATATATATATATATATATATATATATATATATATATATGTATATATATATATATATAAATATATATGAAAAACAACAACCGCTGAAACTAAGAAACTAAAAACCAAATAAAACCAATCTTGGCTAATTGGTGCACACTCATAAATGAACCAAATAAGACCACAGTCACGAAGATAAATTAAACATTTTTGTTCCAACTTTTATTAACCAGGAATTTTATAATAGTTTTCATTTAGCCCAGGAAACTGATTGGCTCTTAATTTTATCTGCCACATCACCTCCCAGGTCTCTAAAAAGTCATTACAACCTGCAAGAAATTTAAGTAAATCAACTTTGTTCTAAAACAAGAAAATAAAATTTCTTGAAATCAGAACAAAGAATTGTATGTTTTGCAAAGGCATTGTTTACATCATCTTTAATAGTTTTCACATGTTCTCTAATCAAGCATTAAATGTCTGTTAAAATATAGAGTGATTTGACTTTTTATATGTGGAGTTCAATATGTAATCTTTGCTTTTAAGTCCTCATTATTTTTTCAGTATATTAAGTTTTGCGATCATGTATGTAGCAGCTGATTTGCTCTTCATTATTTAGAGTTTTTTTTAAATACTATTTAAACAGTAGTTTTTAATATGAAGATAGTTTCTGATGAAGTTCCTCGTTAATAAAAGTTGGAATGAAAGCGTTTAATCTATCTTCATGAAGGTGGTCTTATTTGGTTAATTTACGAGTGTGCACCGATTAACCAAGATTAGTTTTTATACACACACATATATATATATATATATATATATATATATATGGATCTAGAACGTTTGGTCGAGTGAACAAACGACCAAAATCCAAACGGTGGGGCATACTTACGCAAAAGTGCTTTTCATCGAAGAAGCACTTTCGCGTAAGTATGCCTGTTGCTGAAGCTGTACTACGGTGCGGGTAAGGGAAATTCCCCTTTTCATCACTGTAGTGCAGTCTCGGAGGGAGAATATTAAATTAGGGGGGGTGTAAATGTAGTGTTTTATTTTTTTTTTTGTAACATGCTATAACGAAAGTGCGTTTTCGATAAAAGCGCTTTTGTTAATGTGTGGTTGTTATGGATATGGATGTTTGCTCACTCGAGCAAACGTCCTAGATCCATATATATATATATATATATATATATATATATATATATATATATATATATATACACCCACACACACACACACACACATATCTATATCTATATCGATATATATATATATATATATATATATATATATATATATATATATATATAAATGCAGGGTTGTGGAGGCACAGTCTCCCACCTTGGGATGCCAGGAACAGCCCCTCTGCAAAATCACTTCCATTTTGATGGGCTGGCATTCACTGTCCTACAACTAATTGAAAAAGATCCAATGAAAACTCCATTGATCATTAAACATATAAACTTTCATGCATTTCAGGAGGTTGAGACTTCATTGCTGCCTAGTGAAAATGTATATATTTCTAGAATGCAATCTCACTTGAACCAAAAAGTTATATTTGTCATTCATGCCACTTGTACTGTGCTACATTTCCACTATTTTCTAACCCTTAAGTGGAGTATTATATAATGTTCATCTGGAAATGGGGAAATTTCATTTTGTATTTACTTTATTTACTATCACAAAGTTGACAGTGACCAGGTACCAAGTTTAACTGCTTTCAGGTGTTTGCTGTAAATATCAGTTTTGCCTTTGCCAGTTGCAGTATACCATTCAGCCTGCCAAGCAGCCCTTTCTGAAGGTTATCTTCAGAAGAGGTTTATAGTGATAAATTATATATTTGAATAAGTTTTAGAAATAAACATGTGGACTTGTATATTATAAAAAGCAATGAAGACTGACAAAGGGCCATCAAATTTTGAGGACAAAATAGAAAAAAAGGCTTTCATCAGCAGACTAAGAATTCACTGAGTATTAAGAGGTACAAGAACAAGAAAGGGGCCCTTCCTTGTACAAAGTGATGCTGAGGTGTATATTCTGACATTCACAAAGGACACACTGTTAAATGAATAGACAAACTCCTGAGGCAAAATTATTCACTAGGGGAGTGATACAACAGAGGAAATTTCATAAGTGCTAGCTATTGTAAGAATATGCCTCAAACCAAACTCTGTTCAGTGCATTTCTGCTAAGGAAGTACTTTTAGGAACATATTTAAGTCAATACATTTTTATATTTCATAGTTCCACAGTTTCATAGTTTCTTACTAAGCTACTGACCCTTAAGGGACCTTTAGAAGCCTATCTGTGCATTCCCAAAAGTTTTTTTATCCTTTGAAATTTAAATATGAATAACCCAAAGCAGGCAGAACATTTACATTCCCCCTTTCCATAAGAGGTAAAGGTGCTGCTCCAGGGATAAATTTGCAGTTTCTCATCCACTTACCCAGATAAGTTTGGAATATAATAAAATAAGTACTTTGTTTTATGTGGAGAAGATGATGAATCTAAAGAAGTGGAGTTCCCTGTGATATATATCTACCCCTGCAACATGTTCTGTTTATGTTGCAGAAAATATTATGATCTCTTGAGTAGGTGTTTATGCCATCATTTGACTTGTAGATAGGCAGTAGACCTGAAAGGACAGGATCCGTTGAGGCTGTGTAACCGAGACAAACATCACTCCTCAGCAACCTGTGTGATACTGAGAATAGGATAAGGCTTTGAGATGATCAGTATAGTTCTTATGATTTAGACCCTTAATTTTCTGGTGAAAAAATGCTGTGAACATTCAAGTTGTGACAAGTATTTGTAGAGGTGCATGCCAAAAAGGGACATTATATGAATGATTAGTCTAATAAGTGCCAAAGACAGTAGTATGATCACATCTCTGGACCTGGATGCCATACCCTTTCTAATAAGCTACTCAATGAAAAAGAACTTTCTCACAATAGAAGATACATGGTAACTGAAAGACAGTTCATTGTGTACATAGATTGCCAGGTCCCTAACTACAGGATCAAAGTTCAGCAGTGTGTTGTCAATGTGATAGTTGCAGGGGATATTGTGCTTGCCAAAGGATACTAGTATATATTTTTTGGCATTTAGTTTTTGTCCATGGTTTGATACCAGCTATTTGTATGGAAAAGACCCTTTTGCTGTCCTCTGGAGAGTTAATAATGACCCCCCCTACTTTACAGTTATCAGCAAACTTAGTGAGCCATATATCCTTGACTTCTGAGAAGTAAATGCCAAAGAGGAGTGGCCCAAGGACAGAACTTCATTGTAGATTGCTGGTGACAAGTCTTTTGGAGGAGGTGGAGCCACACACCCTAAGTTCTTCGGTTCTGTTTATGAGTCAATTTGCTTTGCATTGAGTTACATAGGGTTTGACATTTAGTGAAGAGTTTGTTAACAATACCTCAGTGTAGAATGGTATTGAACAGCTCAGGGAGCTCTAGACATGTGGTATGCACTGATTTTCCTTCATCCATTGCCTCAGTGTCTTCTCGAAGAAGTCAGCTAGGTTGAGTAGGCAGCATCTGCCCTTGGCAAAACCAAATTTGCTTGAGTCAAGGGTTTGTAGTTTGCCTGTGTCCATGTTTATTAATTTCACAATGATCCTTTCCATAGCCTTACAGATGAGGATCTTCAGACTTATAGATCTATAATTACTTTGGTGAACTGGCATCCAACCCATGTGCGAGGATGACTGTTGTCTTCCATTCATCTGGCACATTGCTTGTTTGGAGTCTGATATTAAATAACCTATGTAGTACGGCTGAGCAGTCCTGTTTAGGCTAGCCAGAAGGCATCCTAGTATGTTACCTAGAAGAAGTGTTCTTTGCCTTGGATAGTGCCATAAGGAATTGTTCTTGGGGGATTTGGGGAAGCAGTGTAGATGCGGGTATGTGACCTGAGAATGCTGGGAGGCATGGGAGTGAAGATTGAACTAAAGTTATCTGCTAGTGGATTGGCTATGTCCTCAGGGTCTGAGTAGGTGAGATCATTTACTCATTTTCCCTATCCAGTGACCACAGATAAGTTGGCAAGTACTAGACTATAACAAACCTTATAGAAGCTAAAATTCTCATCACTAAAGTGCTCACATACCTTTGAACTATTTACTGTTCACAAAAATGTTCCCTATTCCCATGAAGATTAAAAAAATCACCTCAGATTAATACTCAGTGCAAATTAACAACGCTTTAAACTTTGCAATTCCAAAAACCACAAACTTTACAACAGTTAACTTATCAGAATTCAATACTGAAAAGCAAAAAACATCTAGAATCATATCATGAAAATGTCAATTTCATTACAAAACTTTATATGATTTTTTTATAATATTTTGAAGCAGTGCAGTCAGTAGTTGTTGTTTGAAACTTTTAAAAATGTGATTAATCTAATACAATTATGAAACTTTGTATAGCCAGGACTGAATGGGTTTCCAAAGTAAATGTTTTACACAGTGGCAAATCCTCACGCCCATGTAAGAACACCTACTGCACCACCGTAACTAATATAGCTATATGCAAAGTCATCATACCTCAGTTGTAAGTTAGAAATGTATTTGCCTTGCCTGAATAGATTTCAAGGCATCTATCAGGAATTAGATAAACACCTTTTAAACCAGATGGCAAAATAAGGGCTGAAAATTGTTTAATAAAGAAACTTAGAGGAATTTCATTATGGCCATGTTGATTCAACTCTTAATGTTTACTGTTGTTAAAAAGTTTCACTGCTATCCTCTTCAGATACGTTTATCCTTCTTACTATTCTATTATAAAACATAGACAGAAATTCCTTTAATGAGGTCAAATTTCTTTTAAGCAATCTACAACTAGTGAAAAACTGTCTGACAGAAAGAGAAAAACTGAAATATAATTCACAGAAGTATAATGGAATTATGTCTCCATCACAGTCAGATGCATGATTTGAGCTGACAGTTCATCTGGCATTTACAGTGGTCACCTACAACATGTTCACAATGATTACAATGATGATAGAAAGTAGAGCAGAATATTTACTAAGATTTAAGAATTAATTGCAATTCAAGATACAAAATATGACAGAATCTGAAAAAAATCTATCCCCACTATTAGATTTTTTTAATTCTATCTTATCAAATAAGATTATCTCTAAATTCTACCTTCCAAGATTATACAGGCTTATATTGCAAATTAAATATAGTATACCCAATTCATATTAAAAGTTTTTATATCAGATAAACCTTCCTAACATTATAAAAATTAGTAGACATCAATACAATTTTTTGGCGAAGATTCACAAATTCTGCTTTGTTTTAGAAAATGTATGCATAGAAATATCTTCACACTCTATCCGACGCCAAACAAAAATAAGCAAAAAATGAGGTCAAGTAATTTGTGCTGCTAGAGAACTAAAATGCTATCAAGGTAGATTGGAAACATATGTTCTATGACTGTGAATTATAAAATGAATTTTGGAAGAATTTGCAAGCATTTGTCCAAGCCTTGTGGTCAGACAGATACATTCTGACTAAATATATAATATTGTTTAATGCTTCCATTCCTTCATGCATCACTAATAGTCAGAAGACTTTCCTTTACTGTATACTATGTGGCAAGAAGAAACATTATGAAACAGTGGAAGAAGGACAATACACCATCATTTAGGGAGTTTTAAATATCATCACTGCTGTATGCTAGGATGAAATAAATAGTACTAAGTGCAGAACTAATAAAAAGTTGTGTATTTCAAATTCTGGGCTAAGTTATCTCTGTTATCAAAGAAATACAGTGGTAACTTTCTGCAACATTAAAAATCTAATAAATTGTTCTTTACTAGTAAACGTTATTCCCATAGCTTTTATAGTTTGGATTATTTAGGTTTTATGCACCTTAAAATATTTTTTTTATCAAAGGTTTTACATTGCATAACAAATATTATTATGCATTTCCAAAGTATTTTATGACAATAGATTATATAGATTATTTATAATTAATTTTATAATACACTAAGATCTATAAACTTGTATTCTGATATTACTGCTTATAATTTTGATTTTAAATACCAATAAAATGTTATAGCAAAAAATAATAATAATTGCAGGTTTAACTTCAAAGTGTGAATTTATATATTGTCTAGCAGTCTATTTTTTTCTGCCACTCTGTTGATATTTATTATAAAGCAGCTTTTATTTATCTTTTTATAAATAAAATATTAATTTGACAGGAAGGTGAGTTTGATTCCTAGAGCTCCTTTTCATTTATGACCCAAAGAACTGCATAATGCTGTACTAATAATATTTTTCATAACAGTATAACATTAAGGCAGATCTTCTAGTAAAATCACAGTATTAAAGCAGTACAAGTTGTGCTGTCATGCTTACGTTTTGAATTAATAACATGTTATAGCATCCCATAGCATATTTCAATGAGATTTTTGAAAGGCTTATATTTCCACATGGTGTTGTTTGCAATCAAAGCTGTCCAGAAGATAAATAACTAGTATGAGTGACAAGTCTACTTTGAATTACAAAATTAGTTGTAAAGAAGGCAACAGCAGGGGATAATCAGTCCTATGTTAGCTGGAACCACACAGAGTCCACTATGCTACTAGCTGCTTTTCTCAGAAATAATACTCTAATGCATCTTTGGAATATCTGTGCACAGTAGTCTGGAAGGATATATCTGAGCTGTTTTGTTCTGGTTAATTCAAATCATCTTCACTGCCCAACTCAATAGCAAAATCAACCCTCAAAAGGTTTGGTCTACTCTAAACAACATCCTTTCTCCTGGTTGTCCCGCAAATCCCTCCCCTTACCCAAACACATCCCCACAGGAAACCGCTACCCTCCTCAATAATCACTTCATTGACACCATCCAAAAACTCATAACCTCAAATGTTAGCACTACTGCCATACCTATCCCTCCCAACCCTACAAACCAAACTACCTTCTCCTTTTCACCTTGTTACTACTTCCTACATCAAATCTCTTCTTCTTAAGCTCAAACCCTGCTCTCCCTCTACTGACAATCTACCTCCTACCTTCCTCAAACTTGCCACTGAATCTATTGCCTATCCTATATCCATACTAACCAATAGATCTATTCAATAATCCACCATGCCTACCTTGTGGAAATACTTCTTCACTATTCCTCTGCACAAAGGTAGGAACTCCACTGACCCTGGCAACTACCAACCCATTGCCATTCTATCCCGCCTCTCAAAGATACTTGAAAAATGCATTCACTCCCAGCTTCTTAATCACCTCCTCCAGCATAACCTTCCCACTTCTACTCAGCATGGCTTCTGTCCCAACCACAGCACAACCACTGCCCTCCTATCCTTTACCCATACCATTGCTGAAGTCCTAGACAACAACAAACTCATATCCTGTCTTTTCCTTAACCTTTCCAAAGCTTTTAATACAGTATCTCATACTCTATTCTATCTAAACTTGCTAAACTTAACCTATCTTCTTCCTCCCTAGCTTGGTGCTGTAGCTACTTATCATGCAGACAATCCATCAAATGGCTCTCATCCTTTTCACCTTTCCTTCCTGTTCCAACTGAAGTACCCCAAGGTTCCATCTTGGGTCCTCTACTCTTCAATGTCTTCACCAATGATCAATCTCTATACATCTTGCAATCAATCTTCTCTCATCCAATATACTGATGACTTTACACTCCTCTCTATCTGAAATAATATATCCGAACTCCATAACCTAACCCAACAAGCCTTTCTATCTACCAAAAAATGGCTGTCAGATAATCTACTTATTCTTAACCCCAAAAAGACCAAACTCCTACTCTTCCTCCCCCGATCTCTTACTAACCATAAGTCTACCATTACTATCAAGTCCTCTAACAACACAATTATCCAACCTAATACCCACACAAAACTCCTTGGAGTTACAATTGATGTTGAACTCAAATTCAACCTGCACATACTCCAATTTATAAAAAAAAAACATACCAGAAACTGGGGTTACTTTATCGTAACAAGAAATTTCTAACCCCCAATGCCAGACTCTCACTAGCACAAACATTCCTCCTGCCCTCCCTCCTATATGCCGCCCCAGTACTCACCAACATTCAAACCACAACCCTGAACAAACTCCAACAAACTTACCACAAAATTGCAAAATGTAGCACAAACACTCTATACAAGGCTCATCACTGCATTGCTCTAAACTCTCTGCAGTGACTCGACCTCCCACAATAACTCCAACTATCTCAATTTCAAATGCTGCATTGCATTCATTATAAACTGTCATCCTGCCTATCTCTGTCATCCTTTATGTCTACCTAAAAACCATCTCGAACCCTCCGTACATCTAACCAGCGGCTACTAGAAATATACCACCCCAAGAAAACTGTGGGCAAACTACTATGCAAACATTCTGTTGCCCTTGCTTGGAACAAACTCCCCTTAGACATACGTTCTATCACCTACTCGTTACACTTTAAAAATGAACTAAAATATTATCTGTTCAACTCCAAGTCTTGCCCCTGCCAAGATCCAACATAAGCTCCATCTCACCCTCTATAAAGTAATAATTGATTTCTCTCTCATGTCACTCCCACATCTCCATGTAAGATGGCAAGTGCTAAATGCTTTAATCAATGAACAAAAAAAAATCTCTAGTGAATTTTTATTTGCTATGTAAATGATAATGTGTTTGTTGCCTGATGCATGCATTTTACTATGTTCTTATTCTTGCTATGTAATCTTATCTGTTTTGAATTTTTTGTCTATTGTCTCTCATTTATGTATGTACAAAACATCATTTGAATTGTGATATTTCTAGAACTGTGTATTAATGGGGCTTTTCTCCTCGGGTCTCCACTGAAAATGGGCCCCAATCCCAGTTGGACTAACCCTGTTAACAAATGTCAATAAATAAAGAAATAAAATAAAATAAATAAATACAGGGCATATTTAAGCTCGACTTGGGGGTTCTGTTGACTTATACTGCACACAGACATAAGTGCTTGAAGAAGGTACTGTTAAAATTGAGTTTATTATCAAATATTATGTCTTGTTTAATTGGCATACAGTTATTTAACCCCAAAATATCTCCCAAATGTTCCAAAAAACACATTTTTCCCAGGGGAGCAAGGCCAGTTGAAGACAAGCCTCCACCATACAAATTGCTCATATACTAATTCTAAGACTGCACAACTCTGTGTAGAGTAAAATATTGAAAATAAAAATGCAACTCTGACTTTCTCACTTTTCACTGAGTACAGCAATCATTACACCAAATCAACAACCATCTAGTGTTGACATTCATCATTCAATCACAAATTATAAATTACATCATTCAAGTGGTCAACTGCAAAGAGGGTCCAAAAGAAAAATCTCCTATAAAGACCAATACAGAATTTTAAATATACAGTACACAGCATTAATGTACCCTTTATTAATGTTTTATACGTCAAAGTCCAACTTTTACATTTGTTTAATAACAAAATTGGTTATTTATTAACTTGACATATGCCAGACTGAAAAAGCAGTTTGATTTATTTGCATTGCTTGTTTTAAGGAAGAATGCAGAAGATTAATTTAAAGTATTAAAATCTACTCTCAGTCTTAATTACTTTTGGATTGCATCTTCATTCTGACTACAGCTGTATAAATCCATCTGCTTACTATAAGTATTGAGCAGTCAACATCTGTTGGGATTTGTCTTGTAACAGATATAAACATGCTTTTTATGAGAAAGACCAGGTAGTAATGGTAGCTGGTGTCATGTTATAATGTGCTTCATTCTTTATCTTTCGTGTGTGTCAGCATGTGTGTATGTGTGTGTGTAAGTGTGTGCATGTGTTGGTGTTAGGGTTGCCACCTTTTCAAATGCCCAAAGTGGGACATTTTTTGTAGAAACGTCAGATTTTACAAGGCAAAATATACCCACGGCCAGAACAAAGGACAGAACTTAACTTTTTTTGCCAAAATAAAAGCTTATTATTTCAGCATTTGAGTTGATTATTCTGTTTCATATAACATTTAGGTGTTTCAGAAACAAAATAACTGTTTTATGCAACTATTAAAGAAAAAAATTGGAAATATTGTTGTCCTAAAATCTCAGGACATTTGCCATTTTTTCAATTTTATTGCAGGACACAACTGCCAAAAGAGGGACTGTCCCTCGCAAAGTGGGACAGGTGGTAACCTTAGTTGGTGTATGTTGAATCACTGATATGCCCCTACCCTGGATTCAGTACATCAGAATTTTAACCATTGAACAATGTAGATTGTATCAAACCCATGAAATTCATTTATATCTAGTCAAACATTGCTGTAGTAAGTCCCCCACAGTCCCACCCCTTCATATATAGCATTTATGAAACACACAGCTATGGCAAAATACTAACCCCCCCAAACTCCTACACTCTGCAGTCTCTGACAATACCAGTAACTGCTCACAAAACCGGGGTTTAGATAGAGAGATGATAAAATCAGCAATCCAACGAGAGTAGCATTGCTGGAATTGAATTCATCTTCAAGTCTTGCTGAGTACCTTCATGAGGTGGACCCTGTTTTTACAAATTCTCAGCAAGATGACACTGATATATAGACAGTATTTTATACAACATACATCATGGACAGAAGTAGGTTAAAAAAATAAAAAAGACAGCTGAATGCACATATCACAGGATAAAAACAAGTGTTCAACCCTGCTAGGCGCACTAGTGTCAGGACTGGAAAAAATAGCAGTGTAGAATTCTCAAGACAAGGAAGCATTCCTACAGTGGGGTTAAGCCAGGCTGAGGGGGAGGATACCCCCCCCCCCCCATTGTAGAAGGAAGTAGTAGTCAACAAAAAATATAAAAACTGACAGGCCAAAAAGAGCCACGAAGATGATAAAGTATGTATTGTTCTGCTTTGCAAGAAGCCCAGAATTTCTGGATAGAAGATATTCAAAAAGATTATGAGAGAAATTAGAGGAAAGAAAAATACTTGCACAAGAAAAACTGTCAAAAGATTCAAATATAAATTTGTGTTCATTAATACAACAGATTCGTGAAAAGCACTATACAGACCAAGAAACCTTGGACTGTTTGGAAAAAGAAGCAACTCAAGAAGTGCGAAAATATAAAGAACAAAACCTAGAAATTTTTGAAAGGTACAAAAAAGAAATATGGACACGAGAAAGAAAGAGATGTCTTGGATGTTGCAATATTTATGCTAAGGAGAAAGCCAGACTAATCAATGCAAAAAAGCAGCTCCAAAAATATTTGAAGAAAAATACAGGCAAAGGCACTCAGATATGGAAAATGTCACAATACAAAAAATAAGATCACAAAGTGGGGACATTAAACAGAAGAATAGTAAAGTAGACATTAAACAAATAGAAGTTGAAGTTAAGGGATACCTGTGAAGTGAAGGATTTAGTGTAGAAAGTCTAACACAGATTATGTCACAACATGATGGAACAATGAGTCCCCAAAGTAAGGGGAAACAGATGGAGTGGGAGAATTCTGAAGAAGAAATGTGGACATGGGAAATAAAAAGAGATTTAATATTGTGCAATATTTATGCAAAGGAGAAAGCAAAATTAATCAATACAAAGAAGCAGCATCAAAGAAATTTGAAGAGAAATACAAAGGCATCCAGGTATGGAAAATTTTACAATACAAAAAATAGGAAAACAAAGGAGGAACTAGAAAAGAGGATTAGTAATGGAGAAGTTAAGGAAATATAAACTTTAATCATGGATTACCTGTGAAGTGAAGGATTAAGAGCAGAAAATCTAGCTCTGGTAATGTCACAGCATGATGGAACAGTGAGTCCCCAAATTAAGGAGAAACAGGTGGAACGGGAAGTAACTGATCAGTTGCCAAATGATGATAGTCTGGAGCCTTCAGTATTAAACCAGTACAAAAGTTCAGCTGGAGTTGCACAGCAAGGGAAGGAGCAGGAAACAGCAGCAGCTCTGACGCAGTCAATGTTGTAGAGTGACAGACTATTAAATTCCCACATGAAAGAGAAATGGATGATGCAGGATGCAGCTGAAGAGAATATGTCACAGGAAGATGTTTCAGAACTTTCTATAGAATACTCACAGGAAATGGAAAATAAAGAATGGGCACTGAGTTTAGAAGAAAAAGTTCTAAGGGAAGAGTTGTTTGATTTAATAGAGATGGCTAGGTATAGTAAGATCTATGAAAGAAATAGGTTACAGAAAGTAAATAAGGCCCAAAATGTTAGAAGCCTGATAAAACACATGAATACAATAATCAAGACTATCAACAGTAATGTACATGATATAACAGAAGTAAATAGAATATATTACTGTGCAGCAAAATTAATAACAGAGTCTTACCACAAAAACACGGGGCAATAAAGGAAAGGAAGGGGAGAAATCAAATGCCATCATGGAAGTATCGAATAGAGAAAACTATAAAGTAATTAGGACAAGAAGTCTCACTGTTAGAAGAGTATAGGAAAGGGAACAGAACAACAAAAATACTTATTTTAATTTATTTTATTTATTTTACATTTGTTGACTGGGCTAGTCCAACTGGATATATGTCCATTTTCAGTGGAAGCCTGGGGAGAAAAGCTCCAACAAACGCAAAAAAAAAACACAATATCATTTATAATATGAGACATTTACAAATACAGCTAAATTTACAGATACTCATCTCATTCATTACATTTTGTTGCATTTCTGTAAACAGGAGTCATGGTACATTTCAGCTATAGTTAGCCATTCAAAAAATTTCCTAATAAAAATTTAATATAACAGAAAAAATGTTTTTTTTTTTTTAACAGAAAAGTAGGTAGCTATATACTCTCTGTAGGAGGTAACAGAAAAGAAACTAGACGTGATAAAAGCAGTGCTCAGTATTAGAACAGATAAGGATCTATCGTGTACTATTTCAAATAATAAACTAAAGATATCACCACAGGCAGAAAAACTTAGAAGATATTCAGATAAGTATAATGGAAAAGTACAAAATAAGCAATTCATTGATGATCCAAAAAAGTTTTATTGAGAACTAGGAAACAAAGGAAAAGAAATAGAAACACCACAAAAAAAGAAGAAATAGACACATTTTTGAGAAATATCTATGAAGACCTTGTGGAATATAACAAAGATGCAGAATGGACAGAAGAAGTAAAAGAAACAGTACGAAGTTTAAATGTACAGGATATGGCATGGGATAAAGTAATGGCCAAAGAAATTGAAACAAAATTAAGAAATGCTCCTAAATGGAAAACCCCAGGCCCAGATGCAGTACCTAACTCCTGGCTAAAAGTATCAAAGATTTAGCCCTGAGTAAGAACTACTTGTATGCATACCCTGAACACACACCAACCTGATTAACAACAGGAAAAACAATGCTCTTCCTTAGGAGTGAACCTGCAAGCTATCCTAAAAACTATAACCAATAACTTGCTTCCTGACAATGTATGAACTGTATAGTGGAATTGTTGCCAGCAGGGTTTATAGTTATCTAGAAGAAAACTCAGTCATGTCAACAGATGTAATAATAATTGTTGTTAAATAAAGTCATAATAGAGAATTGTAAAAAAGGGGAGGGATCTAAGTATTGCATAGATAGATTACAAACATTTGACAGCATTCCACATTCATGGATAAAGGAGTGCTTACAGGTGTAGAAGATACATTCTATATTGATTGATTATATTACAGTGACCATGAAACCGAGGCAAACCACTTCGCAGCTAAGCCATGAAAAAGGGCAAATTAGTATCCCAGAGATAAAAAATTCAAAGGGGATGTTTCAAGGTAACTCTTTGTCATCACTGTGGTTTTGTCTTGCCCTTAACTCATTAAGCTGTCTACTTAACAGATTAGGTCATGGTTACAGTTCGGCTCTCAGACAACATCAAAGTGTAAAGACTTCTCATTTTCTGTTTTAGAATGATTTAAAACTGTATTGTTTACCAGCTGAGTATCCAAAAGCACAGTTGCAAGTGGTCAAAACTTTCTCAGATGATATAAGAGTGTCCTTTGATCTTGATAAACATGCAAAAGCAACTTTTAAAGCAGGAAAGCTGCAGCACCACAAAAATATCAGTCTGGAACAGGAATGTGACATAAAGGAATTTGAGCAGGAGGAGAGTATATAAATATTATGGGAATTAATAAAGGGCTGACAATAAAACATGACCACGTGTAAACAAAACTTAGTGAAGAATATTTTAGAAGACTAAAATTAATACTAAAAATAGACCCGACATCTAGGAATAAAGTCCAAGCTATAAAACATTTTTTTTCCTGTAATAACTTACAGTTTTGAGGCGAATGACTTGCTCCAAAAGGCACTGGATCACTTGAACAGGAAAACAAGAAAATGTTTCATGCTTATCAAGTTATTTATAAAAATCAGTGTATACCAATACTGTATATTCCTCATTCTGAAGGAGGTATGGGCCTCCTCAAGATTGATTACATGTATACAATCATAGGACTGCATTCATATCTGCTGACCTCATAAGATCCAAACATAGCGAAAATTTTAAAACATGAAAAGAACAAGTCTAAGATGACTTCCCTGCTTAGTTTAGCAGAAACATATTGGTGTCAAGTGGGAATGGAAATCAAACCAGAAGCAGATAAAAATCAGGCTGCAACTGAATGTGCCAAAAAACACCTTATGGTGAAGGATCAGAAGAAAAGGCAAGAAATGTGGAAAAGGCATAAAAATAGTTGCGAGTACAGAAAACGCCTGGAACAACTTCATGTCAATCAGGATCTGATCCAGGAATGGTTATGGAGAGGTGAATTTAAACCAAAAGATGAAAGATTAATATTGGCTGCCTAGGATAGCAGACTATGCTCATGTTGTTTTTTTTTTAAAGTCCATTGAGCATGTCAGACAAACAGACAAATGTAGGTTTTATAAACCAGAATTAGAAACAGTTGCACATCTTGTTGCTGGGTGTGATACACTAATAGCAGAGAGCCTGTTTACTGAAAGGTATAATAATGTGGCAAGGCTGTTGCACTGGGGATTATGCAAACATTACAATACTGAAGTAGCTGAGAAGCACTGGAAATATAAGCCACAAAGCATTATAGAAAATGATGGTTTATATTACACTGGATCACCCGTTACCACCAGTTCAAAAATTAGATGGGAGAAAACCAGATACAGTAGTCCATGAAAAGAAGACAAAAGTAGCACTGATCATTGAAATTGCTATAACCATTGATGACAGTGTCTTACTTACAGAGACATACAAAGTCATAAAATACCAGGATTTGCAACCAGAAACAAGGGCAATGTGGAAGAAGGATACCCAGACAGTTCCAATAGTAGTAGGAGCAATGAGTCTTATAAAACAGAATTTACAGTCTTATTTAGATGTGCTACTGATACACATAACTCTGTATGAATTGCAGAAGAATTCGATTCTGTGCACATCAAAGATTGAAACAATACTAATTTCATGAACTTTAATCAAACTTTGACTTAGAAATGGGGTCCTTTCCCGTCATAAACTGAGAAAAACACAACCTTCTGCAAACTTTGCAAAGGTAACAAGTGGGTCTCTTACCCAAACTAATATAATAATAATAAAAATGCATATAAAATGTACACTGTCATGTCACAGCCCTGGTGCACCTGTTAACTAATTGTGATGGCCTGAATGAAAACTCAGAAATCAGCTCACAGACAGACCTGTCTACCTTTCTACTCCTATTAGGATTGCAGTCTGAGTCTTCTTAATGTAAAAACGTACTTTAGTTAACCAAAAATGAAATGTATCAGAAACGAATCAAGTAACTAGCTACAACAAGTAAGTCTCCCATAAGCCTGCCCATGCATATCCCAACTCACTCTGACCAGGCTACTTTACTTTTGTCACTAAAAGTGAAGTCCCAGTCTTCTTAATGTAAAAAAAAAAATCGTTAGTTAGCCACATGTGAAAAACATACCAGAAACTAATCTAATAACTTTCTGCAAGTAATTACAAGATGATTCAAAGGCAGACTAGCCAGCAATGAGGAACACGCACATGTTAAGGCAGTTTCAATGAATACTAACAGTCTAAGGAAGGGTCATCCCACTTTCTGTCAGAAACCAGTAAGAACAGCAGAGGAGATAAGATTGGGAGGAGCTTCTAGGGCCAGGTAAGCAGAAGATGAGGCTTGAAGGATCTTCTAGAGCCAGGTATACAGAAGGTGGGATTAGGAGGAGCTTCAAAGGCAAGATATACAGTAGGGACAACAAGCTCAAATAGGGTTGCCACCTTTTGCGATGCATAAAACTGGATTGAAGCCACACCCACTGTACTACCAGTAACTCCTCCCAGACCCAACTCATCCCCACCCACATGCACACCCATTTTATGATGTACATATGTATGTCATTAGGGCGGAATGTCCATTTTAGTAAATTTTTATACACCTAATCTATGTGTGTTACCCTTTTTTGTTGCTGTTGTAGAGTATCTCTGAGTCCACCGCATCACATTAGCAATGCTTTTTGTTAAAAATAAAAGACAGAGTTTGCTTTTTAACAAACTCTGGCATTCTGTCCATGCTTCTAAACAGAATACTGGAGTTTGTATAGTGTTTTCTGGACTACTGGAGAATCATTCTGATTTCTGGATAGTCCAGCAAAATACCAGATAGGTGGCAAGCCTAAGTTCACAAGCTTCCAAATTAATAGCTTTAACTTCAGTTAAAAAGCAAACACAACACACAAACTGATTTAAAAGTTAAGATAAGCGCAGTACTGCAACTGTAGTTTAAATGTACTTCACCGGATGCAAAATGTAGTCCAACTGCTTTGCTTTCAAGCTTCTCATCTTCCAGCAGTCCCAAGACTAAGGTGGCTGACTGCTCATGTAATGTAAAATACCAGGGGCTGGGTTAACTACCATGCACTCTAGTTACAACTCACACATCTGGCCAAAGCTGTTTTTGTTAAGTTTGAAAAGTGACTATAATACAGAATTGGATGAGAAATCTAATAATCCACTTAAGAGCTCAGAAAAACAACAATGGATACTGTAAACCCCAAATCAAATTGGGTCAGAATTCATGGCTCTTCCAAACCCCAAGAATACAGCTATCTATGCAGAACTATTTATAGAAATCCTGTACATGTAAATGGATGATTTGAGACTGCAGTACATTCCAGAAGTAAGCCCAGATCTAACAACAAAAACAAATCCCATTAGTGGAATTGTTACCTTAACAAGGTATAGACTAAAGAAAAAAAGTCATGGCCACAATCAGAAAGAGTAACTGTCATAGAGACAGCTTTCTGATTCAAGCAAAAAAATCAATTGACAAGTCTAATAAAGTCCAGCAAGGCCAGTTATGAGGTCAGGGTAGCATCCCAGGCTAAAGACACTGAGAAATGTCAGGAACCTTAAAAGTAACATTCAGCAGTGTGCAAAACTGGTGGTAAATAGCACAGCCTTCACTGACCAGGGTGATATAACTTTAACATTTCTCCCTGTTTTGTATGTGGAAAGGGGTTTCTCCCAAGCTATTCTAACAATCATGCAATGGGATGGAATGTTGGAAATGATTTTCCTTCGCACGGCAATTTAACTCAACTAATTGCCTTATTGCCTCAACAATGTTTTCAGTTGAATAATACTGTTAAGAGAATTGTTACCCAAACCTTCCTGCACAGTCAGACTGAAGTGGTACACTCCAACAGGGAAACCAAAATGACTGAGTTTCCGTTTTCAGATACAGATGGTAAGTGGGCTGCTGTGATGAATGTTTCTACCTTGACAATGCACATTAACTCTAATTTCAGACCACAAACTACTAGGAATTTAAACAATTGGCTACACCAAGACCTAGGATTTAAAAATGTGAATCCAGAGTCCAGACACTTTGCTCCTGAAGGGAATTTAACTACACAACTGAATTTTCTCAAGAATAACTTTCTAAAGATACTTAACCTGCACTTGGATAACAATTTTCTAATAGAGAGATACAATGCAAAGAGAGTTCTGAAAGTTTTAAGACTGGTGAAATTCCCTAATGGAGTTTCTATAGACAGTGAGGAATACAAAGAACTTATAGCAATGTTCAACCAGCATGGACTTGAACTGATTAACTTTATTATCAAATGGAACAATATTCAAATTAATGTATTATTTGAAGAGATTAACAAACTTAATAAGTGTATACAGGAAGATTTACTTTTTGAATTTCATAAAGACAGATATAATGATATTTTTGGTATAGCTGATAATAAATCTAAGCCTATAATTGCAAGGAAAAGGAAAAACATTATAAGAGACTATAATGATTATAAAAACAAGAAAGTGTATTTTAACAAAAATACAAAACGTTTGTTGGTGGAGGAGATATGACCCAATCTGATAGTCCTGATGATAGATGGGCAGAAGAACGACCCCACCATGAAACAGACAATGGATGTTTTCCTCATTATATAAAAGGAACAGATATAATTAACAGAGGAGAAGTTCTATCCCTACACCCTAGAAATACTAACAACCCCACATTGAATCTCAACTTGACAACATCCCTTTATATATGGGCAGTCCAAAGGGAAATCGGGGAAATGGGAAGAGGCAGGGGGAAGGAGAAAATAAAAAGAAAGTACGATTAGCACAGTTGAATGACACAGAAAACAATATATGTTCAGTTGAAGGACATAAAATTACAACCACGGATGAAGGGAAGGTTCTAAATTTTAAAGGGTTCAAAATATTTAATTACACTAATGAAGTTATCACTGAAGGACACTTTTCTCTATTTAACAAAGGTGTCATATTTGTTCCTAGTAACAAGTTAGATATACCAGACTTACTATTGGAACTGAAACTCCTTATGAGGAAAATGAACCTGGCACATCAGTTCCGGGATCAGAGGGATTTGACAGAGAATTGTGAGCAGAAATGTAAAAAGAAAAGTACCTGCAACCCACCTTTAAATTCTGCCATAGCAAATGTTGTGAAAGAGATCTCTGTATGTTAAATACAAACATGAGATATCACTGGAACTTAGGGAAGAGTGAGAGAGAGATTTTTACAATACCTCCGTACCAATAAACATATAAGAGTTATAAAACTAAACAAAGGTGGAGGTACGGTCTTGGTAGATAAAATTGATTATGTTAGTAAAATTCTCATCACCCTACAGTATTGAAAAATTATATTTATATAGCATACAGGAACCTATATTTGTTTCTAGAAGTTCAGTCATGCAATGAATTATTTCTATTAATGCTTACAGTTTTTTTAACATTAAAAAACCCTTTGATACCTTCTCTGTTTGGGATTCCCAAAGTACACAAAAAACAAACTAGATCCACTTTATAGATTAATAGTCTCAGCTCAAGGTTTGAAAACATACTCACTAGTTGTTTATATAGACTGAACCTTGAGGAAATTTGATAAAGATATTCCCTACATTCTAAAAGACTCCTGGGAATTTTTAACAAAAATTGAACCAAGACTTTACCAGAAAATGAAATGTTTTTAATGGTAGATGTTATGGATTTATTCACTAGTATATCCCACAAACAGAGTTTGGACTATTTCTACACAGCACTGGTGGAACTTACAGATTCAGATGATAAATCAATCAGATTTTTAACTGATGTGATGGAAATTGTATTACACAATAATTACATATATTTTGAAGATAAGTACTTCCAACAGCTTAAGGGAGTGACGATGGGTACAACTTGCACCCCCATATGCAAACTTAGTCATGTATATATGTGAAAAGAAATATGTGTTACATTCCATCTATAAAGTGAATTTTGCAATTTATTTACGATTTCTGGATGATATATTTATTATCTGGAATCAGGAAGAAAGATCCATTTATGAATTTATCAAATATATCAACCAGGCTACAAACTTTTTGAAGTTCTCTTACTACTTCAACTGTGGTAAGATGAACTGCTTAAATATTACTATAACAAGGAGCAAACTTCATCAAAGTTTTGAGTCTACCATTTATAGAAAAGAAATCTTCTCTAATATGTACCTCCACTGTAATAGTTGCCACTCCTTTCACTGTAAGAAAATGTCTATAAAGGCCAGATAGTGAGAGCAGTGAGAATGTGTTCCACTAGAAAATTATATCAGAATGAATTTCAAAAGATAACTGGAGATGTTCACTGATAGGGGCTACCCCCCAACCTGCTTCAAAATATAGGAGAAGAAGAAACCAGTGGTTGAAGAACAACATTTGGACCTTGTTAGAAGCAAAAGATGGCCCCATGAACACTATTAGACAAAAAAAAAACAATATTTCTGAGGATCAGACTCCAAATTTTAATAACTCCCTAGTTATTAAATACACCAATAACACCAAGCAGGTAAGAGATAAAACTTACTTTTTTAACTTAACTTTTTTTTTTTTTTAAATATGAATATACTTGCAATGTACTAATTTAGAGGGAATAATGTTATATTTATTGTTATTAGTAGCAAAGAAGACAATATCAAAAAGGCTGAAACTTATAAATCAGCTGGACAACAGGAAAGGTTGTATTTCAATGAAAAATCTGTAAGATAAATGGTATTGTATTAGAAAAGTACCTCGTAAGCCAGTCTGCACAGAAGTGGGCATAGCCTCAGTGACTGACTGGTGAAACGGGCATGTGGTGGTATGGAAAAGACTGCAAGCATTTTTTTTCTTCCCCCCACACCCCCCGCAAATTAAATATACCAACTCCAATATCTCACTACCTTGAGGAAAAGGGCAAACTATGAATAGACAGTGAATATTCATGCCACCATCGGTATGAATATTACGTTACTTTACTTTCACCAATTCTTGGATGGTGGGCAGGGTTTTGGTGGGACTTGCTACTGCGCATCCTGTGAAGTACATTTCTAATACAAAGCCGGATAAATTTGTGTCAATGTAGTTACCATGGAAGATACATAAAGGTATACTTGATAACAATAATATCAATGAATTGGTGAATTCAAAATGACTAATTTGAGTTATAAGGAAGGAGGAAAATTGGACCTTAGCATGCTAATGATAAATTAACTTCAAAACATTTTTCTCTTTTATAAGGTATGTCACATTTGAAAAATATAAACTGTATAACAGCTGGTTACAGTTTGAAGATATAAGGAAGCGGCATCAGAGAAAATAGAAGGAAGAATTATTTTCACAGAAAATGCAACAGATAATTATAAAGGCCTTCCTGAAGGCCAATAGTTGCAGTTTATTACAGCTGGTTAATGCTATGATCTAGTAATGAGCTTCCTCCTGCAGTCCTGTGTATAATTTTCTGTTTCTATTTGTCTACTGCAAGAATCTTAACATAACATAAAAGCAGAGAGTTCTTATGTGTCAGCCCTAAAGGAGATATGTGTGACTAGGTTTATTGGGTTTTAAAACAAATCAAGATTGCCATTATGGGGATTAAGTGGTTCTCATCTGCCATAGATATCTATGTTTCTGTGGTTCATGAACACTGCCTGCAGGAAAATGTATTATTCTAACAGTGTATTAATGCAAAAAAAAAAAAAGAAGAAGAAAAAATGAATGCAATAATAATAATAATATCAAAGGACAAAGAAAAAATCAGTCTCTAATACCACATTGCTCTTCTTTACAGCTAATTTAATGCTATTCTGTGTGTGTGTGTGTGTGTGTGTGTGTGTGTGTGTGTGTGTGTGTGTGTGTGTGTGTGTGTGTGTATTCATGCACATACAAAGTACAAAAGGTAGAAGCACAGGTGTGAAACTGGCATGTTTGTGGTGCTGCATAGAACAATTACTGCAAGATGATCTGATAGATAATTGTAATATTTTTGTCTCTTTGATTGACTCCTTCACTTGACAGATAATGAGTCATGATGTGAATATGTGAAAATAAAGTGTGTATGAACTGCTTGAGTTCATGTATATGAGCACATTTTGACGTTCAAGCATATTCAAGTTGGGAGGTCCTTTCTTTTTGTGTATCAACTTTTAGATTGGCATAGTGATGTATATATTCTGTTTTTCGCATTACAGTCTGTGTAAACTCATTTATGACACTAGTCATGTGGGTAACAGTCTGTGTCAGAATGCACGCAGTTCTGGGTTAAATGATAAGGTAGACATAGTGACTCAGCTGCCTGCTGTAGGGTGTCTGGTTACAGGGCAAGTAGGTAGAAACCACAGACAGATGACAGATACATAAGTTATAACAAGAGTGCTATATCACAATATCACTCGGAGCTGTCAGGGAAATGGTCTATAGGATTTGTTGGAAATTAGCTTAAGTGAGGAAGAAACGTGGTGGCTTAGGAGAATGCTAGAGGTAAAGGAAATGTCTCAGGGTGGGTGATCTCAGGAACTCAGCTGCAGGTAGATGAATCATAAGATGAGAAAAGTATGAAATGAAGAGAATGAGTGAGGAGTGGGAGACGTGACTGAGGTATTGGCAAGTACTATTACAAGTTGGGTCAGCAAAGGGGAAGCTGGGGGCAATGAAATGGCAAGAAAAATAGAATCACAGAAAACAGTTTTACTACAAGGCACAGAAGAATCTAAGGAGGTAGAAGACTGGGAGAGAAATACTAGGAAAAGTAGTATCAGGTGACAAAGAAATGGACAGAGGAATGGTTATTCAAGCTGATCATTGGTTTTGGAAGAACCTATTACAAGAAGAATTAGATGAAATGGGAAGGGGATTCATATGGGCTCAGAATAATAGAAACAGTGCCAGGGTTGACTTTGACACATCAACAACAAGCCCAGCTATATATAACCAGTAAGGGAAGGAATGCCCTCACATGACTGTACATGTGAGGTCCATGACTTGGCAGTGAAAATTGTAGAGCTATTAGGAAAAATACAGAGCCTGTCTATTGCATGACCATCAGATTTAGTAGCACTCTACCATGGCTCATAAACTGGTCTGAAGAATCAGCTCTGAATCTTACTCACTTCAGTAGACAAGATATATCACCAGTCCTGTCAACTGTAGCCTAATAAATGTTTTAGATGTTTTATAATAAAAAGCCACTTGCAAATGATTTGTAACCACAGCCTTGGCAAAGAACACAGGCACACATAATGTGTAAACTGAGATGGCCATTTATTCATCCCATAACCACACAAGGACACACAGTCATCCAAGAGAGGGCTAGTGATGTGCTGTTACACACATATACACATGCTTTCACATATATACACACATACGTGTATGCAGTTGCACATGCACAAACACATACTCACTCACAGTTGTCAACCAGATCGGTGTCAAACTCTTTAGTGTGTTTGCATGTGTGTGGGAAAGGGCTAATACGATATAACACTCAGCCCATCTTCCGGTTTTTTTTCAGACTGCAAACTGCTACAAGTTCTTCTACACATGTTTCACAACCACAGTATGACATCCTGTCTTCTGCAGTTATACGGGTTCCTTTGTAGCTTCAACAAGACATGGGTTACCAGAAACAATGAATGCCATTTCAGTTGCCAGTAAGTCTCTAATCTTATCTTGTTTACAGAAAGCAAGAACTTACAGTGAAGGGCAAAATACTGAGTGCACAAATCATAAACATCACTAAAACACACTAACTCTTTAATTAAAATTCCTGAACATATGCTAAGGAATATTTTCTCCATCTGAAAATACAAATATTAAAAAAATTAGGTCAGTCTTGAAAACCCCCACTTATGATGGAAAAACTGCAGATCTCTCTGTTCTTCCTAATTTTCAGCTAACTGAAGCAGTCACATTTCCAAGGCTGACAAGTAATGTACAATCTTATATGTTTAGGTCTCAGAATGAACAGAAGGTCAGGAACGTCAAACCATTCCAGTCTTAATACAAACATAAACAGACACTACCTTTGTACTATTCATGTAGAAAATACAGCTGAGGAAAATAAAGTAAATAGCTAGTGCATTAATGCATTATTTCTGTTATCGTTGTTTAGCACAACTCCCTGACATGCACGTTCTTCATGATACCTTAAGATTTTAAGGCTAGGATTTAAGTATCCCGTAAAAATACAGCCTTAAAAATACAGATTTTATTTACAGTTTACAAAACTGATTTACATGTAATCTATAAAAAGTCAGTGTTACAGATTTAAAGCAATCTCTCTGGGCCTCCTAACATAGTGATCAATCCCCCCTTACCCCTGTTACTTATATATATATATATATATATATATATAATCCTGAAATTTATATATATTCCCTCCCAAGTCACACTTAAAGACTTGCTGTTACAAGGAACACAGCTGCAGCCCACAGGCATTTGGCAGATAATCAGCAATATATATTCCTTTTCATTTCTGGTACAGTCAGATTGTCAGGTCTGCTCTCTTAACCCTGTACTCTAGAATTGTCTGACATACTGCATGTGTTGCTGTTGTCTTGTGAGCTAGAATAAAACCTCCATCTCCTATAGGCCAGGTTTCAAAATATTCCCACCACAGCAGTTTTCAGCTGAAATTTTCAGCTCAGCTGTGTCAGAGATAGCTAGAGAGGGGGATGAGGAAAATGCAGGCAGGTGGTGAAGGTAGGCTCCTGGTTGATCCTACAGAAATTGTGGTATGTTTGTGTGATATTATTATTCTCCCCTTGTGGAGGAATCAGGAGGTCCAAAGCTGTCTGAAAGGGCAAGATCCATTTGAAGGGCTTTCACCCACCTTCCCATTCACAGCAACAGCAAAAGGAGTTGGTAACACCATTAAATAAAGTGGAATTTCATGCCATCCTTAAGAAAGTGGCCAAGGTTAAAATCACAGCCCATGATAAGCTTCATCTAGAACAATACAATGTTCCATTTCAAGAGCTCCCTGAATTCATACATTTCCAAACAGGTATTCAGAAACGACCAGACTAAATACATTTTATTCCCACCATACATTATGTTCTCTGTTCTTCAGCCTTTATTTGCCTACTATATGACTCTGAGGAAGTCACTGAACCAAACAGTGTTTCTGGGTCATTCCTAAAACAAGGCTTGTGAATAGGTTTACTCAATTTACAAATGAATTAAACTATTATTCATTATTTATTATTGACATTTTGTATTTTCTGTTGGTGTTCTATTATCTACTTTATTGTTCAAGAACTTAGACTTAACCACATAAAAAAATAAATTTGGATTTAAATTTGACCTATGTAAAATTACCTCTTATTTTGCTTTTTACCAAATGTATCAAGTACTAGAGAAGTGATGAGACAGTGATTGGCAGCCTTGGCCCTGAGGCTGAGTCTGTCATGATTGTGATTCCAAAGAAGGTCTGTGCCCTAATATGGTAAAATTTTGCAGTTTCATCTCAGTCTTGAAACATAACTATAAACTTCATATCTTGATAGTGGCCTCTAAGCTCACTTGCCTTTTTCCTTTCTCTGATGCAAGGTGATCGGTGTGTTTTTATTCAAAGACATCAAACAAAGATAATAAAAAAAAGAAAAACTCTACTGCTAATGTACTAGTCCCTACACTGAAACATACTTCTCAACCTCTTAGTGCAAGGATTGTGGACTAATCTTTCCATATAGACATCCAAAAAAGGGATCTTAATATCTGAAAATTCATAACTAAACTTCAAGTACTCACTAACATTATTTACTTCTTCTAGAAGATTAGATAATGGGATATTGAATACAGGTGTGCACAGGAAATCTTGTCATAAGAATGCTCTCCTGCATAGACACAGCATGCACCCTGGCTATGTCTTTCAGAATGTGGTCAAGGGTCAAGCTATGAGGGTTTCTAGATATAATCCCTCAAATGTAGGTTTTGCCCATGAGCTGGGAGAACTTTGTGAAAGGTTTACTGCCCGGGCATATGAGGCTGGTGACATTGAGAAGGGTGCGATAGGGATCTCCAGCTTGAGGGTAGGTGCAGTTGCTCCATATTTTTGGGAGTCATATGTTGGACAGGATACATCCCATGAGGAAGGTATGCCTAGGGTGAGCCCCGTGGGAGATCTGGACGGTGGTGATAGACCTGGGACTGGGTTAGTTAGGCTACTCATCTTTTACACCAAGGATGTTGGACAGATTAAAGACATTAACAGGGCTCATTGGGATGTATTGATGGTTGACCCCGAAGTCAGGTAGGTTGCAGGTGATATCCCTTAATTTGTATATAAGAACAAGCTGAACTTAAAGAGGATTCTATGTTACCCAAATAATAGATTTGGTTCAGAGATGTTTGACATCCATGGGACTTTTCCTTGTGGACAGTGTAGTTTCTGTGAGTTCATTGACTGATAATGTTTTTATTCATCCCTCTGATTCATTTAAGTATGTGTTTCAAGCGTCTGCTGATTGTATGTCTGAAAATGTTGTTTATCTTGCTTCTTGTGAGATTTGTCAGATGTTCTATGTGGCCAAGACTAATTGGAAGCTCAGGGATAGAATCCGTGAGAACCTTTATCAGATCAGGATTAAATTAACTATCAATGTCCTGTCGAGACATATATTAGATACTGATGCTACCCATGCCTTTAGATTTAGGATTATAGAGAAGATATACTCTAGTCATAGGGGTGGGGATATCAGGACTTATACTGAGGGTCAGGAAGTTAAATGGATCATGAGATTTAAGTTGGATCAATATCCTGGCCTAAATGACAAGGTGTCTATCAATCCTTTTTTGAGGTTGCGAAGGCTTAAGATCAATTAGGAGTGTACTAGGTTCTTAAGTATATTTCATGCTTATTTCTAATGCATTTTATGTACGTATGTTCATATTACATACATACTGTTTTTTTATATATAGTGAATAGTATGAATTAGCTTAGTATATATTTTGTTCATGTATATTTTATAGTATAGTTTTTATATGTTTATGCAATGGAGGTCTATCACTTTAAGAATGGAGAGATATGTGTTTCTTCCCGCCAAAGATGGTATTTAAACTTTTTGTATTCTGTTAATGTCTATGGTCTGAAGAAGCCCTATCGGGTGAAAGCGCTAACCTCTGTCTATGAATAAACCTTTTATACGCTACAGTTTGGATGTGGTTTATCTTATACAGCTTTGTTTCACTCCAGCATCCATTTATTGGATTTATCATTGTTATTGGATTGGCTCTAGTTGCTGGTTTGTTTACCCTGTGTGAGCACCTCTTTGGTGATTGAATACTGTGACTATGTTGTGATCTTGGGCTACTGGGGTGGTGGGAGTGGTGTGGAGTGTAAAAGTGCACTAATTATACTATATGTAGAATTAGATATTTCCTGTATTGTTACAAGGGTAAATGTCTACATTAATGCTCTTTGCTTAAGCTATAAATAGGTATTTTTTAAGCCAGTAGGCTTTAAAAATAAGACAAAATGATGAAAGCCATAAAAAAAATTAAGTTTTTTACATCTGCAAATATATTAGCTTGTTTTGTTTTTTTTCATTATCAAATGTGCATTGGGAGTCAAAAAGTCTACCTTTCAAGGCAGTTGCACATTCTGTTCTGCCTGAAATTGGCAAACATTCATTGCTGACAATTTTTATATGGCGACAAGCTGTCTGCAGGTCCAAGCAATTAATTTTGAGAGTTCTATGCATCCTATACTGAGAGAAAGGCAACATTTAAATGCACAATGGCAAGTGGTTCAGTGAAAAATAAAGACTGAAATTATGGGAAGTGAATAAGAGATAGCAA
The DNA here is from genome assembly GCF_019279795.1 of Protopterus annectens. Classification (NCBI taxonomy): domain Eukaryota; kingdom Metazoa; phylum Chordata; order Ceratodontiformes; family Protopteridae; genus Protopterus; species Protopterus annectens. The sequence continues at coordinate 1,925,352,620 of NC_056737.1, read as the reverse complement.
CGTCCCACGCAGCCTTAATACTTTAATTCATTTAATAGAACAGTGTACAATTTAGTTTTAATTAAAGATCACTAGTGTACTTTTTCTTAGGACTACAAGTTAATGTTTTCTAAAAGCTTACAAGCTGTTTTTTATATCTGGGATGGGAGTAGAGATAATAAAAGAGCAGACAGTAATCAATGTAAGTGAGAACACAGGCTGTAGCATGCACTTTAATCATGGATAACCTTAATTTTAGGTTAGGTAAAGCCTTTGAGTACAGCTGTCAATCTGAGGCAATTGTTCCTATCTGAAGGGTTGGACTTCATGTTTTGAAGACATACATAGTTTTGTATGCTTGGTCTAAGTTAATAAGGGGATGGAGATGTTCTAAAAATGTATTCAGATTTTTGGTTTCAGGGTTATCATTAAAGCAAAAAAATCTTTAAAGATGTGACAGGTTCAAATGGAGTTGAGGAGAAACAACTGAATAAAACATCAGCCCACCAAACAGTGTGTACATGTAACACAAAAGTTGGAAATACACATTAAAAAAACTTTCATGTATAACAAGTGGGAATAATAACTTTTTATCATAATGGCTACGCTATCCATATCCTGGAATGTAAATGGCCTTATAGGTATATACAATGAAAGAATATTCAATTATATTAAGAAATGCAGAGTACAAAAAGCAATGCCATAGGAGACACATTTGGAAGAAATGAGCATGTGAATTTGACAAAGAAGGCATTTCAGAATGGATATTCAGCATGATAGCAATTACAAGGAAAATGGGAGCATTCATACTAATTACTAGATGGGCTCCAGTAATGTTAGAAAAGAAAAAAAAGACAATATTGGTAGATTTGTGGTATGATTGGCTGTTGGCAAGGGAGGAGGATTATGCTGGCATATATTTATATTCCACCAAAAACTGCTATTAGGGAGATTAAGAAAAATTGGGAGAAATAATCAGCTTTAAGCAGGGAATATTACTTATAGGTAGAAAATGGAATTTGATTTGCAATAGTGAGGATGTATCAGGAGGATATAGAAGGGAAAATATAACAAAAGGATAGATTTCTGAAGACATTTACAATAATATTTGGTATGGAATATGTGAATTTAATAATGGGAACTTAGAATTTATAAATCATTCTCCAAGGTACAATAAATGGGCTAAACTAGATATAAATTATATTTCATGGGAGCATGTTCATTTAATTGAAAGCTTCAACACACATCAAATAACTATTTCATATCATGCAGCAATAAATACTAGGATGAAGATGTAGAGTAATGAAGTAAAAATGAGACACTGGTACCTTCCCACCTACCTGTTAAAAAGATGAATTTAAGGAATGGGTAGAGTAAGTTATTTGAGTTATTATGGAAGAAATAAATATCTTCAGAAGTTATAGCTAAAGAGTGGGATAAAATGAAAAGGGAGTTTAAAAATATGGTAGAAATAAAAGAGAAACAGATATGCTAAGAAGTATTAGGAAATATTTGGAGAAAGAGAAGACAGTGTGGGATTATTTTTTTCTAATTTTGTAATGTACAGTTGTATGCCATAACAGATGATACTCAACTCGTCTAAATGTTTTTCATTGCATTTTTATATCTGCATAATTACCCTGCTAATCAAGCCCTATTCAAACTCAATTCCAAAGTAGGTAATACTACCATAGAATTTACCTCTCCCTCATCATTTTGAATCAGTATGCTCCTTAGATTCAAATTGTGTTGCATCTTAATTTAGTTCTAGTTTGCGGTTCCAAAGAGGAAATAATATTCCTTGACAGAAACAATAGTAAAAAAATATAAGCTATAACAAAAACTCATCAATAAATAAGGAGTTAGAAAGATAAAACACATAAACCTGCTCGTATCCATTTCTAAAACATAAGCGTCAACTAGAAAGCAGAAGGATGCAACGTAAACTTATTTGCATGCAGCATGAACACTTGTACTAATATCAAGGGAGAAGGGGGGAGTCATGCAGCCTAGATGTCTGCCACTCTATTCTTTACTATCAGTTAGCAGACAGGAGATGGTACTAATGTAAATATCAGTGCAGTGCAAGTCAGCTAAAACTGTTCCCAGATCTAGTCTGACAAAACATCTTGGACTGTTTTGTAAATGAGTCAATACAAGCACAAGCCAAATCATCACATATGAAATGAACTGAAATGCTGCTAAAGAAAGCAGTGCTCAATAGAGTGAGGTTTAACCACTACAAACTGTTCTGCAACATTCATCCTAACAAAATACAACCATATGAAATGAATATGTTTAATTACTTGTCTGTATTGTTTCCCTTCTTATAAACAAAAAAAATATATATATATATATATATATATATATATATATATATATATATATATATATATATATATTGGAACGCTTGATGTTCTTAGTTATTATGGCACAATGCCTAAGTTTCATATGGACATATAAGAATGTGTTTCAGCCTTATTTCTTGCATTGGAAAGGATGCTGTAAATCGGAATGCCAGGTTTTTACCTTCCAGCTTACTGAGCTTCTGCCTTATCCATTGCTTCACAGTCTTTTTATTCCTGATCAGTAACCATGTAGTTGCTGACTTGCATGACAATTAAACAACAAAAGTAAAAACAGTTTACATTAGTGCTGGGCTGGTTTGTTGGGTTTTGTATGAGAATTAACCAGAAGCATCTATCATTCAGGCAGGCACAAAGGTTGCTTCAACCCAGCCTTGAATGGTACAATCAGATTTTTCTTGTAGATTATACCCCACCAAATGTCTTTCTAGTTCACTGTCACAGACCTTCATGACTGGCATCCCAAAGACCCACACGGAAGAGACAATATCACCTTTGGACTCTCTTCTACAGATGACTGTCCACCTAAGGGATCACCAGTCCCCTGCTGCTGCCACTCCTCAGTCTGTCCAAGGGTCTGCAAGGAAGCTGTCATTAACTTGGACAGCCATATGTTTCTATTAGACCTTGCCCCAGCTGTCTGGCATGAGTAATCTCATCACCAGTGGGAAATGCTGTTCCTCCTTCCTGCATGTGTTACCACACATGTGCTTATGAAGTCTACCATCACTGGCTAAGCAACACCAAGCCCCCAACCCTCCCACTCACTGTCTGTACTTGTCCATGAGCCACCACTCAAACTCAGGTTATGTTGGTCATAGTCTGGGCTTTATCCCTCTCAGCCACAGTGGTGTGTGTTAGTAGAAACAAGTCTTGGTGTTAAACAAGAAATTATTAAGTAGGAAATGATGAAATAAGGAAAAAGAGTTACACATAAACGGTTCTTTACACATCAGTGTCAGCAACCCAGAAATATTACATGCTAAAGCAATGTCTAGCAAAAACAGTTTTCCAAAAAAGAAAGCTGGACTCAGATGAAGAGTCAGGTTTGAATGGTGTAGAGTCAGTTTCTAAGTCATAAGAGTGCTGAATTGGAAAGATATAGCTGAGTGATCACATCTTTAAACAAAGATGAAGAGGCACAGTGAAAGAAGCGGCAAAAGGGATAATTGTTTAGGCAGTAAACTGAATGAAATACAGACCATAGCAGAGTAAAAAATAAAGCCAATTGGATTGTGACTTGATAATAATACTGTGTAATGCAAAGAGGCAGGGTAGGAAGATGGGAGAGTTGCAAGCAGTGATGTGTGAGTGAAGAATAAATATTTGTGGTATCACAGAAATAAAGGCCAATAACAAGAGGGGGCAGGATATGGAGGTGCCTGGATATAGGTTGCGCAGGAGTGTCAGAGAAAGGAGAAATGGGTAGAAACAATGGACAGAAAGGAAGACATCAGACATGAAATCAGGGAGAAGAAGTAACATCAGACCAGGTAAATTGTAAAGATACATTAATTATGGTAGAGGAGGAGGTAGAGCTGGGTGAATGATAGAGTACATTGTCCAGCAGACACAGCATTTGAGAAGGATGAGGAGCTGGAAGACAGAATAAAATAGTGGGGTAGAAGAAGACAGCAATTCTCATGGGTATCTAAATCTACCAATAACAAAACTGTGTCATTCTGACTTCCAGGACAGACAGGAAGACAGAGTTGATTAAGGCCTTGGGCTATGATAGTTCAGCCAACAGGTGCAGGACTGAGCCAGTAAGGACTAAATTATGGGGGTGATCTTATGATCTTAACTAATGTAGTGGGTATCATGAATGTCCAAGTAAAGGCACCATAAGTCAAGAGTGATCTTGCCACTGTGTGGTTTAGAGTGGGGAAATGTTATAGATAAAAAAGGCAGACAATGGTGTGGGATGTTAGAAATGTGAACTATGCTGTGCTGGAGAAGGTAAACAATGATGAAGTAGGAGACAGACAGCAAACTAAGAGAATATGCAATCTATGGGAATGGTTCAGTGATGGAGTAGTCGGGGCTAAGGACAAGGCTGTGAGGAAGAGGCAGAAAAAAAAAGAAGAAAGAAAAGAAGGCCAGTGTGCTATGTGATACTAGCAGTTATGACAGAATCTGAATCTGCAAGAGGTAGAAAGCAGGAGAGAGGGAACTGGAGGAGTCACAGTGCATTGAGGTCTGGAAGAAGGCAACAAACATTGTAAAGGAAGCAAAAGTTAAAGATAAAAGGTAGTTAAAAAAAAGGGATCAAGAAGAAAAGCAAGTACTATTTTGGGTTCATAGCAGAAAAAGGAAATGAAGAACAGAATTGGCCAGGGTGAACAAAAAAGAAAGGGAGGGAAAACACAGAATACTAATAAAAAAAGAAGAGATACTGAATTAAGACTTTGCTTCAGTCTTTACAAAGGAAATGCAACAATGGTACCGGGGGGGGGGACAGTGAACAGACCCCTGAATACAGATAGTTGTGCTTCAGAGGGAACTGGATGCTCTAGGGAGCATAAAGCACAACAAGCAGATGGGCTGCCACACAGAGTCCTCAGTAAATCTTACCGCTGTGTTGGCAGACTCCCTGATGCAGATCTTCAACAGGTGACTGTCTAGTGCAGCAAAGCTAAAGGGCTTAAGAACAGCAGTTGTAGTATCTTCATAAAAGGCAGAGCAGAAAAAAATCCAGGGAACTAGGAGTCTGTTAACAACAGTGGCAAGAAAAGTCATGGACAGAATCTGTACAGAAAGGTTGGTAGCATTTCTAGTGGGCAACGATATTCAGGCCAGCAACAAGTGTAGCTTCATGACCAAAAGGAGCTATCATTCAAACCAGATCCAGTTTTATGACTGGGTTACATGAAAATTTGATAGGGGAGTACCAGTAGAACAGTCTACCTGGACGTCAACAATGCTTTTGACTCTGTTCCACACAGGATGCTAATAGGAAAACTGAAGGTGCTCGGTCAGGACCAAGACATATGAAATGGATGCCTGCAATGCTGAATGGTAGGATATGGATGGCTGTGGTAAGACAATGTCAAGAATCGAGCACTGCTGCGGCCTGTCCTGAGTCCAGGTCTCTTCTGTATTTTTGTCAGGCATATCTGAGGGAATAAAGAGCAAGATAGGTTTAGTAGTAAAGAGTCTGATAAAGAATCTAGTGAAGGGCTGAAAGGCTGAACACATGAACAAAAGGTATCAGTTGAGGTTCTATGCAAACAAATGCTAAGTACTGCACTTGGGCAACAACAGCATGGGCAATGTATCAGCTGACAGGAGTGGAGATGATGACACCAGAGAAGAAAAAGGACGTAGGGGTGTTGATCACGTCTGGACTGGACCACCAGAAGGAGAGTGAGAGAGGCGTGACAGCAGCAAACAGAATGCTAGGGTACAGCTGCATGGAGATAGTTTTCAGAAGCAAAACAGTAATGTTTCCACTCTACAGGGCCTTAGTTAGACCACAGTTTAAATACAACAAGCACGCCTGCATACTTCATAAGGAAAAAAATTACATCCGGTTGCTGGAAGGAATTAATAACAGAGCTACAAGAAACCTGTGTGTTGGTGGGGAAGCTATATGACCAGAGGCTACAGGAGCTAGAGCTAGTCTCACTTTAAACCAAAAGAGACAGTGAGGCCAGTGGTGCACAAAGTTATATCAGAGAGATGTGGTGGTACCTCTCTGGGTTAGAAGGACAGAGGAGATGAAGGGTGCACAGGCAACATATTGAAGCAACAAAGTATACCTTGGCTCTCAGAAAGTACTTTTTCACACAATGTGTTACGAACGCATAAAATAAACTAAGAAAGGGGTGGTGGATAAGGAATCAACTGAGGCCTTCTGGAGGGCTTGGAACTGTTATATAAGAGTAAGAGGAAGACAGGGATGAAGGGAAGGTAGAATGTTAAGGTATCTAAAGGAACAGAACAGACGGATCTCCTATCTACTTCTGCCATTAGGCCAACATAATGTAATATCTTAAATATAACTGTTTAGCTATAATGTAAGTCATGGGAAGAATCATACAAAATTGCAGTTTAACTAATGAATATGAAAATACAATATAAAAAGACTGTACAAATGCTGTAACATTTAATGTATAGAAGAAAAAAGACCCAAGTTTTCCACAGTTTTTTGCATAGTACCAAAATGAAATAATTTGTAATGAAACTAAAATTCTTAATGAGGGTTTCTTAGATTCCTTTAAAAAAGCCAAACATCCAAAAATGGTCAGGACTGATTGTACATCTTCCAAATGTTAATAAGAAAAATTACACACAGTGGAGTTCCTTGTCCTGACACTATGCTAGGAAATCTGGAAACATTGGCAAATTAATTATTTCCTTTCATTTCCTCAAAAAGTTTAACTCAAACCTGCCCCCTCTTCCCCACACCAAAAAGGGAGCTATCAGAATGAAATTAATTTGCTCTACATTTGTTTTTTAGAAGTGGATTCTAAAGGAAGTGGATGAAAACAGACTTAAGATTTTTGTCCCTAGTCTGTGTGATATGGAGAAAAATTGTTTTGTTACACTTCAGTTGATAGGATAATTTAAAAAAAAATCTTAAATGAGGAACTTGTCAAATAATTCAAATATGGTAGACCACTGTGATGCTTATCACTTCTGCCAGTATATCATAGATGAGGACCAGAGTCTTCTGGTCTGCACCATTGCCACCAATAACTATGGAGAAAAACAACAAGAAATAAACAAAATAAAATGTAATATGAATATAACTCAGAAAAAATACATAAGTGAAGTTTGGCCTAAAACGTGTGCAGCAAATATGCACTGCTTCCATACCAGCCATACCTAAATCTATAGATCAGAATTGCAGGCCATTGTCTTCAGGCTCTTCCCCCATGGAACTCTGAATTCATTCCTTTCCAGTGCTGGCTTATACATTGGGCCAGATTCAGGAAGGCTTACACGGAGTTCAAGAGTAGTGTAAGCCTCCGTGTAAGCCTCCCGATTCAGGTACAGCCCAAACCTCCGTGTAAGAGACAGCTAACACGTCTCTTACACGGACTGGGCGTGGAAATGCTCAATACCTCATTTGCAGCTCCAAGATATGCAAATGAGGTATTTGAGCGATCCACGAATCAGAAACCAGTCCATGTAACGGACGTGTTAGCTGCAGAAATGTACTCAGCTGACAACTGAGTACATTTCTGCAAAATCAAGCAGCTATGTCAGCTCCAAATAAAGGGTGCATATGTGTCATTAAGCATGCCAATGGCCAAATATGTGGCCATTGGCATGAAAAGTGTTGCAAAAATAAGTTATTTAACTTTTTTTTCACGGGATTATTGTGTTTAACTGCAGCGCACACCCAGCATAAGCGGGTGCGGTACCTAAAACTGAAAACCAAAGCTTATAAGCCCACAATTGTGGGATTTATGTATTACATGGAATGTCAATGGAGGGACTTGCAGACTAAAAACAATATGGCCTCCGTTTAGTGGTTGTCAAGGGGGGGAAGCTCCGTGTAAGATATGTAACTAAGCATTACTAGGCAATCCTATGTAAATGAGGGTTACAATACTGAATCACACTGCCACATAGGTAATGAGCACTTTCTGAGTAGTGTAAGAGTTAGAGAATGGGGAGGAACAGAGTAAGAGGCAGGTGACATCATGGAGGGGAAGGATAGAAAGAAATGTCCCAGATTGGAGGGCAATGTAAGGTAACAGATGACAGACAGACATCAGGGAGGGAGGTGTGTCCCAACAGAACACTAGGAAAGTCAAGAAAGTGAGGGTATACGCTATCCCTACACTCAAAGTTTCTTGATATACGTGTATCTTGGCAGCGTCTTGGCGTGTAAAACAGGTTCAACATGTGGGGCGTGTTGCAAACCCGTTCAACAGTTTGCTGGCGATGCGTGTAAGGCAGTGTCTTGGCGTTTTGGCATGAATCAGCCTAGCTAACACTGTGTAAGGATGTGTCACGCGTGTAACACTGTGTAGGGATGTGTGCGTTTAAGTGACTGTGGCGTGTTTAAGCTGGTGTGCACATTGCTCCCCTCAGGAAACAGAGAGGAAACAGGAAACAACCAAAATACAGGAAACTGCCAGGGAATACTGCTGGAGTTAATTGGTGGAAACAATTACAAGCAGGCAATTACACAGGCAGACTAGAAGCCCGCCCAGAACTTAAAACACAACAAAGAGCAGTGAAGGCTGTTTCTCACAAGAGATACTGCCAGAAACTAAGCTATCAGAATTGAAAACTGAAATAAAGCTGAACTCAGAGCAGAAATGCTAGGGGCTGCCATGGCTATTATAATCAGGCATAGGAATTGGTGCTGAGGGTGGTGACAATGCAGATGCTGACAGACAACCCAGAGTGAGGAGAAGGAGAAGAGTATACAGGCCCAGGGTCACCTACCATGGGTTACATGAGCTGGAGATAGTAGAGCGCTATAGAGTGGACAGAGAGCTCCTGCAGCAGATTGTTGAGCTGTGCAGGCCACACCTCACACACAGAACCAACAGAGGGAACCCATCCCAGTGGAAACCAAGGTATGTGTTGGCCTAAGAATACTAGCAACAGGTACCTTCCAGAGACCAACTGGTGATATGATGGGGATATCACAGGCATCAGCCTCCAGGGTACTGCACCAGTTCCTGGATGCCATGTCACCACATGTCAGTGATCATATATATGTCCCTAATGACCGTGAGGTTGTGGCCAGCAATATCGTCTCTTCCAGCAAATAGCGGGATACCCTGAGGTGCTGGGTGCAATAGACTGCATGCACATATGCATCAAAGCACCAGCTGGTGGCGGGGTAGAGTCTACATTAACGCAAGGGATACCCCTCCATCAACTGCCAGGTCGTGTGTGATGCCCAGGGCATAATAATGAATGTGTGTGCTGGCTGCCCTGGGAGCTACCACGATTCCCACATCTGGCATCTGGCGCAGCTGTACCAATCATTTGCCAATGGGGACTTCCCACACGGACACCTAGTGGGGGATGCAGGTTATGCACTTGAGCCGTGGCTGATGACACCCATCAGAAATGCACACACACCTGAACAGGAGCGCCATAATGAGGCACACGCAAACACGTAATATCATAGGCGTGTGTTTGGGCTGCTCAAGTCACGGTTCGGTGTCTGGACACATCTGGTGGAGCTTTGCAGTACACACCAACTACATGTACCCAAATGATCATGATATGTGCTATGCTACATAATATGATCCTGCGGCACTGCAGCAGGACCAGCACAGGGCTGGGCCAAACATCCCCCATTGCCAAGACCACCACAGGCAGGGTTGACTCGGAGGAGGAACAACCTGACCTTGTCCCAGTAGGCAGAAGGAGGCATGCCCAGTATGCCCTGGCCTTGGCAAAGAGGCAATGCATAGCACATACGCTTGGTCAGTAGGAACACTGGGACTGATACCCGCTCTGACTCAATCATACAGTAACAGGGATGCCTAACATGACACAACCTGCTTCCAAATGTACAGGGAGTGTAGTATGTGTATCCGACAGAGGTGGCCCTGCAGCACCACCTGAGGCATGAATGCCATGTGTTAAGTAATGTAATATCATGTACAATATGCACACCTGAGGACCCCAACTAACATCCATATCCACGCATATGACCCTGTGAAAACAGCTGCACATCATACAGTGATGTACATGTGCAAAAACATGGAACAAGATACAAAATGAGGGTGTCTAGCAATAAATAGCATGGATAACCACACACCCATGTTTGTACCACAACAAGAAGCAACATGGAATAGCCATGGTCAAAAAACAATGGCTAAAACCGACTACTATATAGCCTGCTGTGGACCACTGTCCTAATAGCAGGAACTGCCCCAGGCCTATGTCCATAGGTTCATACTAGGCTATCTGCCCTAGGGCATTAATAAGTCTGGGCCAGAGTTTTGGTCTGCCTGCCACCTGCAAGTTGATGGATAATATGCCCATTATTTTGCTGTGCCTCTGTCAAGCAGAGATACTGAGGTTATCCCTGGGGTATACCTGCAATCTCCCATCCATTGGTCAAGATCTCACTTGAACAAAGCCAGTGAGGTGCTCAGTCCCACATGTACCAGGATGTTGTTCCACAGCATATGGACTCTCTGGGTGATGAATCTGTCCCTCCAGCACATCCTATTAATATCTGTGTTGAGGTTTAGGTCTCCTGCCCTTGTAGTTCTGATGGATGTAGAGGTCTTGAGGTGAAGCATGTTCATAAAGTCTGGGTTGGACATAGCCTTGTATGTCAGGCACAGATCACCTCTGAGCAGTCAGTAAGTGACTGAATACAGCTGGAATTCCTTCAGTCAGGCAGCATAAGAAATATGTTTGAGACCCTTTCACCTCCTGTCGAGGAATTTGTGGGCCCATCCAATCTGAATGGGGCAGTGTATGCAATCATTGGTGTGATGAGTACAGGAGCGATGACCTCCCTTGATCTAGATGTGAATCACTGCATGATGAGGTGGCCAATGTAGAAGGCCTTCCAAACTACCCTGGCAATGTGAGTGTCAAGCAAAGGTCACTGTCAACCTGGGTGCCCAGGTCCCTGATAACCTACGTTGTGCTTAGAGGATTGCCACCTAGATGGGAAGTAGTGGTAACCTTGTTCTTCCTGAAGGGTATGGCTATGCATTGTTTAGTGTTTAATGTAAGGCCATGGCCATGGCACCAGTTATCTGTGTCTATGAGACCCTTCTGAAGGATGTCTGTGTCAGATGGGTTTCCAGCTATGCTTCCCAGTTTGCAGTCATCTTCAAACTTTGTCAGCCATAATCCTCCTGTGTTTGCTCGTACTTCTGAAAAGTAGATACTGAACAAATGTGGGCCCAGGACTGAGCCCTGTGGGACACCACTTGTGACAGCTCTGGAGTGTGAACTGGCACCAGCAACTTTGACCCTGTGTGTTCCATCACTTAGCCAGTTTGCAACCCATGCTGTGATGTATGGGTTCACAATTAAGCTGGTGATGTTTTCAATGATACCTGAGTGGGGTATTGTGTCGAAAGCCTTTGCCAGGTCAAGGTAGGCTGTGTGGACTGCCTTGCCCACGTCAATGGCCTGGGTGAGTGTTTTGAAAAAGTCAACCAAGTTTAAAAGGCATGATCTGCCCTTGACAAAGCCAAACTGGATTGGATCCAATGTCTGCAAGTCCCCTATGTCTTCATTTAGAATTCCCATTATGATCCTCTCCATAGCTTAGCAGAACAGGCTTGTCAAGCTGATGGGATGGTAGTTTCTGGGGTTGGTGGAGGCACCTCCTTTGTGAAGTGGGTCCACCATTGCTGTATGCCACTCCTTGGGAACATATCCTGAGGTGAGGCTAAGATTAAACAGCTGCCCTAACTGCGGGTGTAATTACTCATTGAGTTCATGGAGCACACAACTGGGAAACCATCTGGTCCCATGGATAAAGTGTTTTCTGCCTTGGATTGAGCAGTTCCCACCCCAGCAGTGGAGATGTTTGGGGGCTACAATCCTCTGGTGTACATACCCCCAGTTGGGGGAGGGGAGAAATCTGCACTGAACCTGTCAGTCAGTATGTTGCCAATGTCTGTAGGTGCAGTGATATCAACATTATTCTGAACTAAGTCTGAGCATATCTGGGAGTTTCCTCCCAGGTTTCAAACATAGGTATAAAAGGCCTCATGATTGTCCCTGGAGTCCTGAGTGGGTTTACTCTCAAAACATGCCTCGGATGATTGTATGGGGAACCCAGTGTTTTACTCACAATGAGCAGGGTGTCTTCCCCTACAGATTACGCTCTATCTTGTAGTAGCTCCTTCCTTGTGTTGTACAGCTTGTTTATGGCTAGGGTCCACCAGACTGGATGCTTGCCTGTGGTACAAAGAGTCATTATTATTTGGGATTGCCTGAACCATGCAGTCCTGGAGGTGCTGGTAGAAGGCATTTCTAAGTGATACAGTGGCTTGGGTAATGGTGTCTGCTGGCCTGGGGGCCTTGAAAGAGACCACACCAGTCCTCAGAAATGTGAAGTCGGCATTTGAGAAGGTCTTCACCATTTCATTTCCCATCTGGGGTGTGGGTGGGATGTGGACTCCCACTGAGAATAGTCCATGATCTGATCTCACCAATGATGGGTATATGTCTGGTGTTGAACAGTGTGACCCCATGTTCGTGATGATGTGTTCTAGTATGTTGCCTCCACTTGAGGGGATTGGGACCAGTTGTTCCATGGCATTTCAGTGTATGAACTCTTGGAACCTTTGTGTTAGAGTGTTGTGGCATGATTAGTGATCCCAGTCTATATGTGGATAGTTGGAATCACCCAGTAGGATGGTGTTTTGAGATACATTTATCCCCTTCAGTGTTTGCAGGATAGCTGTGTGAGGTACCTGAGTTTGAGCGGGTGGCATGTAACATGCTACAAACTGCAGAGCAGTCTTGCCCTACGGTCACTGGCACCTGGATGGTCTCTGATGCATCGTGTGTTGCCACCAACCATGAGGTGAGGGTGTCCTTGATGAATATGGACACCCACCATCCTTCTTGGTGTTGTCGGGATGCTGGTGCGGAATGCATGATATGAGGTAACACCCGATAGTGCCGGGGTGCTGTCAGAAGCTGTGAACCAGGTTTCAGGCACAGCACAGACATCAATGTGCTACATACTGAGAAGGGCATAGAGTGTGTGCAGCTTGAGGTTGAGACCTTGGGCATTGAGCAGCATTACCCTTAGTGTCTTTCCTTTACTGTGTTCTAGGGTGGTAGGTGTAGAATCTGAATCTTGCATAAAAAGGCACAATGGGGTGGCAAGAGCATCATCTGAAATCCGGAAGCCCAGGGTGACAGGTGCAAGCTGTCCCTTGCAAATCACCGTGGCCTGTCCAGCATGTCATCCCAGGCAGACAGACATTGGACCCCTTAGAATGACAACATAGTCTAAGCAAAATACTACAGCTGATCATCTTGTCTCTGTTTATGTGGCATCATACTTGGTGAAGGTAGGATACTGCCGAAGGTCAGGGTCATACCTGCCTGGCCTACATAATCAGAGGGATCCTCTATGTCTCTTTCCATGTAGTCCAGGGAGGTACATCTCAGGTCGTTCACACCAGCATGGATTATGACTGGGTCAGACCTGTACTTGCAGTTTAGTGACCTGAGTGCTTGCATTATGTGGTGGATTCCAGTGCCCGATAGGCAGCTTACTGTGACCTCCTCTGTACCTGATCTGGTGAGTGGGACATCAGTGTGTCTGACTATGGAGTCACCTATGACAAGTGTGTCCGGCATTGTGTTTGGCCTTAAGGGCTGTGACTGTTTGGCACACCAACTCTGTGGTCAATGTGTTGCATGTGCTGTGCCCTGTGGAGGCAGTTGTGTGAGTGTCTGCTGTGGTGGCCACCGCCATTCTGGTAGACTTCTGATCAGAGCCTCGAGAGTGTCTCTGTGTGTCTATGTGTATGATCTTAAGTTGTGACAGTGCCATGTGAGACTGGATTAAAGATGTGTGTGTGGTTACCTTCACCCTCTCTCTGGTCTTGCTAGTCCTATGTTGAGAGAGCTCAGCCTCCACTTTGGCTATATAGTTGCATCTCTCACATGTATGTGTGTTTTATGGCAGAAGGAGAGGGTTGTCAGTGTACATGAGGCAACTGTAACAGTGCCTCAATATTCCCAGGTTCACCAGCTGAGCAGGAGAGGACACTAGCAACTGATCCTAGACATGCTAGAAGGAATAGACAAAACAATGTTGGAATACAGGGAGATATCAAGCCCCCCAAGCCACATCATACTGTTTGATTGACAATAGCTACACATACACCAGTGTTTCATAGTGTCATAGTGTACTACTAGGCTATCTGCCCTAGTGCATGTATAAGCCTAGCCATAGTGATGTGGCTATTGCCACCTTATAGTGGTAATAAGTGTACAGAATAGATTCTGAATATTGTGCCTCTGACTTAGTAGTGACACATTATGACCCCCTTACGTAATTGAATAACATGACTGTGTCTCTGTCTAGTCTGTGCCTCCGTCTCATATGCAGTTGTCCAGATGTCTCCTGAAGAGAGTCAATGAGGGACTCTGTCAAACATGAACTGGGATACTCTGCTAGAGTGTGAGATGCCTCTGAGTTATGACTCTGTCCCTCCAGCATGTCCTATACATGTATGTGCTGAGGTTCAAATACTCAGCTCTCATGGCTCTGGTGGATTTGGATTGCTTGCAGTGGAGTATGTCCACCAAATCCTGATTGGACATGGTCTTGTATGTCAGGCATAGGTCACCTGTAAGTATGCGGTATGACACTGAACAAAGCTGGACTTCCTCTATTCTGGAAGCATATGACATGTGTTGAAGAACCCTGATCTTCATGGTAGGTACTTTTCGGGTGCAAAGGTGCAAAAGGCAGGATCTGCCCTGTACAAAGCTGAACTAGGTGGGAACAAGGGTCCGTAGGTCAGTAATGTGTCTGTGTAAGAGCTCCATGACTCCTCCCATATCTTTGCAGACAAGGCTGGTTAAGCCTGTGTGGTGGTAGTTGCCATGGTCTGTGGAGGCATCCCCTTGTGGAGTGGGACCACTGTTGCCGTATGCCAGTGTTCAGGTACATATCCTGTAGCAAGACTAAGGTTAAATAGCAGTTGTATATATGGGTCCAGCCCTTCTGGAGTTCACATAGCATGCAACTGGAGATACCAGCAGGTCCCATGGATGCTGTGTACTTGTCTTTGCTGAGTGTGGCTCTCACATGGACATCCAAGATGACAGTGAGGTTACATACAGCAGTGATAACTATCTTGTTTTGGGGGTGAGGGAGGGTAAATCGCACTGAAGCTGTCCGCGGAATGTTGCCAATATCTGTCAGGTCACTGGGATATATGTTGTTGTGTACCAACTCTGAGCATATCCGAGGGTTCACAAACAGGTGTCTGACATAACTGAAGAAAGCAGTGTGGTTACCTTCATTGTCTTTGGTGATTTATGTCCCCAAGTTGACCTTGCATGTCTTTATGAGATAATGTAGCTTTCTACTAGTGCTGATCACAGCTGTCTTCCCTTTTGGAGATGTAGCTCTGTCTTGCATTAGTAACCCTCATCTGTCATACAGTTTGTTTATGGCTGGGGTCCACCAGACAGGACACTTTCCCTTTGTGGAGAGGGTCCTGTTTTCAGTTGTGATTGTATGGTCCATGCTGTCTGACATCTAGCTAAGGGAGGTCATTCTGGTTCTGCAGTTATCTTTCATCAGCATTAGAAATGACCACAACAGCCCCTGTGGGGTGTACCTCATGCACACACATCCAGCACCTGTAAAGTCCACAACAGTACCTCACCAGGAGTATGACAGAGCTGGAACACATGTAATGTGTAGTCTGATTAAACAGAGTGCAGCTCCACACACTGCCATGCTGTCCACCCAGATGCAAGCTGTGCCTGATGTAGAAAGCCATGTCCAAGCTGGAATCAATGCACATGCTGCACCTTGTACAATCTGAATGGCAGGGAGCTATGCACATGAGGGACCTGAACCCCAGCACTGACATATATAGGACAGGCTGTACTGCATTATCCAAAACACAGAAGCCACCCCACACATGAGTAAACTACCAGTACAGGTTGTCCATAGAGACACTGGTTGAGTCCCTCAACAGGAATCCTAATGAGTGGATGGGAGATGGGAGGTTTACCCTGGGTATCAATGTTATGTCACAGGTAGACAGAGGCACAGTATACTAAACAAGACATATGACATGTCGAACTACTTACAATGTGTTGATGGACAAACACATTCTCCGACTAGCATTAGGTCAAGATACCTCTTGAACACAGCCAGCAAGGTGCTCTGCCTCAAATGGACCAGGATTGTATTCCACAGCATAGGGAGTCTCCGGTGATAACTCCATCCCTCCAACATGTCCAACATACATCCCTGCTAAGGTGTAAGTCACCTGCACTAGTGGTTCAGGTGGATCTTCTGAGTCTGAGGTGGAGCATGCCCATTAATCTCTGTTTGGACATGGCCTCGCATGTCAGGCACATGTCACCTCTAAGCAGGCGGTATGTGAGTGAATAGAGTGTGAGTGTCATCAATCTGGCAGCATATGACAGCTGTTGGGGTTCCTTGATCCTTTAGGTGGGGACAGTCAGGGTGTCTCCAATTGCTGCAGATGTTGTGTGAGATACAGCCAGAATAGGGCATTCGACTTGATCACCGGTCTGATAAGTGAAGAGTAGGGAACAATGACCCACTAGATCTGGATGTGAATCCCAGCCTGATCAGGTGGGCAATGTAGAAGGTCTTCCTAGCCACTTTAGCAATGTGAGTCTCAGAAGAATGGCGACTGTTAACCTGGGTCCCCAGGTCCATGATAACCTCCTCTGTGCTTAGAGGATTGCCACCTATATGGTAGCTTGGGGTCACCTTGCTTTTCCTGAAGGGTATGTCTACACATGTTGTGCACTCTGACTTCAGGCCATGGCCCTGGCACCAGCTATCAGTTACTGTGAGTCCCTTCTGAAGGATATCTGTGTGTGATGCACTGTCCACTATGGTGCCCAGTGTGCAGTCATCTGCTAACATTGTCATCCAAAGTCCTCCCATGTTGGCCTGTACTTCTGGGAAGTACATGACAAACAATGGGGCCAAGGACTGAGCCCTGTGTGACACCACCTGTGACCAGCCTGGAGTCTAACATAGTGCCAGCAACTCTAACCCTGTGGGTCCCGTCCTTAAGCCAGTTTGCAACCCATCTTGTGACATATGGGTTTACATTTCAGTTGTTAGGGTTTTCCACAATACCTGAGTGGGGTATTGTGTTGAAAGTGTTTACAAGGCCAAGGTAGGCTGTATGGACTGCCTTTCCCCAACAATGGCCTAAGTGACCAATTTGAAGATGTCAACCCAGTACAAAAGGCATGATCTGCCCTGACCAAGCCAAAATGGGATGGGTACAATGTCTGCATGTCCCCTATATCTTTGTTTATGAGCTCAATTATGATCCTCTCCATAGATTTGCAGACTACACTTGTTAAGCTTATGGGGCAGCAATTAACAGGGTCTGTAGAGGCACTGCCTTTGTGCAGATGTGCACAACTGGACCCTAACCAGGCTGTTGTGCACACTATGGAAATGTAAAGCAGTGATAGGACTAAAGCCCAGGATACTGACCACCACAGTGAAAGTACTGAAACACTACACTAGACAGTGCTACAGTGTTAGGTCAGTATGAACGGATGTTGACAATTGTGTGCAAAGTATCCCATGCAAAACCTGCAGGCACAGTATACTCCCTGTTTGTTCACACAAAAAGCATTTGGACAGTAACTACACAACATGGCACAGAACACACAACCATAAACTTCAGGTATTTGTTGAAGGTCACACTCATCCACAAATGTGATGGGCTGCAGAGTTCAACATATGTAAAGCCCACACTGGGCATGCTCACACACTTAGATAAATGAGACATCTTTCACACAACATGCCATGGGAAGGCTGAACTGGGCATGCTCACACACTTGGTCCAAATGTTACCTAGCAAATGTGAAAACACACCAGAGGATGCTCATCCCCTTTCTAGACACTGATGATGTCAGCACCCTATAAGTATATTGGAGAAAAGGATTCTCTCAGTAATCCGAATAGCGCGTGCTAATGCATCTGTCTCTAGTGTCATAACATAGTTAGGTAGGGATTTGAATCCAGCAGGTGGCAAGTGTGTGTTAAAGGGGGTTAGTGTGTATGAAAGAAACATCCGGATGATACACTTTTGCTCTCTACTGATGATGTCAGCACTATAAGTATATTGGAGAAAAGATTCTCTCAATAATCCGAATGCTAATCGTCTGTCTCTAGTGTCATAACATAGTTAGGTAGGGGTTTGAATCCAGCAGGTGGCAAGTGTGTGTGAAGGGGGGCAAGTGTGTGTGTAAGTGTGTATGAAAGAAACATCCCTTTTGGCAACTGGGAAAACACACCACAGGATGATCATTCCACTTTCTAAACTCTGATGATGTCAGCACCCTATAAGTATATCAGGGGAAAGGAAATTCCCCAGTAATGCGAATAGCGCGCTGTACTAATGCATCCGTCTCTAGTGTCATAACATAGTTAGGTAGGGGTTTGAATCCAGCAGGTGGCAAGTGTGTGTGAAGGGGGTAAGTGTGTATGAAAGAAACATCCCTTTTGGCAACTGGGAAAACACACCACAGGATGATCATTCCACTTTCTAGACTCTGATGATGTCAGCACCCTATAAGTATATTGGAGAAAAGAATTCTCTCAGTAATCCGAATAGCGCGCTGCGCTAATGCGTCCGTCTGTAGTATCATAACATAGTTAGGTAGGGGTTTGAATCCAGCAGGTGGCAAGTGCGTGTGAAGGGGGGGTAAGTGTGTGTGTAAGTGTGTATGAAAGAAACATCCCTTTTGGCAACTGGGAAAACACACCACAGGATGATCACTCCACTTTCTAGACTCTGATGATGTCAGCACCCTATAAGTATATCAGGGGAAAAAAAATCCCCCAGTAATGCGAATAGCGCGTTGTGCTAATGCGTCCGTCTGTAGTGTCTTAACATAGCTAGGTAGGGGTCTGAATCCAGCAGGTGGCAAGTGTGTGTGAAGGGGGGTAAGTGTGTATGATTGATATATCCCTTTTGGCAACTGTGAAAACACACTACAGGATGCACATACCCCTTTCTAAACGATATCACAATTATGTATGGCTTTTGATTACAGACATGCCATGTGTGTTGTGCACACACAGAATGCCCATGTGTGTGGGTTGTCCCTCACAATAATGCATGACATTGATTACACCGGTTATGGCAATGAACACATGCTGTATGTGTGTGCCAAATACACATATGTACCTGTGACTTTCAATAGTTACCATGTGTGATGCCTGCCACATGTGAATACATGGTATTTGCACAGGGTAACATTATGACCGTGGTCTTCTGTGCAGATGCTGCATGTGGGATGTGTATATACAGTGTGAGATGTAGATGCTATCAGCCTAGTAGTGAGGGATGCACACCTGGTCTGGGGCATAAAGTCTACATGTTGTTAATGTACAGGAGCGGCATGTTCTCACCTGTTGTGGGAGTGGTAAGACAGTATTCCATAGCAATGCAGTGACTGCATGCTAAGAACCATTCAGCTAGGGTGTTGTAGCTACACTTATTCATTAGCATTCATTAATTTGTCGGAATCCCTGGTGAGGGTCTGATGCCAACCAAGGTCAGGGTCTACCAGCCTGTGTCACTTGCTCAGTGATCCCTTCCATGTTCCCTATCACGTATCCCAGTGTGCGACATCCCACATCAGCTGTGGTGGCATGGACAATGACTGTGTCATGTGTCCATGCATCTGACTGACTTGTATGTTGTTGTTACAGTTTGGCCATGTGTTTCCATCTCATACATGTGATGTACATCAATGGGTAGGGGATAGGGTTGACTGTGTACATGTGGCAGCTGTGACATTACTACATGACACACATATTCCACAACTGTACCATAGAGGTGACTGACAACTGACCTTTGCACATGCTACCGGAGTATTGAGATTACATTGGTGATTGACAGCACATAGGGCCAATGGTGAAAAGAGACATAGGTCCATAGGTTCGTACAGGGATATCTGCTCAGGGCATGTATCCACCTAGCCAGAATGCGTGCCTTTCAACATGCATTGTGAATCTGTCTTGCTATGCCCTTTTCCAAGGTTAGTATACTGTGCCTCTTTCTCACAGTGACACATAAGTGATACCCAGGGTAACCCTACAATGTCACATCCAGTCATTAATATCGCTCTTGAAGATAGTCACTGAGTCAGTCTGCCTAACCTCTATTGGGATAATAATCAGGAATGAAGGGATCCTCTGAGTTGTGAATGTGCCCCTCCACCATGTCCTATGTATATCACTCCTGAGGTTCAAGTATTTCCAGCGTGTATCCTGGTGGGATCTGGATATTCTGAGATGCAGCATGGCCATTACATGAGGGTATGACCTGGCCTTCTATGTCAGGCACAGATTGCCTATGAAGAGGCAGTATGTCACTGAGTAGAGCTGCTGCTACTTTAACCAGTCAGTATGTGGCATCTGTTTGAGCACTTTGATCCCTTGTTGAGGTACATATGTGGTAGCCCCAGTTGCTGCAGGTGTCTGGTAAGGTGCATGCCGACAGGTTCATCATAGTCAATTATGGGCATGATGAGGGATGAGTAAAGGGGCACAATGTCCTCCCCTGGCCTACATGTGGATCCCATGATGATGTGGCCCATATAACATGCTTACCTAACCACTTTGCCCATGTTGTTGTCAAATGGTAGAATGCTATCAACCTGCGTACCCCAAGGTCCATAATTCCTTGGTCTGCACTTACTGGATTAACACATATGTGGTACATTGTGGTCACTTAGTGTTTGACAAAGGGGATGACTATACTCTTTCTGTCATTCACATTGAGGCCATGGCTGTGGCTCAAGTCGTGTGTTTGCAAGAGTCCCATTTGGAGGATGCGTGTGTTAGCTGTTGAGTTGATTATGGTGTTCGGTCTGCAGTCACCTGCGACTTGCTGAGCCACAGTACTTCCATGATGGCCTGTACCTATGACAAATATATAATGAACATGACAGCTCCTAGGGCTGTGCCTTGTGGGACACCACTTGTACCAGGTTGGAGGCTGACATGGCTCCAGCAATTCTACCATGTGTGTTCTGCCCTTGAGCCACTGTGCAATACCCATAGTGACATAGGGGTTATTATGTACACTGGTGAGCTTACCTAGGATACACAAGTGGGATATTGTATCCAAGACTTATGCAAGGTCCAGGTAGGCTGTGTGGACCTCCTACCCCTTGACAGTGGCCTTGGTGACTGTTTCAAACAAAGCAAACAGGTTTGATAGGCAGGATTTGCCATTGACAAAGCCAAACTGTGTATGGTGACATGTCTGTAGGTCCACAATATCTAGATATGTGAGGTTCATGATGATCCTTGCCATAGCTTTGCAGACAAAGCTAGTCAGACATATGGGCGAGTAGTGTCCAGGATCCGTGACAGCACCACCTGCATGTTGAGGGACCACTGTTGCTGTATGCCACTCTCTGGCCACATATCGTGTATTAAGGCTGGGATTGAACAGTGGTGTTATGTCTGGGTGTAGCTCTTCTTGTGGTTCATGTAGGACACAGCCTGGGACACTGTCTGGTCCCATTGATGCAGTGTTTATTGCTTTGGGAAGGGCATCTCTTACCTGAGCATCTGTGATGTCAGGGGGGAAGCACTGTGCTGCGAGACATATGTTCCCTTTTGGTGTGGTGGGGAGAGAAGGCAGCATTGAACCTGTCCACTAGGATGATGGCAATGTCTGTGTGTTTTATATTTTGTGTGACATATTGTATTACCTCTGAGCATATCTGGGTAGTACCACTCAGGTTACTAACATAACTACAGGCAGCCTTGTGATTATCCTCAGTGGCTTGTGGAATCCTCTCTCAAAGATGGCCTTAGACAATCATATGGGTGCCTGTAGTTGTCATCCAATACTCATCAGTGGTGCCTTCACATTTTGGGAGGTTGTTGTATCATGTAGTGGCACCATCCTTCTATTGTATAGTGTGTTTATGGCTGGTGTCCGCGCCAGGACATCTGCCTTTGGAGAATTGGGTCATGCTTTCATATGTGGCTTCATGATCCATGCATTCCTGAATGTGTCCACAGAATGACTCTATACAGGTATCTGCAGTCTGGTCCATATTTTCAACAGGCCTTGGGCCTTTGAAGGTTTCCACATCATTTATGAGGGGTGTGCACTTGCTTGACATGAGCTGTTGGCAGGCGTGCCGTCCTCCAGACAGAGCAAGGGAGGGTCACAGTCAGCTACCTGTTGGGACGTACCTCCCGGACCACATGGAAAGAGACACAGAGGAGCTCTTACAGCACCCTCTCAAACTCAGGTCTCCCACACAGCCTTCATGCTGACACAGGAGAGTTTAGATTACTCTGCAAACACCATCATACTGGGTGATGCCAGCTACCCAAACATAGACTGTGAACATTACACAAGCCACAATACCCAAGCTCTAAGGTTCCCATTGATCGGACATTCTTTGGCTATGGAACAGGTAACCAACCTTCCCACAAGAGGGGCAGATATAGTAGAGCTGATCTTTACAAACATGAGTACAAACTGCTCACCACTGGGAGTATATCCCTCATTGTTGCAATCAAACCATATACTAATCACACTGGAGTTCTGGATCCCCACATATGCAAACCACCAACACATCGATGTGTGTGGGGGAAATGTCCCTATTAGCAACCGTGACAGTATGGTACAGGATGCAGATCCCCCTTTTGAAACAGTGATGATGTCAGGACTGTATAACTATATCACCTGTAGTAAAGTCCTCAAATAATTTGCATAGCGCTCTGCTAATGCGTCTTTCTTCAGTGTCATAACGTAGTTAGGTAGGGGTTTGAATCCTGCAAAGGGAATGTATGTGTGTTAGTATGAGTGTGGTTTATGTGTGTGCACTATGCTGGGAGGGTTAACTGCCTTTTGCCAACTGGGAGAACACACTACAGGGTGCACATCCCTCCTCCTACACACAGATGATGTCAGCACCCTCTAAGTACAGCATTAGTAAGGACTTCTCCAACTACTGCAAATAGCACACTCTGCTAATGTCTGTTTCTACTGTCATTGCACAGTTAGGTATGGGTTTGAATCTTGCAAATGGAAAGTATGTGTTTTACTGTTGGTGGGGTTAGTGTGTGTGCACAATGATGGGGTGGGATGTGGCTTTTGCCACATGGGGCTATGCACTGCAGGGTGGTCATTACCCTTAACAAGCAGTGATGTTGATAGCACCCTATACAAACAAAACTACAAAACAGAAGGTGGTGGTACTGATAACACATGTAAGGTAACACTTCTTCAAGTAATGTCCACAAAACGGAGTAGGATAATCAAACAATTCTTTTATTCTATACAGACAACATGACAACAGACAACTAACTGCCAGTACTCAGTATAGTGTTACATGCTACTGTAACAGGCACATGTACCCGAATATACCTAGATAGTGTTCTGAAGCCTGAATGTGGCAAGTGTGTGGATGTGGGATGTGTCTGTGTGTGCATTTCCATATGGGAAACATGTTTGCTGTGGCAATCAGGGTACTACAGTACCTGATGCACATTACATCTTCAACTGATGAGGTTGCCTGAACCCTGTGAGTACAGGTAGAGAAGGGGATGCCAGTAGTAAACAACATAGTGCACTTCTGAAATGTGTACCTGTCATGTATCAACAGCTACTCATGTAGGGTGATAAATAATGGGAATGGCAGGTGAGTGTGTGCATGTGTGTGGGTAGCAGGGTGTGTATAAATGCATGTGTGACAGAACAGATACATGTAGCTGAATCTACATAACAGCACAAGATGCACATTGCCATAGTCAATGTTAGCATGTGATGGTGTGCAGCTGGTACACTTTGTTAAGTAGTATGGGTGCAGATAACAATTGAGGACATTCATACAGTTACTGCAGCAGGACTGCTGGGATATACACACATTTATACTGCAACAGTCAACAGTTACCAACATGTTACTACTTATACACATCTATGTAGTCACCCTGTGCATCAGCAACGTGTTTACCTTTACCTGCACCGATGTTGTAGTATGCAGGAGGTGGCACAGTGTCATCATATGCACAGGGTGTGGGTTAGGTATGCCCAAGCCGGCCACTGGTAACACCAATTGACATGTGTGTGTATGTGTGTTTGTGAGGGGCAGCAGTACAGGGTGGACCGTTGTTGGTGCAGTGTGTGTGTGTGTATGTGTTTGCCCTAGGTGTTAGGTTTCCAGGTTTCTGCATGTGTGTAAGCATGCACACAGTCCCACATAATGGCTGCCATGTACAGGGTTTTGTGGACAGCCACAGACTGCACCTGTCAGGTCATCCAGATCAGTGTCTGTGGGCATGGACACGGTACCTGTGCCTGGCAGGGGTGCTACGGGCCGTATCCGGTACTAACCCAGACTGGGTACTGTCATCGGAAGCAGGGGTGTGTTGACTGGACACAGTTCCCTGTTGGGACTGTCCAGAGCCACGTGCACGTGGTCTCCTGGGGCGTCTGGATGACAGCACAGACCCAGCATTGCTGGGGCTGGTGCTGGCACTTGAGGCACGTAAGTGGGCCCGTTGTCGTCCGCGGCCACTGCCAGCTGGTGCTCTTGCTGGCATACGGCCCGCGTCGGCGTCAAACGCACACCATCGCCCTGGCCCATGGACATCTGGTTGTGGAGCAGCTGTTCTATGCCCCACAACGTCTGTCAATGACATCTGTGAAGTTACGGATAGCATTCGCAACATCATGCATGCCGTCTGTCATGGCTATGCGACATGCTCTCAGCTCCCTCAGACCCTGTCTGGTGTACCTTTCCATACGTGCCTGTGCCTGCATGACAGTTCTAAACATAGTGGAGGTTGACATACCTCCTTGGGCACGTCGGCCAGAGGCAGTGACCCACGGATGCCCCCACGAGAACCCATGGGTGACTGTCTGCGTGGTACCACTGGAGGCCTCTGCACATGGCTGCCTTGTGAGGATGCATGTACCACAGGTACCACATTACCCTGATCTATGCCCACTGCTGACTGTCCATCACCTAGGGACAATGGTGACAAAGGATGTAACGGCAGGATGACTGTGCGCATTGACGGGGTTGAAAGCTGTGTACTGTCAATTGGCTGACCAATGGCGGACCCAGACACACCTTCCTGCACCATTACAGACATTTCATCATCATCAGTACCTGGGGCACAAGATTCAGGTTCCCTGCTGCAGGTCACCAGAGCAGCACCAGAACCTATGGGAGGAAAACATGGAACACAGATTACAGTCTCAATACATATTTGAAAGAGATGCACTTCAATACTAATGCACACATTCAGAAATGGACACATGCACTCATGGACACTAACACACATGCACACTTGGGCACAGGCACACTTGCACACATGCACACCCACAGTAAACACACACATCAGTACCGTGTTACACTACTCAATTTACTACCTGTCAATTACAGTTATTGTGAACACAGTCACCAGCATGTCTACTACAGAGTTACACTACTCTTCCTAGTTTTATAAATTGTTTTACAGATAATTTTAAAAGACTCACCAGCATGTATGGCCTGCCTCATTGCTACATGGGAGGGACCTGGAAGTGTGAAGAGAGTAATGTCAGTGGGCACATGTGTGCCATTCATTTTGCACATGATACAGTACAGTAGTACACTAGTTCCCTTATACACATCAGCTGCACATCATGTCTGTATATATATCATGATGACAGATACATACCACATGCACACCTTATGCGTGCATGAAGTAACAGTGTACAGAACAGTCATATGTACATACCAGGAGTTAACTCTAATCTCACTCTTACCTCTCTTCAAGCGTCAACTCAAACTGTACTTCCAAAACCACTGGCTTTGTTCTTCTTGGAGTACAGGCTAACGTCCCTCTCCCTACCCTCTCTTCACCCTTAACCCCTCATTGTGCATAGAAACTAGCTTCTACCCTGTTTCTTTCACCTTGATGTCCTTCTATGCTCTGACCTACTTCTCCCATCCCTCCCACCTCCTCTTGACTGTCTTCCTTCTTTTCCTCACTTCCCTTCTTGACTCCTGCCTCTTCCATATCATTGTATCTGTCATACTCCTTCTACTTCTCTACCCTTCTGAGCCCTAACTATTATGTATATGGCTTTTGCCTTATTGCATAACCATTATGCTTTAGGTAGGATTGCTTTGAAACCAACGGTACATTGTGTATGACTCTAAACTGTTTGACTTCCTTACATGTATGTTGATTTAATTAACAGGCTGGTGTACAATTCTATTATGTTGGCTGTCTGTAATGACAACTTGTCTGTCTGCCTTTATTACGTTATGTGTGGAGCTTTTCTCCACAGGCCTCTACTGAAAATGAACTTATATCCAGCTAGACTATCTGGATCAACAAATGTAAAAGTAATAACAATAAATGAATATGGCATCTTACCTGCACGCTCGCTGTCTTGCTGCTGTGTGGATCCAACCTCCATCAGGATGCATGATGGTTGCTGTTGTTCTGGGGCTGGATCCACAACACTTAGCAGTAGCCCCCCTGTCTGGTGAGGGGATGTGTGGCCACCCCCCCACCTGTGGCAGCCTGTTGCCTGCGGATATCTGCAGCACGCTGGTGGACATTTCTTATCAAATCACTGCAGTGATGTCTCACCTGCTCATATGTCCTATCATGCATGCCAACATCATTTATCCTGCTAACAAGGTTTTGCCACAGTGCAGACCTCTCCTGCTGATTCTGGGTGGTGCGTGAGAACAGGATGGCATAGTCACGCACCAGGCTCTGGTGGATCACGTCATCCTCTGCAGCAGAGTAGGCAGGATTCCATTTAGGTGCCATGTCTATCTGGAAAGGTACACAAACAGGTTATCAGCATAGTATCTCAACAATACATGGTACACATTCTATACAGGTAGTGTTAACTTCTACTTATTACTGATTGGTTAAAACCTGATTACAGTGTAGCTATCATTCTATGTCATTTGTACTAAGTACTTGGCCTTCAGACCAGTTGTTTTACATTAGGGAGGTTGGTGGCAAGCACTGTGGTGGCAGGACACATATCTTTCATCCATTGAAGTTGGGAACTGCTGATTGTGGGCCCAGTGTACAAGTGTATTACTTCTGGTATGGGCAGTTGGCCTTCAGGCCAGTTATTTAACATTAACGAGGTTTGTGGTCTGCACTCATGTGTGACAATAGGCTGTACTCTGCCATTCATAGCTGGGGACATCTGGTTTCAGGTTTATAGTGCCTGCATATCTGAGCTGTATCTTACTGACATTGCTACACCTTGTTTGTTGTAGCAAACACTACATCAGGCCTCCTGCATCTACCTTTGTTTATATGCTTGTTATCTGTTAGCTTGTTATTTCACTGGTATGCTACTTCCACATAGTACACATCTTTGCAACACATCTGTGACTCACTACTGTTATCTGCATTGCTTACTGTACGTACTTCCATGTTACACATGACAGCAAGTGACTGCTTGTCATTGTTGCATTTACTTCATTGTGACACATTGCACTTAGGTTACCTGGCATTTGCTCACTGGCGCTTTTATATCAGTCAGCAGTTGTAGGTAATGTCAGTACACCCTCACTCCCCACTGGACCTTGTTTTCAATCATTAGTGATTACAGAGTTCACAATAGTATTCTAGCATGTCCAGAGGTCAGTTGTCAGTCCCTCCTCGGTCCAGCTGGTGAGTGTGGTACTCCAGAGACAATGTTAGAACAGATGCATGTACACAGACAACCCCCTCCTCCTAACAACAAATTCAAACTCATGTGAGTGATGCAACCATATACCAGACTGGAGGCTAGGCTCTGTCTACTCAATACCGCCATAACCAGTCACGTGGCTAAGGGGATCACTCACTACACTTCCAGTCTCACGTAGACCTACCACAACAGCGGACCTAACACATGATCACACATGATCATACTTGTAGGCTCAGACCACAGCTCTGCCTATGCAGCAGAGACCTCCTAAGCAGACATCCAGGCAACCACTACCACATAAGCGAACATGTGCAACACATATCACACAAAGCCAATGTGCTGAACACTCACAGCCATTAACAGTTAACAACACACCTCATACACCTGTACTAGGTGCCTCTATCATCAGGCACACTCACATCACGTTCACCAGGCTTAACGAGTTGAGGGTCACGGTGTGCAGCCTGTCAGGCACTATGAACTGCCACATAACACAAACAGTCAGGTAACCCCAAGGCAGGTACAGGTATGACTCAGTCAATGTCCATGCTGCTGTGAATGGCCTGACACATTCCTCCCTGGACTACATGACATGAGACATTACAGAGCTCTCTGAGCACGTAGCCGAGACAGTTTGACCCTGACCTTGAGTAGCATCCTACCCTCACCTAGAACAATGCCACAATATCAAGGCACGATGATCCCTTCCAACAATTGACTGACATACTGGTGTCATTCACAGGTGTGCCAATGCCTGCCATCTTGGGGTGGTATGCTTTGCTAGGGACAGCTTGCACCTGTCACCACAGTCCTATTGACATTTGGCGGAGCCTCCTGCTACACCCATAGTGCCTGTATTAGGCAAGGCTCATAAGGCAAACCCACATCCATTTGTATCACAAAGGATGAGGAAGTAAGAGTGATGCTACTCAACACTGGACGTCTAGACCCAAGGATGCACGCACCCAAAACCCTACCTAGCATTCTGGACATCGATATCTGTGCAGTAACATGAACCTGTTTCAGGTTTCACAGGAGCACACCAGTACTACCACGTTATTGCTGTTACCATTCTTGTCGGCCACAACACTTGAACAAGGGAGGGGGAGTATCAGTATTCAATGCAGATTCCCACACCTCCACATTGGTGGCACAGTACAACATAGGTGTTAGGCCATTGAGTACAGAAGACGTAGTTGGGGACCTGGGGAAGAAACATGGTAGCGGTCTGTCATTTGTCTACCACATGGCCAATGTGGATTGACAGACATGTTATATAGCCCAGCTAATCATGACTGATTCACATGTATGGCAGGGGAGGTCATTGTGCCTCTGTACTCATCCATCATCAGGCCTATAATTGCGTACAATGCACCTTTTGGGATGTACCTAACCAGACACCTACAGCAACTGGTACAGGACAACAGTACATCATCAAGGGGATGCAATGGCTCACACAGATGTCATATGCTGCCCAGGTAAAGTGAATCCAGCTGGACTCAGTGGCATACTGCCTGTTCAGAGGCAATCTGTGCATGCCATATACAGCCATGTCCTACCTAGCAGTAATGAACGTGATGCACCTCAGGCAATCAGAGTCCCATACAGCCACATGCTCAGGAGAGCTGGACCTCAGCACTGACATACATGGACATGCTGGAGGGGCATATTCCTAACCGAGGCTCCCTTCACTCTGTAATGAGCTCACACTACTGGTTAGGCAGAGTCCCTCATTGACTCTCTTCCATAGGAATCTGGATGAGTGGATGGAGATCATAGTCGTACCCCAGCTATCACTTCTATGTCGCTGTTAGACAGAGGCAAAGTATACTAAAGTCGGACAAGGGCATAGCAGCATAACTTGTGATTGGGTGGCAAAAGACAAACACATTCTACTAGGCTTACCAATGCCCTAGGGCAAATAGCCTAGTATGAACTTATGAACTGTTCATTCTCAACTGTTCGAGCTCATTACAGAGTGAAGGGAGCCTCTCAGTTAGGAATTTGCCCCTCCAGCATGTCCATGTATGTTCTATTCAGTCGCTTACCGCTTGCTCAGAGGTGACCTTTGCCCAACATACAAGGCCATGTCAAACCCAGATTTGATGAATATGCTTCACCTAAAAAACCTAGATCCATCAGAGTCACAAGGGCGGGAGACTTAAACCTCGACACGGCTATTAATAGGACATGCTGGAGGGATAGATTCATCACCCAAAGACTCCCTATGCTGTGGAACAAAATCACGGTATATGTGAGGCAGAGCACCTCGCTGGCCTTGTTCAAGAGAAATCTTGACCAATGGATGGGAGATCGCAGATATACCCCAGGGATTACCTCCGTGTCACTGCTCGACAGAGGCACAGCAAAATAATGGGTATGGTTCCCCATACTAAAGGGGTGGCGTAAGCCACAAAACGATGGGCTAGGCTTGTAAATGCCCTCGGGCAGATAGCCTAGTATGAACCTATGAACATGTGTGTACTGCTATAGTACATCTGCCATATGTTGCATGTGTGTGTGTTGTGGGGATGCACAGGTAATGGCCAGATACTTCTGCACAGGTGACACGTCTGACACATTCTGGGTGTTCATCCATACATACTGGATGTGTGCTGCCATCCAACCCTGTGATGTGGACACACATTACTCAGCCTGGATATACATATCTGAACAACACCACAAGCACAGTACACTACCTTGCTATGTATGCATGTTATTACACAGTTATTCAGTAGTTATGACAGTGATGCTATCCATGCAGCCCACTGGGCCAGTGGAAGCCACAACACACACCGCCAGCACCTTTGCATATGCTTACCACAGACATCCCACATACTGCATGTACTGTGCACACAGTTATCTAACCCAGAACAACTGCACACCACTTATTAATCCTGTCCAGTGGACTACAGATACAGGCATATTGTATAACAATAGTAGAAGGCTACTGCAGCACAGGGCAGATTCACATGACGGAAGGCATCTGTTGTCTGCAGTGTTAAGATGCTTCACATTCACCAAATGCACAGATATTGCCAACATTGTTGCAGACAGTTTAGGTGCAGGTACCCCCATTGTCCTACACACGTGTTATTAGTTATCCCAGATGACTGTAACCTCCCTATCCTCTCACATGTCCAGGTGAGAGCCACCCTCATCATTGCAGAACACATATCATCACTGTTACCAAATGGTATCCCTGGATGTGTGCTACATTCACCCCTGGAGGACATAGCACCACATGACAGACTGATATTAATCCCTGGCCATACTACAGGATATGTACCTGAACAGTGCCATACATACACAGTGGTCCCACACCAATGAGGAGGAACCTCTACTGACCCTGGGAACTACTGCATCATATGCACAACTGGCCTTGTGTTCTAAGCTATGGAAGTGTTAGTTATGGCCCACATGTACAACAATATTACATATGTTTATATTTCATGACTATGTACACACAACCTATCTCATGGACATACCTATAGATAGTGAACTATGATACATTTGGAGGTGTCACAGTATACACAGGATTAACCTGCTACTTTGCATTACCTGTGTTTGTGGCAGCTGTTGGTGTGTCACTGGTGCTGCTTGAAGTTTGCTGCTGCTGCTGCTGCTGCTGCTGCTGCTGCTGCTGGTTTTGCTGCTGGCTGTCTTTATTTCTGTTTTGTTCTCTCTCTGTCTCTCTCTCTCTTTCTCTGTCGGTTTTGTGCAATGAATGTATTGCATGAGTGTAGTGTGGGTACTCATTGCTTTTGTAGGTATCTGCATAGGTCCATGTGATGGCCTCTGCACCAATTGTAAGGCAGCATTTGCTAATTGCATGCAGCTGGGTGTGTACTGATTGCATGTCTCACTGTGATTTCAGGACACTGCTATAAAAGGGTATGTGAGATAGGCGTTGCCCTTTCAGATTGTAGGCGTGGACCATGCTGGTATGCTGTTGACAGTGTTTTGTGAGTGTGAAGGTTAGTACATCTACCATGCTTCATGCTGTGTTGTAGATTCAGGTTGCTGCATTTATCTTGCCTGTTCCCTATAGTGAGTGTGTATGCATACTGACACCTACAACTATATGTCATATGTATTGCTATATATATATATATATATATATATATATATATATATATATATATATATATATATATATATATATATATATCTGTGTACATATACATACTTTCATATATGTACATTAGTTGACATTATTGGGTACAAGCTAACAATTAGCAGGGCTGTTTCTGTTAACACTACACTAGTATGGGAACCCAGTAATTGGGACTATAAAAGTCTGCATGACATGCTTTGGGTAGTAGACATACTATATTGCCTTTATCTTCATTCCTACTATTACGTGTTCCACTTATTTAGCACTATATTCCTGTATGAGAGTCATGGCTTAGTGGTAGGTCATACAGACTAGTGTTACAATGGTCTTGTGGTAGGGCCTACTAGTATGCTCATATTCTGCTTTTGAGTTGAGTATAGGGCCTATCAATCAAAGTGCTGGAGGCACCTTTAAGCAGTTAAAGGGCTTAGTAGGTCTCACAGGAGCCAGGCTGTGTTGCAGATTCTGGTTGCTGCATATATCTTCACTGTTTCCTGTAGTGAGTGTGTATGGCTACTGAGACCTACAACTATATTTCATATGTATTAATATATATTTATATATATGTATGTGTAGATATACATACCTTCACATATGTACATTACCTTACATTATTATGTACAAGCTAACAGGTAGCAGGGCTGTTTCTGTTCACACTGAACTAGTATGGGAATCCAGTAATTTGGCCATTAAAACTCTACCTGACATGCTTTGGATAGTACATCTCCTATATTGCCTTTATACTGATTCCTACTATTACATGTTATATTTATTTTAGCACTGTGTTCATGTGAAGCAGTCATGGCTTAGTGGTAGGTCATACAGACTAATGTTACCAAGGTCCTGGGTTTGAGACTGACAGTGGGAATTTTTTTTACTTTGCAAACTTTCAAACTGAGTACAGGACTTGTCAATCAAAGTGCTGAGGCCACCTTTAAGCAGTTAGAAGGGTAAGTAGGTCACACAGGGGTCAGGCTGTGTTGCAGATTCAGGTTGCTGCAATTATGTTCACTGTTTCCTGTAGTGAGTGTGTATGGCTACTGAGACCTACGACTATATTTCATATGTATTAATATATATTTATATATATGTATGTGTAGATATACATACCTTCACATATGTACATTACCTTACATTATTATGTACAAGCTAACAGGTAGCAGGGCTGTTTCTGTTCACACTGAACTAGTATGGGAATCCAGTAATTTGGCCATTAAAACTCTACCTGACATGCTTTAGATAGTACATCTCCTATATTGCCTTTATACTGATTCCTACTATTACATGTTATATTTATTTTAGCAGTGTGTTCTTGTAAAGCAGGCATGGCTTAGTGGTAGGTCATACAGACTAATGTTACCAAGGTCCTGGGTTCGAGACTGACAGTGGGAATTTATTTTTCTTAGCAAACTTTCAAACTGAGTACAGCACCTGTCAATCAAAGTGCCATAAAGGCACTTTTAAGCACTAAACCAGGTCTGCTTTCGTTTGCTGAGCTCACGCATGCGCACTGGTGGTGAGCTCCGCTAACACAAGCACACCAGCTAATTTCTTTGAAAGAAAAGAAAAAGGGGTGACAGGAAAGTGGTGAAAAGGGGTCACAAAGAGGGTAAGACAGTAGGGAAACAAGCGTGGGATTTGCAGGAGGGATGTAGGTAAGGCCCATAGATGCCCATGTCTTTGGCAGCAACAGCTGTGCATTTCCATGTATTTTGGTGAGACATTAGAAACCTTTCACCCCTGAGAGAGGTGTCAGGACAACATTAATAGTTGTTGTAGAGCCAATTGTAATTAACTGTTTCAATGTCAAGCAGACATGTGTGTGACATGGACAGCTATGTATGGGGCGTAATTTTTTTGTGGGTACAGAGTGCCATTTTTTTTTTTTTTCAGGTGAGAGTGGTATGTCAGGTGAAGGAAGTCGGTATAGCTGGGGAGGTAGGTTGGGTAGGTTAACAGACAAGACAGACAAGACGCATACAGGGGCGGTGTATGACACACGTGGGGGGGTTACACAATTAGGTTCATAGGTTCATAGGTTCATATACTAGGCTATAGGTTATCTGCTTCAGGCAAGCTGCTTTACTGGTTTTGTATGTCGCACCCCTTTAGTATTATAACTATACTCATTATTTGCTGTTGCTGTTTGAAAGCAGTGCACACTGAGGTAATCCCTGGTATATATCTGCGATCTCCCATCCATTGGTCAAGATTTCAGATGAACAAGGAAGGTGCTCAGCCTGGTGCTCTGCCTCATTTTTGATTTTTTGTAGGGAGTCTTAGTCTTTGGGTGATGAATCTCCATCCCTCCAGCACGCCCCATTAATAGTCGTTAGGTTTTTAAGTCACCCTAAACTTTTTTTTCTAGGTTCATAGATTAGTACTAGGCTAATTGCCCTAATGGGCCATTTTAAGCCTAGTCAATTATTATCCTTGTCCTCAAACAAAACACCTTGGGTTTGTTGTTGGGGAAACCCTAACATTTAGGCTACCCTCCCATGACGGGGACGGAGGTTGGGATTTCCAAGATGCATGAGCCCACAGATGGCAACAGTGGAACTGATATCCCCACCCATAGACAGTTGCCACTGTTCCTTCACAGCCCAGGACGGGCTGTGCTGGGGCTGTGTAGGCGGGCAATGGCCAGGGCTGTTAGCTGTGCCACACGAGCCTCGAGCTGGCGTAGGGGCCCAAGAACAGTGTCTTGGATCTCCCTTCACACCACAGACCGGACACCGCGGAGGGTGAGTGGGCGAACCCCTCCGCCACACTTGCAGAGGGGACGGGCCCCATCCCCAGC
This sequence comes from Protopterus annectens, assembly GCF_019279795.1. NCBI lineage: Eukaryota > Metazoa > Chordata > Ceratodontiformes > Protopteridae > Protopterus > Protopterus annectens. The sequence continues at coordinate 1,925,317,976 of NC_056737.1, read as the reverse complement.
GCTTCCACCCGAAGGTGGCACAGGGCCACCGGAGGGTCCGCCTGGGCACTAGTGCCAGGTGCAGTCACCAGCTGAGGTGGGAGAGGTGGGTCCGCTGGGACCTGCCTTCCCAAGCGTTCTAGGTTTGTGAGTAGTTATGTTAGTTTGGGTTAGTGGCATTGTATTCCATTCAGATTAGTTGTAACAGCATGCATTGGTATTCCCATCAAACAAACACCCAGATATTAACACCATTGAACAAGGGGCATATCAATATCACATGCATTATTTGAACAGAAATACACAGTCAAACAACATGCAGGGTTGATTAATGGCAACAGGCCATCAGATTTGCAGGTATGAACAGGGCACATGCACGAACAGACATGCATATATTTTTGAAACGGACAAATGTCCATGATTAATGAAATGTTCACATACCATTATTTAGTGGGTGTTGTTATATGGAATTATAGGGTTGGGCGGAGATAGAAAGTGATGACACATTCATATGTTACACATTGATTTACATTTATAATAGGTACACAATTAAGTTGAGGCTGATGTTTCAAAATAAATTTTATTTGACTGTCAAGCTACACCTGTTACAAATACATCACTATCCTACTTATTTTGAATTTGATCAGATACATCATCCTGCTACACTTTGATGACAGGACAGGGGACAACTATGGCTGTTTAGTCTGTCAGATAATCATTCATTCTATCTGCAAATTGTTTACTGTGATCACCATATACAGCATTTGGCTAGACATTCCAGATTCTGACACACTGAAATCAGTTTGGTATATTAAGTTGTACTTCCCACATGCATTTAGTTCTGTAGAAACACACTGGGGCTAATATATTCCGGGGTTATTACTACTTTATTTATTCATACATGACCCTTTCTGTCAGTCTCACACTTCCTGTAAATTCACAGTTCAGGTTGCTACTTCTAGGCTTTGTTCACATATTAGACTAGTGGTGATTCAAACACTTTCCAACAGCCTCACTTCTGTCATGATTCAGCATTTCAACAGGGGATATATCTCACATGTGACTACCTCAGATTCTGAAGCTGTACTCTTGAGACTACTGCAGGTTACACCATATTTAATTAATGGTGGGACATCTGTATTACAGCACTGTTTAATTCTATCAATTATATTTCCAGTTACACTTGCATACTGATGAACTTGTTGCAGCCATACCTGCAGACTTTCAAATCTTGCTTGCACATTATATTACTTTTAATCAATACACTGCAGTGTTCTGATACATGCTACAGTATAATATTTATTTACAAGTACTGGGTGGGGTTACTAACCTGCACGGTGGCGCATCCGCACCAGCCTACGGGCATGCATCTCGCGATTCATAGAGCGGACACCTGCAGCTGTAATACAAAGAAGTAATATTGGACTACACATCTCCATGGTATCAGCTAGTTGAAATCCTTACATACATAAGTAAAATGTAACTTACTCAGTAGTGGGGCGTTGGGCATATCCCGGGCCTCCTGGATCCATTCGGACAACTGGTCTTGCTTGCGTCATTTCAAGTCCGCATGGTGGTGACGGACCTGCTCACCAGTGCGTGGAATGCCAGTAGCACTGGTCAGATCACGAGCCAACTGGTCCCATACCTCTGCCCTATATGCTCCCCATGAGACCTGGCCCTGCATGAGTTGGGCCTCGTGATGATGGACAAGGAGCCAGACCATGTATCTGGACTCCTCAACACCCCAACGCTGTGCTCGAAAGCAACGTCCCTCACCTACTCCACTCATTCTGACTGCAGCTCTGATCTACAATCGTTTCTGCTGTGTATTCCCGCCTATGGGGCTTATATATGCCGATTTTCCCGCACATTTCTCTGATTGGCCGTTTTGGAATTGTATCTACTTCACTGAAAATGCTTTATCATGCTCCATTCTGGATTTTACCCCATATATATGCTATTTCTGCATTTCTAGGTATTGCTGTCATGGCTTAGTGGTTTAGTACCTTGACTCTAGTGCATGGTATCCTGGGTTCGAATCTGGCAACTGATTTTTGATTTTCCTGACAGAAATGAGTTGAGACCTGTCAATCAAACATGCCAAAAGCACTTTTAAGCACTTAAAACCAGGTCTGCGCTCGTTTGCTGAGCTAACGCATCTTGCACTGGCAGTTAGCTTGTGGAGCGGTGCGCAAACGGTGTGCGCTGGGATAAACCTTAATTGGCTAGTGACACACATGTTCAGCTAAGCACAGCTAGTTGCAAACAGTTTCAGTCTGTTAAACCAATGCCTAGCAACAGGCACGCAGTTTGCAGCTTTTTAAACACTACTCAGCTACGGGCACTCCGTCTCACAGCAGCTTAGCTATCAGTACATTTCTGACTATTTTTGTTATTGTGTTACTTCAGAATATATGCTCCGTTTCATTCCATTTTACAAAAGGGAATACATTTACATGTGTACAATACTGTCAGGGGCTTTTTAGTGCTTATTTACAAAAAAAAAAAAAGGTTGTTGTGGGGCTCGAACCCTGCCTGCCTACTCTTAGGCTGGCAACTCTACCGCTAAGCTATTACTTCTTGGCTTACTTTGCATATTTAGTTCTTATATCCTTTTCCACTGATTGCTAACTGTGATTGCTAGTAGCACACCAGACACGCACACAGTAGCAAACATTTACGGGTTTTAAAAAAAAAAGTTTTAATTTAATTTTATTACATCTCTTCACTTTATACAGTGATGGTCTATCGGGGCATGTGTTGTGTAGTGTGTTTATGCACATTTCCATGGCCTCTCTCATGGCTGTTTACTTTCAGCCATTCTAGTCTTCCGGGGGCGTGTCCGCTTGCAGGGCTTAGCCTACTGACACGCCCCCTACTCTCTTACACGGACCTTGTAAGAGTTACTAGTGTGATTCAGCATGCCTCATGCACCTCATGCATATGCATGACATGCTGACATCACACAGTTTCACTGCAGCCTCCGTGTAAGAGTTATAACTCTTACACGGAGGCTTCCTGAATCTGGCCCATTGTAATTGCAGATGTAAGACAGCTCACTGAAGAACATTACTAGTTATGCAATATTTATTTAAAAAAATGTCCATTTTGCACACACGGAGAAAAACAGCATATTCCATTACACCATCTTAGCATACATTCCAAACATTACACACAATTACAGAAATCACAAGAATTATACATAACAAAAAGGTTCTGTTTCTATACTCCCCACTCATGCCTCCTTAACTATCTCACCACTTATTCTGATACTATCCTAACTTCCCAATTACTTATTCAGTTTATCTTATCATGCATGAAATACTACTTATCCTACTTTTCCCTTCCTCCTCCATCCTTCCATAATTCCATACCCCATATCTCGGTTTTTCCTTTCACCATTTCTCCTATTATCTCTGAACATTTAGTATTCTCTCCTTCCACAGTGATTGGCAATCCCAACTTATCTACTTTTCAGTCCTAGTTGTCTATTCCTAACCATCACTGATCCGCACATTAACATTTGCAGTTTCACCTACCATCTCACTCATATAACCACACTGTTGAACTAGATGACAACAGCTGTTCACTCAGTGTCTTTTAAGTTCTCCTTACCCTCATCCACAATCAAAACCCCAACCTCCCTCCAAATACAGTGTTATCCAGTCATCATGCTACATCAGACATTCTTTCTTCAGCCTAAAAATGCACCAGCTTCTTTTACTGGTTAAAAGAGCAGGACTATTGCCATTAACGTCCTAATTGCATTCTTGCTAATTCCATTTCCCAGCTCACTTCATGTCCCACTGTTGTCCTTCTAGCAGTCTTTCATTCTCTTCTCTTCTCTTCTCTTACACATTCACATAAATCCATCCTAACTGCTCGTTGACTGCCTTACTCCACTGCCCCCATGGAATGGTTCTGGTCTCCTTCTCTTTATTGCCCCTGCCTTCATCATTCTCCTTCTTCATCCACTTCAACCATTTTACCCCCTAACACATCAAGCACTCACCTACCATTAGCTCATTCTCTGCCCTCACCTATTTCCATAGTGTAGACATCTCTTCTTTTTCCATCCATTTATCCCCCAGTCTCACAAGCTCCTTCCCCTCCCACCCCCTTGCAATAGTTTTCCATTACAAAGTCTGTCGAGATTCAGTAACATCTTTTCCTTTCTCCCATTTTCCACTTATAACCCTCCTTTCACATTACAGTTTGCTGATGCTCTCTCTACCTTTTTACATATCCATTCTTCAAATCTCCTGCTCATCACACTTCCCATTCTGTGCAAAATACCCCCTTCTCATTTTGCCTCACCACTTGCTTTACATTTGCCCTACCACATAGCTTTGCAAATCAGGTAGCCACCCCTCTGTTGTCTCGCTGTTGTCTATGTACATTCTATCCATTGCACTTGCAATCTCTCTCTCCATACAAACCTCTTATTCTTAATAACTTTTTATCTCTGTTACAAACAGAAGTGTCTTACTTAATATAGTACCCAGGGTAAAACACACATCCAAATGGTGTATACACTACCCAGCTAAAATTGTGACTTACCCACCAGTCTCTGGCTACCCCATAGTTTTCCTATCTCACCCCTCCCAGTTTCCTCTTAGCATCTCTCCTCTAGTGTTGACTATAATTAAAAACAGCTATTTTCCACACAATTAGAGTTTAAGACCACAGGTAATCATACCTTAAGTCTTCAATAAATAAATAAATAAACAAACAGCTTTCTTCAAAAATGTTTCAAAATGTTATCCCTCCTTCCTGTCCCTGCAACCTCTGCAGTGCAACACTCATTTTCGAATAATAATCACTTGAACTACTAGAAAATATGTACCAACAGGGAACACCATTGCTTTATGCCTTTTTCCCATTCCACTCCCCTCATCCCCACTCCCTGTGACTTCATCCCATTTATCACCTTGCACATCTTGGGCCTTTCATATAATGCCTTCACTACCTCAGCTATCTCTCACTGAGGCCATTATCTCCTTCATCACCATATACATAAGCCCCCAGTGAATCAATCAAACGCCTTCTTAATATCTATGAACACTGTCTCACTCCATCTTCCCTTCTCTCTTCCGCCCAGTGCATATACTTCACTATCGTCTTTGAACAATCTTCATATGAGCTTCCCTTCACAAATCCCACTTCACCCTCCTGTACCATCTTTCCTATAACTTCCTTTAACCCTTTCACCTGAATTCTTGTAAAAGTCCTTTTATCTCTATTTATCAAAGAGATCCTGTTTCCTGAGTATTCCTTTTTGCATCCCCCTTTGGACAGCACCAAAGTGATTACCTACCCCACTGACATAGGTACATGCCCATCTCTTAACACCCCTCACATCACCTATACATGGCTCCATCAACTTCCACACATCTCCCTTTATCATCTTATAAAATCTGCCAAGAATCCATTGCTGTCAACACCCCCACCCCCCCACCAATAAATAAATTAGCACCTCTTTGACATCCTTATCTAGCATACTTTCCCTACCCAAACACTGCCTGGCCCTTCTGTTGAGGACATTCTCATTCAGAACCACTGCCTTTTCCAGTGCTCCGCCTCCCTTTCAACCTCATCCTTATACAAAACCTCATGAAAATCTTCAAACATCCCATTAGTCTTTCTCCTTCCACAAATGTGCTTCCTAACCTTACAGATTAGACCTTCCATTAACTTATCTCCCTTTTCTCCTTCAGTTTCTATGACATATACTCGGCTTCCACCTCCTCTTCAGACGACTACTCACCCATCTTCCTAACAAGCTCTATGTCACGCTTAGTCTACATTTTCTTCTAAGTCCATGTCTTAATCACCTTTTTCCTAATCTTCCTTGTTTTTTGTACCTTCACCCACTCTCCTCTACCTATAATCACTACCGCCTTAGCACCTTCTCCCACCCTTCCATCATCACATCCTACCTCCTTGCCATACATACATGTCTCTCCATAATTCTTCTCCATGCTATCATCATAACATGCCAAGACACTAGCCCTTTCCCATATGCCTAGCAATTTAACTAAACACCTCATTTGCCATTGCTTTAATCAATGCTGTCTTTCCTCCTTCCTACATTGATCCACTACCTATTCTCCTGAGTGCAACCTCTGCTGACATCCCATCTTACGTGCAAGTCATGACTAAACTACTCCCCTCCTACGTCCAGCTTGTCAGTGTCTTCAACCACCCTGTCCCTCACCAATATGCTGTTCATGTGACAGGCCTGATAACATTTGTCCTATGTGTTGCCTTTCTTCACCATCCACAAATCCTCAGACCCTAGGTCAGTAACTCCTCTGATTATACACCCTATGGCTAGCCTGTCTGACTCATGATCCATTGCTATCTTAAAACCTCCAACCACCACCACCCTGTAGATTTCCATCATCCCTTCTACACTGACAAAGCTAACCTTCTAGCACCTTCCATCCATCTATCCTCATTGATCCTTGCTGTACATTCTGCATGCTCTTTTTTTGGTTCTCAGGACATTGTTGGAGACAGCTAGCATTTGTACTTTTGCTTATCAAGCCCCACAACTCTGGAACTTACTGCTACGGTGGCTTTGGAAGTGTTACATCTTGGCCTGCTTCAAGCGATCCCACAAAACCCATTTATTTATTTATTTCCTAGATTCATAGGTTCATACTAGGCTAATGACCACCAGAGTCTTTAGAAGCCTAGCCGTGCAATCCAACCCAGTTCTGTCCCAGCATAACTTGGACACCTATATGATGGGGTATGTTACTAAGAGGGTAGCTAAGGGTTATATGTGTGGGGGGTATGTTAGTTGGGGATTAATTTACTTTTCTTCCTTATTTCTACAATTGTATTTTCCATACAATACCATGTCCACATTAGTATGTTTAAAAGCCTTTCCATTTATATGCTTCTTTAAACATTTTTTAAAAACTTTCATTATTTTACACTAGAAAAAAAAGTTTCAATGTTTCCACCACATTATAGTTCACATCACTTTTAACAGGTAATTTATCCAATGATATTCGCCACAAAAAATCTTCTGCTTCATGAAACAACTCATACCTTTCTTGTCTTTTATTTATTGCTTTTTACAATTCTCCCCTATTTTCCCCAATGGTTCTACATAATAATTCTCCTTTTCTTCCAGATTTCCAGTAACACTTTTCCTTTTGTAATTCCTCCCACCCACACTTCTTTATACTTTTCAAATATAAATCTTCCTAATGTAGAACTGTTTTCATAAGTTTTTTTTTGCAAAACCCAATATAGATGTATTGAATCCAAAAAACTACTGGATTAACTAAATTCAACCAACCCTCCCTTCCCTTTACAATTGTTTATAATTTCTCTTTACCAGATGTGATTAAGAACCCCACAACCTCCCAAAATAATAATAATAATTCACTCTCCATACATCTAACAAACGTAAGCACACTTCCTAAATAACCTGTTTTCCTAGATACATTAATATATTTTTCTCAGTGATAACCTAAACGCTTTCCACCATTCTGTCAATTTTCTTATTTTTTTAAATTTTCCTCCATTGTTCTGTTAAAATGCAATAACCACCAAATCTTACTCCTATCACACTTATTTCCTTCTTTAAACAAAAAAAATACCAGCAATATTTACTACTTCTCCAAACCACTTACTTTTTGTTTATTAAGCTTTAGTCCAACCTTTCATAACATTTCTTTCGCTGTAATACTGGCCTACTTTGTCCACCATCTACTCTTATCTATCAACACCAAATCATCTGAATATCCTAAAATAAAATGTCAAAGAGGACAGATTATGGCGGTTCAGGCACATGTGCAGAGAAGCAATAGACGATCTGGTGAAGAAGATTTGAGACAGACAGGAAGATGGCAAGAAGAAACGAGAGCATCCAAGAAAGAGGTAGATGGATTGTGTGAGAAATGATCTGTGACAGGCATGAGCATCACAAAGGCAGGAGAGTGGCACTGAATCGAGAGAGATGGTGACAGTTGACCCAACACAGCAACCCCATGTAGAAAAAATGTGAAAAAAAGGGAGTTGACATTATTGATGTGTTAAATGTGTACAACCTTTTCTCGATGATAACCTAAACACTTTTCACCATTCTGTCAATTTTCTTATTTTTTTTTATTTTATTCCATTGTTATGTTAGAATTCAATTTTTGTTTGTCTTTCAGCTTTTTCCCGGTAAGGGGTCACCACAGCAGAACTCCGGTCCGCTAATGATTGGCAGTAGATTTTTACGAAACGCCGAGGTGCCAGCTCGACGCCCAACCTTCAACGAAGGCATGCCCATTTACACACGCATGTCTTTCGAACACTACCCAACCGTGGGGAGGACATGCAGACTCCACACAGAAGGCACTCCCAAGCCAAGCCAAGAATCGAACGGGAGAACCTCTTGCTGTGAGGTAACAAAGCTACCACAGTACCACCGTGGCATTTGTTATGTTATAATTCAATAACCACCATATATTACTCCTACCACACTTATTTCTTTCTTTGACACAATAAACAGAACATGCTGGAGGGATAGATTCCTGTCCCAGAGACTTTCCATACTCTGGAACAAACTACCCATTCATGTCAAGCAAAGCTCCTCATTGGCCCTCTTAAAGAAAAATCTTGACGGTTGGATGGGAAATAGAAAATTCACTCCAGGGATCACTTCTGTGGTGCTGCTCGACAGGGACACAGGAAAATAATTTTCTTGGGTGGCGAAAGCCAGGGAATCTTTTTAGCTAGGCTTATATAGGCCTCAGGGCTGATAGCCTAGTACCTACCTATGAACCTATGAAAAACTAATACCAGCTATATTTACTACTTCTCCAAACTCCTTACTTTTTGTTTATTAAGCTTGAGTCTAACATTTCTTAACATTTCTTCCGATGTAATAATGGCCTACTTAGTCCATCATCTACTTGTAGCTGTTAATGCCAACTCATCTAAATATTCTGACATAAATGGCACCTGTATCTTTTCTTTGATTTCCATCCAACCTCTTTCAACTCTGATTTGCATGTCTGTATCACAGCATTCATAATCATTACAAACAAAAACAAATACATACATACTCAATGGGAAACCTTGTTTTACCCCTCTTTTTTGCTTTTTTTTTTTTCCTATTCAACCATTCACCATCACTGATACATGAACATTCTCATATACTGTTTTAACAGTATATCTATCTATTTTTCCCCTCTACCATTTCCTTCCAGAATAATCAACATTTGTTCATTACAAATACGTCAAAATGCCTTAGCCACATCACACACCACTACCCTCTCTATATCACCTTCCCTTAAAATACAGTCTATTACCTCTTTCAGCATAATAAACATTTCACTTACTTGTCTTCCTTTAATTCCATTCAGTTTCTCATTAAGTCCTTCACCCATAATATTCAACATTCTTTTCTCAATTATTTTTGTAAATATTCTATAATCATTCTATAATCAAAATTCCATAATGATATGGGTCTCCATTTTTTTTATGTCTTCCCTCTCTCCTTTTTCCATTTAGATTATATTACTTCTTCACAAGTAAGTGTAAAAAGAATTCCTCAGTTCACTGGTCAAATTCCCCCTAGTCAACTTGATACCACCTTTGGTTTTCCATGAAAAGAGGCCATTAGCCTAGTGGGACTAAAATAGTTAAACTGTAAATAAATAAAAATAGCCAGTCATTCTGCCTCATGCCTCACCTAGTCCTGTCATTTCATTATGCCAATTAGGGTTCGATTGTTGGCTTCCCCCCGTATCAAAACTGGTAACCCACAATTTACCACACTCACCTAGAGAAGCTTAGATTAGATTTTCAATTTTCTACTGGGTCTCATCCCATTCCCCTCAAGCACAAACTGGTAAGCTCCAATATAAATGCATGGCTCTTGAGACTTTCAGTCTAGGTCCTGACTTGTCCATCTACCTGTGCACTCCCTGGGATAGAACTCTACTCGGGCCTGCTCTGACTGGGACATCAACCTCATTCCCATCAGACACCTGCCCATTTTTCATTTAGCATAGGCTCCCTTTCCTGATTTTCTTCTAGAACCAGTGAGTAATTAAATTCCAGATAATGGAAGTGATTTCCTATAGGTAAGGGCCAGGCAAATTCACTCTTTCTTAGTGACACCTCTCTATTTTCTTTGGGCCAGGAAGCATGCTCCATCTCATTGTTTATTTACCCACAATACTTGTTTACCAGTACATGTCTCTCCCAATTTAAGCTATATTATTTTTCCATTTCCCTTGGTTTCTCTGTCTTAACTATGAATTGACATGTTGATACCCTGGCATATCATCACACTCATGTTTTAATTATTCTCTCCAAGGCTTTCTTGCCTTTTAGCACCTTTCAGTCAGGACATTGAGAATTATGTTCAAGCCTAGAGTAATAACTCCCTCACAGTAACCTTCCACTCATCCCACATCTTAATTATCTAACGAATCCTCTCTTTTACATGACAACTGTATTTGACATGAACTCTTGATTCTGGTCCCTAATTATAGTGGTTTCCTATACCATTAGCCATTTTCTCAGTCACAGTGGGACCAGTCACAAAAAGTAATCTGGATGGTGTAGATAGACCAAGATGGGGGCACCGGGTGGTGTTGGGGGGATGCTGTGGAGCCATTTTGCCTAGGGCTCTAGTTGACCAAAGGCTGGACCTCTTTTTGGGTAACTGTTCTTAGACTTACTTTTAAATATTGTAGTGTGCTACAATTTCCCATTCTAAAAACAATTCCTGATTAGTGTGCATGTATACCCATAACTACAATCAGTACAGAACTCAAACTGCGGCATGATGTTGATAGAGCTAACACCTTAGTGACTGGGTTAAGCAAACCACTTTCTCTATTTCACAATATTTGTGTTTCTAATGTAGAAATGCATGCAAAACATTCAGATGGTTGCTTACCCCTAATCTCCTTAATAGTACTGATTGCACACTTCAGGCTAAGAGGCTGCTCTTCTTGACTTGCCACAGTGGGATTCTCAGCATGTTGAACTTTTCTAACAATTGATAATACCAAGGACTTCACTTTCCTCCAAAGCATAAAGTAGAAACAATATGATTAAAACATGAGCTAAGTTAGATGTTCTTCTTGTGGAAAGTGTTTTTTTCTGTCTGGAGGTTTGTCATATTCTCTTACTACATCCTTAATACATTCATATGTCTTCATCCAACCTAGTCTGTCTATGAGTATGTAGTGAAAAGAATGGGTCAACCATGGAATCAAAAAGAGGAGAGCTGAAACTCAGTAGGTACTATGGTTATTGACACCAAAATCCCTGTGGTCAGGGACTAGTTGAAAGACTTAGTGGACTACTGCATGGGCCACAATGATTAAGAATCCAGAAAAAAAGGAGAGCATACTTTTAGATCCAGTGGTGAGAAATGTACTAAAAGGTTAAAAACAGCTAAGGATGGAAACCTAGGGAAAGAAAGCCAAGACAGCTCAGGCAAATCTGAAAACTGTGGCTGGGGACCTCTGTGAGATGCCTGCCTGTGACAGAGGTGACCTAGGCTGAAGTAACAGTCCAAATGCCAAGGGCAAGTCTGTGGAACCAATAAGTGGAAAAACTTTTACTCACCCTCCTGAGAAGATGGGTAATGAGGTTTCCCATTATTCCTGTATTAGCACCTCTGGTATAGACCATAGGAACTGCAGTAGTGACTTGCATAATTAACAGAACAAACACTTTGCAAAGGTTCCTATGAAGCAAAGCTTCTGCATTCTCAAATGTGTGAACAGAATATCAGAGTAAAGTAATAACCCCCTTAATAACAGTATAACAGTAAACACAGTATGATGGAGTAATCAACACTATCTCAAATTCCAGCTCAACATGGAGTATGAAAAACTTATGGCAGGGACTATGAAAAGAACGGTAATACCAAATAGTCAACTAGGTGGACAGCAAAATGTATGTTAAAATGAGGGGACCACTCTGATGAAGAACTCCATCAGGCCTGCCTCCATGGCAACCATAACTTAGAGAAATGTATGGTAACCAGGGTGTTCAGAATGCTGTAAGACAGAAGTTCAGTGTAGCTGACAAAAATAATAATAGTCAGAGTTGTACATCACAAGCATATTATTACAGCCTAGAACAGCAAGTGGACTAAATGCTAAAGGTTCAGAGGGCAGAAAACAAACACTAGTCCAAAGATCCGAGATCTTGAGAGGGGAGAATGGCAAAAAGATTATACAAATCAGACTGCCATGCAGGAACAGGACTATGTTGCAGAATTTAGTTAGGTACATTGGTATGTATATATTTTCTTACCAGCAGCAAACTTTGCAATTAAACGATATGTCAATTTACATCTAGAGTAATTTTTCCAAGTGAAAGCAGAAAATAATATTACCAGAATAGTAGAACAGATAGTACATTAAATGACTAATTATGCATTTTGATTCAGGAATCAGGCATTTACTTACTCTGTATACTGACTTCAGTTTATAGTCAATAGTGCATAGTAAATTACATATATATATATATATATATATATATATATATATATATACATATATATATATATATATATATATATATATATATATATATATATATATATATATATATATACACACATATATATATATATATATATATATATATATATATATATATATATATATATATACATACACATATATATATATATATATATATTTTGTGGTGAGGCCTGGGTGGCCTGTCTGGAGCAAAGCTGACAGAGTAGATTTAAGCGCTTTCGCTGCTTTTATTGAGCAATATGAACTTCTTCAGAAATATTTCTGAAGAAGTTCATATTGCTCAATAAAAGCAGCGAACGAAAGCGCTTAAATCTACTTTCCGTGTCAGCGTTTTCTTTGCTCCACCCAGGCCTCACCACAAAGTATAAGTTTCATTTTTCCTGGTAGTAGCAGTACGTTTTGTATATATATATATATATATATATATATATATATATATATATATATATATATATATATATATATACATATATATATGTATATATATATACATATATATATATATATATATATATATATATATATATATATATATATATATATATACATAAATATATATATATATATATATATATATATATATATGCATATATATATATATATATATATATATATATATATATATATATATATATATATATATATATGCATATATACATACATATATATATATATATATATATATATATATATATATATATATATATATATATATGTATATACGGGATCCATACTGTCTACCGAATGACTGTTTCACCGAAAGTGAAATGGCCAAGAACACTTTCGCAAAAGTGCTTTTCACCGAAAAAGCACTTTTGTGACAGTGTGCTAAAAAAAAAAAAAAGAGAGAAAAATGTGGGGAAATGGATGTTGCTGACATCGTAGCACAGTAGGATAACGGAATCTCGGAGTGAGAATATAAACGTAGGGGGGGTGCAGCCCCCCCACATGGGGGTTGCAGGGGGGGCTTGCCCCCCTGTGTAAACATGAGTTCTGTGGGTTTTTTTTCAATTTTGTTATTTGTTTTTTTTTTTTCAATTTTGTTATTTATTTTTTTTGCACACTTTAGTGAAGATGCTTTTTTCTGTGAAAAGCACTTTCGCTAAAGTGTGTTCGGACATTTTAGTTTCGGTTAAAAGTGCTTTCATTCAAGAGTCCTAGATCCATACACACACACACACACACACACACACACACACATATATATATATATATATATATATATATATATATATATATATAAAGAAAACAGGATAAAGCTTGTCCCACTGTAGCAACCATATACCTGCATTCTGGTATTACTGATAGGTTCATAGGTACATAGGTAGGTGCTAGGCTATCTGCCCGAAATCATTTATAAGCCTAGCCAGAATGTGTTGACTTTTGCTGCCCCCTTAGATTAGTTCCCTGTGTCTCTGTTCAGCAGATACACTGAAGTGATCCCAGGGTAAACTTTCTGTTTCCCATCCACTCGTCAAGGTTTCTCTTGAAGAGTGTTAGTGAGGAGCTCTGCCTAATGTTGATTGGAATGTTGTTCCAAAGCATGGGAAGTCTCTGGGACAAGAATCTATTCCTCCAGCACATCCTATTTATTGTTGTGGTGAGGTTTAGATCCCTAGAGTGTGTGGCTCGAGGGAATAAGATTTTCTTTAGGTGGAGCATGTCCATCAATTCTGGGTTGGACATGGCCTTGTATGTCAGGCAGAAATCACCTCTGAGCAGGTGGTATGCAACCTAGTACAGCTGGAGTTTCTTCAGTCGAGCTGCATAGGGCATCTGTTTGAGGCCAGTGATCCTCTTGGTGAGGTACTTCTGTGGCCTTTCCAACTGTTGCAGGTGTCTTGTAAGGTACATCCCAAATGGGGCGTCGTACTCTATGATGGGTCTGATGAGTGATGAGTAGAGGGGCATGATGACCTCTTTTGATCTGGATGCAAACCCTTTTGTGATTAGGTGATTTTCTAACCACTTAGGAAATGTCATTATCAAAGCAGAGATTACTATCTACTTGGGTCCCCAGATCCCTTATTACGTTTATCGTATTTAGGGGACTACCACCTATGTGGTAGTCTGTGGGTACTTTGTTATTTCAAAAGGGAATAACTATGCACTTTTTGGCATTTAGCTTGAGGCCATGATTTTGACACCAGTTATCCGTCTCAGTGAGACTCTTTTGGAGGATGTCTGTGTCAGCCGGTGAGTCAATTATAGTCCCTAGTTTGCAGTCGTCTGTGAACTTGGCCAGCCATAGTCCTCCTGTGCTTGTCTGTACTTCTGAGAAGTATATGCCGAACAGGATGGATCCTAGGACTGAGCCCTGGGGAACACCACTTGTAACCAGTTTAGAGTCAGACCTAGCTCCCGCAATTCTCACCATGTGGGCTTTGTCCGTGAGCCAATTGGCAACCCATCTTGTGACATAGGGGTTTATGTTCAGGCTGGTGAGCTTGTCTATAATACCATAATGGGGAATGGTGTGGAAGGCCTTTGCGAGGTCTAGGTAGGCTGTGTGTACCACCTTTCCCTCATCTATAGCCTTGGTAACTGTCTCAAAGATGTCCACCAGGTTTAGAAGGCATGATCTGCCCTTAACAGCCGAACTGGGTAGAAACCAGTGTTTGGAGGTTCCCAATGTCTCTGTTAATGAGTTCCATGATGATGTGCTCCATAGCCTTGCAGACTAAGCTAGTCAGGCGTATAGGGCAATAGTTCCTGGGGTCTGTTGTGAATAACTGTTGCTGTGCAGCACTCTATGGGTACATAGCCTGTGGAGAGGCTAAGTTTGAACAGTGTGTTTAGGTGAGGGGTTAGTTCATCTTTGAGTTCATGTAGGACACAGCCTGGGACACCATCCGGTCCCATTGATGCTGTGTTTTTGGCTTCAGAGAGGGCTATTTTAACCTGAGTGTCTGTGATTTCAGGGGCTCTACATTCTTCTGGTATGGTTATGGGCCCTTTTACGGGTGAGAGGGGGGTGAAGTTTGCACTGAACCTGTCTGCTAGGATACTGGCAATATCAGTTGGTTCAGTGTATTTTGTGCCATTCTGTACTAACTCCAAGCAGATCTGAGCATTGCCACGTAGATTCTTGACATAGCTAAAGAATGCCTTGTGGTTATCTTTGGAGTCCTTGGCAAGTTTCCTTCCAAAGCTCGCCTTGGATGATTTTATGAGAGATCGTAGTTTTTTGCTGATACTGATCAGGGATGTCTTCCCTTCTTGGGATTTTACTCTTTTCTGTACTAGTTTCCTTTTTCTATTGTATAGCTTGTTTATGGCAGGGGTCCACCAGATTGGTTTCCTTTTCTTAGAGGAGTGAGTCTTGTTTTTATTTGTATATCACGATCCATGCATTCTTGTAGGTGCCCATAGAATGCATTAGTAAAGGATTTTGCATGGACAGCGTTATCCTTTAGCATGGGAGCTTTGAAACTTTCCATCTCTGTCTTAAGTAACTTGAAGTTTGCTTTTGAAAAGTTTTTCACGGTGGTTTCCTGGTACGCAAAACCGGGCAAATGCGTTTTTTATAGCAGGAAAATGAAAGAGATAGAAATTAGCCCAAAATGGCCAATAAACTACTACTTTCTGGGCTGAAACCACTCCTCCAGGGACACATAGGCTGCTCAAAGCTCCCATCTCTCACAGGTGAACAGATAAACTTCCTTCTATCTAAGTAAGGTATGGGCAAACACAGAGATTTGTAACACAGCTCTAAATTCAGCACTAACCTGAAAACTGGACTATACTAGCTTAGAAAAACGGGAAACCAGTATATATATATATATATATATATATATATATATATATATATATATATATATATATATATATATATATATTTTTTTTTTTTTTTTTCAGAAAATAAAGCAGATAGAATCAAAAAAGACTTTAAATGTGCATAAAAAGATGCTTATTGTTATATATCTCAGTTCAGAGTTGTAGTCAATGCCCCTATTAATAAAGTAAGAAGAAACACAAACACTTTAACTGAAAATCCATTTCCTTGAAACAAAACAAGTATTTTTCTTAGGAACAGAATTCATTCCATTTCTGAAGTCAACAGAGTTCCTAGACATCTGACCATACATGCCTTGTCAGATTTTAACTATCAGAATATAAATCTTTGAAAACAAAGGATGCAGATTTAGATTGTGCGGGGTCGCTGTTTGTGTAAAACTGCTATGTGCTAGAGGTGGGAAGTTTCATCGGCCCTATTATTCAATAACTGTGGGGTTAATATATAAGTTCAAGAAGTGTTGGTGGGCATGTTTCTCCCAAGTAGAAGATACAGGAGGGGTTACCCCCCCCCAACAAATATTTTTATTTAGGGAGATGTGCTTCTTAAAGTTTTGAGATCAAACAGACTTTTCTTGATTGATCGTGCATCAGAGTAACATAGGGAAACCTTGCACTCATCATCAAACTCACGGCTCCTGACTTAACTTGAGGAAAATAATATAGTGATGAATCAGATTTTTACATCAAGCTTATATCCATTTCATACTATATGTTTTGCCCTCCTCTTCTCTGTAATGACCTCAGTCATTCCAAATATATTGTTTTCTGGACTCCAGGTTAACAAAAAAGTTTTTTTTTTTTTTTTTTACTACAGTTAAATTTAATTAGAAGCATGCCAGTAGTAAAATATACAGAAATACTATTCAAGTTAGGCCTGAAAAGTGAATGAGTGCTTAAAAAAGAGTATAACCATCAAAGGACCAAAGTATGTTACTACCTGCTTCCGGTTGTATGTTACTTGCAAAAATGGAAAAAAGAAATAGCTATGTACTGAATCTTGTGAACCCAAAGGAACTCCTTTAGATATGGAATATGCTTAATTTCTGAGCCTACAATTTTACCAGGAGAAGCACATTTTGTGTAAAGGTTTGTGACAATAAACACATTTTGATTTACTTGAGCCAAGTTTGTCATTTGTGTCTAGAATTCCATAACAGATATTAATTAGGTAAATGCAATAAACTAGTCAACAACAGCAGAATCAATTCCAAAAGCAGACAACGTATGCAGTACAATATATTTAGCATTCATCATCATCTTTAGGCTTTTCACGTTAGGGGTCGCCACAGCGGATCATCTCTTTCCATTTCTTCCTATCCTCTGCATCTTGCTCTGTCACATCAACCGCCTGCATGTCCTCTCTCACCACGTCCATAAACCTTATCTTAGGCCTTCCTCTTTTCCTCTTACCTGGCAGCTCCATCCTTAGCATGTTTTCCCAATATACCCATCATCCCTCCTCAGCACATGTCCAAACCAAAGCAATCTCATCTCTCTTGCTTTGTCTCCAAACTGTCCAACATGAGCTGACCCTCTAATATACTGATTCCTAATCCTATCCATCCTAGTCACACCAAGTGCAAATCTTAACATCTTTAACTCTGCCACATCCAGCTCTGACTCCTGCCTTTTTGTCAATGCCACTATCTCCAACCCATATAACATAGCTGGTCTCACTACCCTCTTGTAGACCTTCCTTTTCACTCTTACTGGTACCCGTCTATCACAAATCATCCTGACACTCTTCTCCACCCATTCCACCCTGCCTGTACTCTCTTCTTCAGCTCTCTTCCACATTCACCATTTCTCTGAACTGTTGATCCCAAGTACTTAAACTCGCCCACCGTTACCAACTCTACTCCATGCATCCTCACCATTCCTCTCTCTCCCTCTCATTTACACACATATATTCTGTCATAGCCCTGCTGATCTTTATTTCTCTGCTCTCTAGAGCATATCTCCACCTCTCCAGAATTTCCTCAACCTGATTCCTACTCTCACTACAGATCACAATGTAATCTGCAAACATCATAGTCCATGGGGCCTCCTGTCTGATCTCATCTGTCAACCTTTCCATCACCACTGCAAATAAGAAAGGACTCAGAGCTGATCCTTGATGTAATCCCACCTCCACCTTAAATGGATCTGTCACTCCCACTGCAGTCCTCACCACTGTCACACAACCCTCGTACATATCCTGTACCACTCTTACATACTTCTCTGCCACTCCCAACTTCCTCATACAATACCACAACTCTTCTCTAGGCACCCTGTCATATGCTTTCTCCAAGTCTACAAAGACACAGTGCAACTCCTTCTGACCTTCTCTGTATTTCTCCAATAACTCTCTCAGAGCAAACATTGCATCTGTAATGCTCTTTTCTGGCATGAAACCATACTGATGATCACTAATCATCACCTCCCTTCTTAACCTAGCTTCTACTACTCTTTCCCATAACTTCAAGCTGTGACTGATCAATTTTATCCCTCTGTAGTTACTGCAGCTCTGCACATCACTCTTATTATTAAAGATACATACCAAAACACTTTTTCTCCACTCCTCAGGCATCCTCTGACTTTCCAAAATTTCATTAAACAATCTAGTTAAACATTCCACTGCCATTTCTCCTAAGCACCTCCATGCTTCCATTGGTATGTCATCTGGGCCAACAGCCTTTCCATTCTTCATCCTCTTCATAGCTGTCCTTACTTCCTCCTTGCTAATCTGTTTCACTTCCTGATTCACTACCCCCACATCATCCAACCTTCTCTCTCTCATTCTCTTCATTCATCAGCCTCTCAAAATACTCTTTCCATCTACTCAACACACTCTCCTCTCTTGTGAGTACCTTTCCCTCACTATGCTTTATCACACTTACTTGTTGCACATCTTTCCCAGCTCTGTCCCTCTGTCTAGCCAATCAGTACAGATCATTTTCTCCCTCTTTAGTGTCCAATCTCTCATACAATTCTCCATACGCCTTATCCTTAGCTTTCACCACCTCTCTCTTTGCCATGCGCCTCATCTCCTTATACTCATGTCTACTTTCTTCATCTCTTTGACAATCCCACTTCTTCTTCACCAGCCTCTTCCTCTGTATACTCTCC
Source organism: Protopterus annectens (assembly GCF_019279795.1). Lineage (NCBI taxonomy): Eukaryota > Metazoa > Chordata > Ceratodontiformes > Protopteridae > Protopterus > Protopterus annectens. The sequence goes on along the minus strand of NC_056737.1, from coordinate 1,925,298,561 downwards.
TGAACTTCCTCATTCCACCACCAGATCTCCTTGTCCTCCTTCCTCTGTCCAGATGTCAAACCAAGCACCTTTCTAGCAGTCTCCCTTACTAGTTCTGCTGTAGTTACCCAGCTATTCGGTAACTCTCCATTGCCTCCCAGTGCCTGTCATAACTCTTCCCTAAATTCCACTTCACAATCACCCTTTTTTAACTTCCACCATTTAATCCTTGGCACTGCTTTCACACTCCCCCTCCACTTCTTGATCACCAACGTCATCCTACAGACAACCATTCTATGCTGCTTAACTACACTTTCCCCTGCCACCACTTTACAGTCTCCAATCTCCTTCAGACTGGCCCTCCAACATAGGATATAATCCACCTGTGTGCATCTTCCTCCACTCTTGTACGTCACCCTATGCTCCTCCCTCTTCTTAAAATATGTATTCACCACAGCCATGTCCATCCTTTTCACAAAATCCACAATCATCTGACCTTCTGCATTCCTCTCCTTAACACCATGCCTACCCATCACTTCCTCATCCCCTCTGTTCACTTCACCAACATGCCCATTAAAGTCCGCTCCAATCACTAGTCTCTCATCCTTGGGTACACTCACCACAACTTCATCCAACTCGCTCCAAAATTTCTCTTTCTCATCCATTGCACACCCAACTTGTGGAGCATATGCACTAACAACATTCATCATTACACCATCAATTTCGAGCTTCATAAACATCACTCTGTCAGACACTCTCTTCATGTCTAAAACACTCTTGGCATATTGTTCCTTTAGTATAACCCCTACCCTATTTCTACTGCCATCCACACCATGATAGAACAATTTGAACCCGTTTCCTAAACACCTGGCCTTACTTTCCTTCCATCTGGTCTCTTGCACACACAATATATCAACCTTCCTTCTCTCCATCATATCAGCTAGCTCTCTTCCTATACCAGTCATACTGCCAACATTCAAAGTTCCTACCCTCACTGCTACACTCCTAACCTTCCTCCTCTCTTCCTGCCTTTGGGCATGCCTTTGCCCTCTTCTTCTCCTTCGGCCAACAGTAGCCCAATTTCCACCAGCACCCTGTTGGCTAACAGTACTGGTGGCGGTCGTTGTTAACCCGGGCCTCGACCGATCCAGTATGGAAATATAAAATTTTTGTGCCATAAGTGTTGTGGCAGAATTTTTACGCCGAATGCCCTTCCTGATGCAACCCTCCCCATTTATCCGGGCTTGGGACCGGCACAAAGAAATGCACTGGCTTGTGCATCCACAGTGGCTGGGTTACAATATATTTAGTAGTATGGTATAATAATACTAGCAGAAGGCCGTGATTTGTCCACTTCATCTAGTTGTCATGGCTAGATTTTAAGCAGCTGATTCTTCCTTTCCCCTGCTCTTTCCCCTCTTCCTTCTGGTTTAAAATTCCTGAAGCCATCTGTCAGCATATTTTGTACAATGTATTGTCCCATGTGCTAACAGGAACTATCATCATTCCTGTCTTATAGTTCTTACTTATTTATTTATTTGATTTGCAGACCAGTTAATTAAGCTGGTCCAAGGACCCTTTTCAGTTTTAAATCTTGGTCAAATGGCCACGAATGTATCCTGATACACCCATTTTTCTTCCTGACTACCATCCAAAAGGTTAGACTCTAAGTGGTATGCCATATCACATCTCTCTCGCTCTGTATATATGTATATGTGTATATATATATATATATATATATATATATATACACACACACACACACACACACACACACACACACACATTTATATTATCTTCTCTGTTGTGCAACTGCCAAGCACGCAAGTCATTCCTCTTAATTCACCCCACAGCCTCCTCACCATTTGCAGACTGTCTGCCAGTAGTAGTTCATTTTCTGTACATAACCATCAGAACTGGACTCACAAACTCTTTCAAATGAGACTATGAGAGAGTCCAAAAAAATGAAAGGATGGCTGCATTGCCTCTCCTGACCACCTCCCCTTGCTATGCATTGAATGACCTGCTGTGCTTAGGCACTGACTGCCACTTCACATTGCCTCATAAGATTCATCCTGGAGCTGGCATGATCTGCTGTGCTAAGGATGTTTTTTCAGGAGACGTTTACAACCCCTCAGATTATCAGGTGTGAGGTGTAAATCAAACAGGTTCAAGGATGACCAGGTAATATCTTGTCTCACATTAAAGCCACCCAAGAAAGCCATTAAATAGAGACAATTACTTATTTTCTTAATCCAAATTATCTGAAACAGGAAAACTAAAAAAAGATAATCACAAAAGGGAATGCAGCAGATGTTTCAACAGCTTCAGTGAGCTTTTGCATATTAATACATCTGCAATGATTGTCTGCAGACATCTATAGCATTGTTAATTAATTGCCAGCTAGTTCAGTAACTTACAAGTTCATCCTGCCAATAATCAAAATCATGACAGAAGCACTTGTTTTTTTTAATTCATTGTTATTATTTTCATTTAGAACGTTCCTACAGTTTGGACTTTTTTGTTACATACTGTGATTGTTCGTAGTGTCTGGATCATGTTATGAAGCTATGATTCCAGTATTTTAACTACCATCTGTTTTTTAAAGCATTACATTTTGGGTCAGCAGTCCAGACTGCCTCTTGAGCAATGTTTAATTTATAATGTATGGACCTGCAGTTTATTTTTACATCCTTTGCATCAAATGCATCAGTATTATTATTATTATTATTATTATTATTATTATTATAAGCATTATATAGTTCTCACCTCTATAGCTCAATGTATATAATTCTGCACAAGATTGCTGTAAGCCATTATATCATTCCATGATATAAATCACTATATTGCCATTTTCACTAAATGTATTTAACAGACTGAAGCAAAGAATACTTAGAAATTTGGGTATAAAGAATTAATTTTTAGAACACAACTGGTGCTTTCGTGGCTTAATTTGCTCACTGTTTCAAATAATACCTAATGAACCATAATACACTACTCTTTCATGCAGAAACATGTTATTTAAATTTATTTCATAAACATCATTAAATTCCACTGTAAATTGCTATGCATAATTCCCAAATCCTTTCTACAGTGAGTCAGTTAGCTCATTTTAAGTAAGAATTCATGCTAAGCTTGACAGCATATTCTCAGAATCTTCTCACCAAAAAGCTGTGACACATACACGTTAGAAATGCAGAAAAAGCTCTCAGTTTATGATTTATAATGAAAATAAAGTCAAACATTTAGAAACTAGACAGTATTGCTTTAACAATGGAAAAAGAGCAGTCTGAACAGTCATGCAGAAAAGTGTGAAATGAGAAGTTTGACTCCAGTATCTGATACCAAGGACTAATTATACAGAACCCATACCCTGTACCTGATAAGAGACTGGGGCTTGTATGCTGGGGAGATGTTTCTTCTGTTAAACACAATATTGCATTGTTTTAGCATTTAATTTAAGCCCATTTTCAATACACCAGATATTTATAAGTTTCAACTCATGCAATAGTCCTTCTGTGTCAGAGGGGAATTTGACAGTGACTCCCAATTTGCTGTCGTCCACAAACTTGGCTAGCCATAGGTCTTGATTTTTTTTGTCTGTAGGTCAGAAAAGTAAATACCAGATAGAACAAGCACTGAGCCCTATTGGACACCAGTGGTCACCCCTCATGTTCTCTGACACTGCTCCTGTAACCCCATGCCATTTAGGTAATTTTAGCCATTTAACAATCCATCTTACCACATAGGGGTCAGTTTGTAACATGTTTAGTTTATTAATGTTGTTACCATGGGGGAAGTGTTAAATGCCTTGACCAAATCAAGGTAAGCTGTGTGCACAGTGTGACTACTGTTAGCAGCTGACAGGCTCTACCTTTTACAACTCCAAGTTGCTGTGGCTCTTAGCTGATAAGATTGCTAATTTCTGTGTTAATCAAATCTGGTATAATGGGTTCCATGGCTTTACAAATAAGACTCTGCTATCTTTATGAAGCGGCATCACCAGTGCTGTACACCATATTTCCAGGACAGAGCCTGTAGCCAAGGTCAGTTAAATAACTTTTGGAGAGGTTCCACCAAAGCATGGTCAGTACTATTTAACAAACAGATACTTATGCTATCTGGTTCCATGGAAGAAGTATTGTTATTCTTGAATAGCATGTTCAGTATGTTCTTTAGTGATACTAGGGGGGTTGAGATATATGGGTATCATAGGGCTTTGGATAGTCATCTCAGGAATGAAAGTTGCACTAAATTTATTTGGTTGTACACTGGCAATGTCCACTAGGTCTGAGTAGGAATTACAATTTATTATGAGTTTTGTACATTCTTAGGTGTTGTTTCTTAGTTTTCCAAAAATAGCTAAAGTAGGATCTCTAATTGTCCTTGACTTCATATTCCAGCCTGAGCTCATGAACTCTCTTAGTAGATCTAATAGCCCTTTTTAAATTCTTAGTCAAATTCATAATATTTTCCTTGATTGGGGGGGGGGTCTTTAGAACTGCTGTATACTTTAATGTGTTCTTTCTATTTACAGTAGATTTTCTTTGTCAGTGGGACACCAGGGATATTTGCTTTTAAATTTTGGATGTAGATGGGGCTGCCAGTTCTATACATGTACTTGCGTGGGTATAAAACTCCTTTGCAAATCTATCTGATGAAAGTATGTCTGGCATGATGATAATACTATAAATGAGTTTCAGGACATCATCACAGAGTTGGTGGAGATTTATCTGTATAAAGTCTTTGAATTCTGATATACTGGTTTCAGGGAGATTACATAGTCTGAGGAAAAAGATTACTATTTTATGTGACTTAATTGGACAGGGAGTTAATACTGGAGTTGTGCATTATGACTCTACATTTATAAGTACTAGACCAAAATATTTTTTCTCTAATTGGACTAGTAACAATCTGGTCCATTGAGTCTGAATTTATTAGATCTAAAAATTTCTGTAAATATCCTACATTGAAGTTGTAGGTATGCCAATCAATTGATGGGTAGATGACGTCTCCCAGAATGATGGAGTTCTTATTTATGGAGAGTTCATCCATGATATTTAGAACCTGACATGAACTTCTTGGGTCATGGAAGGCATCCTGTAATAGACAATAAATGGATAGTTGATTTTGTTTAGTGTGATTTGGGGTTCAATTAGCTATATTTCTGGGTCTCTGGGAATACGTCTGGAGATGATATGGTCTCTGACAAATGTAAACATGCTGTCAAATTTGCATTGGGTCAGAAGGCTTTGTAGGCACTAAACATAAGTATGGAGGGAATGCTTTCTGGGCATTTAAGCCATGTTTCAGTGATTAAACATATAATATAGATGCCTTCCAAATGCAGAAGTACCCCGAGGCTGAGTAGCTTTTTGTTTAGACTTCTGGCATTGAGCAGAGCCACCTTAATTTGATCCTGTTTTGATACTGATACATTTGCTAAACTGGAATGTTTATTAAGAGAATTTGCCTAAAAAGGCACTATGGGGGTATCAAGGGCTTTAGCTAGTATCCAGGAGATTTTGAACAAGACATGCAGACCATCTCTTGCATAGCGATTAGAGCTGCCATGCACCTCATTCTATGCTGGCACATACTGGGCCCCCCTAGAATGACACCAATTAATTAGACAGTAATTGAAGCCAGGCCTCTTTTCTTTGTACCTAGGCATCATTAATGGAGAAGGGAGGATTCCACTCAGTACCACAGTGTTGCCTGCTTTTGTGACATGCATAGAAAGCTCAGATATGCCTCACTGTTTCTACCTCAGGGATTTTCTCCTCAAGTGATTTACCCCCATATTCACAGATATTATACTGTAGTTATATTTGTCTGGAGCAAGGGTCCTAAAGACTCTTAAACATCTGAGATCCTGGCACCTGAAACACAACTCACTGTTACTGTCTTTGTCCACCCTATCGAGTGAGGAATCTGTGTGTCTCTCTGTGGAGTCAGCAATCACCAAAATGATTTTACTTGTGCAGTGGTCTGGTGTACTGGAATTGAAGCCTTTTGTCTCAAGCATGGTAATTCTTTGTTAAATGTGAGATATTATGTTTTGCAGTGTTTGATTTTGATTCTTGCTAACACTTAATCATTAAGAGTCTAGGAGGCTAAGGTAAGGATTTCTTTTGGTAGATTATATAAATCTTTAAAAGCTCTGAGCTCTAAAAACTTACCAACTACTATTATGTCTTCTGACATTCTGACAGTTTAAGTAATTCTCTTCTACATCTAAAAGGCATACAATTCCAAGTGATACTAAGACTGATCAAACAGTTTGTGGTAGTACATTATTCAGGTGTATACTGCATATAGTTTGCACAGATGTACGATCAGTTGTGTGTATCTACACACACACACACACACACACACACACACACACACACACACCTATAGATTGCTATACATCTATATATATATATATATATATATATATATATATATATATATATTTTTGCCTATATATGGTCTGATTCCTGCAGTGCAATAGCGAAACATATGATCAACAATGTTGATCACCATTTTAAGTCTAGGGGGATCAAGTAGATTGTTATAGGCACTCATTGTTCATATCACACATATATAATTTATTGCCTTGAAGTTTTATGAGTCATTACTGACACTTTTATTTGTTAGATGTGTAGATTGGTCCATTGATTTTTGTATATGCAGTTGCTACTTTGCAAAGAACATGGTTTTATAGATATGTAGGGTTGTTTTGTTTATATATTTTTCAGTATGGTTGTCTGTACTATTTCATTATTATTTTATAGTTTGGGTTTGCTATATATATATATATATATATATATATAGACATAAATGTAGAGGGTACCATATATGGTTGTCATTTTCACTGAATATCATTTTATTGGAAAAATTAGTATGGCAAATGGTATTGGTTTATTGTGGTTTTATGACTTCCTATGTTCTAATACCATATTTAATCATGCAAGGATCCTAATGTTCCATAAATTAATGGATTTAATTCTTAATAACAACTTTTTAGTGTTTGACAGTCAATTTTTTAAGCAAAGGGTCGGTGGGCAATGGGTGTGGCATGCGCCCCCCTTTTTGCAAATATAGTTTTAACACAATGGGAAATTAATCATGTGTTTAATAATGAGTTGTTTAAGCACTGTAAATTTTATGGTAGGTTTTTGGATGACATTCTTATTTTCTGGGAAGGTACATCAGACCTTCTCGACAGCTTCTTTGAGTATTTAAATGATAGTACAACTTTTTTAAATTTTACTATGGAGACCACATTGGATAGGATTAATTTTTTGGACATAGAGATTAAAAAAGATAACAGTAATAAGTGAACTTGAACAGACAGAGATCCACTCTCACAAAGGTGCAAACACTTTAATAAACTTTGGATAAGCGCTTTCGTCTTGTGTAGAAGACTTCATCAGTAATAAGTGTTTTAGCTCTACTATCTATAGGAAGCCGACTTTTTTGAATACGTTGCTTCACTATGACAGTTGCCACCCCTTACATCAGAAAAGGTCCCTTGTAAAGGGACAGGGAGTGAGTTTGGCTAGAATGGTGAGTGACTTAGAAATATTTATCCAAGAAATTGAGAAACTGAGGGGTATGTTATTAAGAAGGGGATATCCAGAATTTTTTATTGACCCCATATTACATGAAGTGACTATCAAAGGAACTGAGGGACACTTCTTCCCATTGTTAGGTACAAACATTAATGCCACTGTCTCAGATGTTGGGACTGTGTATAATAGTAGTATATTTGATATCACAGCTACGAAATTCAATCAGGCTATGATTTTAAAATTCAGTCCAGTTTTTTATGACATTAAGGATGTGATTATTAACAACTGGAGCATTTTGACTAATGACTTAGTACATAGGGAGAAAGTGGGTGGAAAACCATTGGTTATTTATAAAAGGAACTCCAACTTCAAGAATATAATTGAAAGAAGTAGCCCTGGAGAGAGAGTTGGACAGATGAGAAAATGTGGGCAATGTGCACAATGTAGTTACATTTTAGAAACAGACAGTGTCCACATTAAGGGATATGGTGAAGTTAAACTAAGGCAAAAGTTAAATTGCCTTAGTAAATGTTTAGTATATATTGCAATTTGCCAACAATGCAGACATTTTTATATTGGGAAAACAAAAAATGCCCTGAATAAACGTATATACCAAGATTAGTATGACATACGCAAAGGTAATTTGAGTAATGCCCTGGCTAGGCACATTTTTGAATTGAGTGGTCATTCCTTTAAATTTGTTGGCTTGGAGCAGATAGTGGACAAGGATAAAAGGGGTGGTCCAAAAGATCTATTCTTGGAATATAGAGAGTTAATATGGCAACTCAGGTGCAATGCATCAGCCCCCCCCCCCCCGCCCCCCGGGTCTCAATGAGACAGTATCTATTACTAGTTTATTAAAATTAAGGGCTGATTTTCATATGTAAATACTTTATTTATTAGTTTTTTATGTATTTCATATGTTTGCTTTTTGCCAAAGGTATTATTATATACCTCTTTCAAGTTTTTTTGTGAACAATTGAATAATATATATACATTTATTCATCAAGTATAAAATACTATGTACCATCTGTTTATATATACATACATGCATATATTTATTAGTGATTTATTCATACAGTTTTTTAACATTTATATTTATTCATATTATTATTTATTGATAAAAATGCATTGTAATATCTATGTATTTTATTAACTATATCTACCTTTTTAATCTAATTCTATGGTAAAGAAATGGTGTTGTATTTTTAAATGAATACAAGGGAAGGGTTTCTTTGGTGATCATGTGATGGGGTATAAGTATTTAAGTAAATCAATTGTTGTAAAATGTGTTTCTGATCATGTCTAAGGCTTAAGGCCAATGAAAGCGCTAAAATAAATAGTGTTTGCTGTCGATTGCATGGTTGCTGGTTCCTGCTGCATTTTTACATATCAGTTGTTTGCATTTTGAATTTTCTTAGTATGGCAAATTCATGCAATACCCATTTAACCAGACATTTCAAAGAAAAACAATTAACAGAAAACTGTAGAAGTTTCTAAACAATCATTTTTGCATGGCTTGTATTATGTTAAAGCGTTTCTCTTTTTCTGTGGCTGTGGAACATGAAGTTAATATATTTAAGCAAGGAAGCAGGGTCCCCTCACCAAAAAAACACCGTTTTCAGGTTAACTTGCTCTAGGGCTGCCACCTTTCTACATGTTCAAAGTGGAGCATTTTTTTTGTGAAAATTTAAGATTTTGTAAGGCACACCACATCCACAACCAGCACAAAGGGCTGGAATTCACTTTTTTACCAAAATAAAACTTCATCTTGTACAGACTGAGTTATTTGTGTTGTTTTACATAATATTAATGAGCTTGACATACAAAATAATTGTTTATGCAATTATTAAAAGAAACTTAAGGAATATTTTTGTCCTAAACTTCTCAGGACATTTACTATTTTTCATGTTTTTTGCAGGGCACAACTGTTCAGATAGGAACTATCGCTCATCCTTCTTTAACATAGATAACAAGCAGGTGGGGTATGTCATTTAGATGCTTTAATCCATAAAAACACATCAGGATGGATAGCAGAATCATAAAATATAAACTAACTGGTTAACAGACAGACATTACATAAATACATGCTTACATCTCAACAGCTAACTACAAAATGGCAGTCAGGCTTGCATGTGCTCAGTATTTATGCACTTGTGCAAGCCCTTGGATAGCTTCTTAAAGGTACATACACACGCACATTGATCTACATCCTCCTCTTAAAAAAGACTGCCCTTTGTAAAAACAATACTTGAGTTAGACATGCATTACTATAGACATTAAAAACAAAACAAATGTTCATGTCCAAGTTGCTTTGTGTCTGTTACAGGGTTTAGAGATACGACTATATACTGTAACATAATAATCTGGACCAAATTTAGCAACAGGGACAGTCTTTGGTGAACAACTCATATCAGGAACTTCTGAATTTGTCATAGGAACATGAATATCCTCTGGAACGTCCTCTGGAATTGAAACATCGGACAACTCACTCTGAAATAAAAAGTCTTTCTCACAGGCTGTGTGCTGTGGCATAGGCACTTACACAGGTATTAAATGTTTCTGATTCTGCCTAAAGTATGCTCCTTGTGATTCCACAGTGTATGATCTCGGCTCTGGGCAAAATCATAGTAGGACTGGGTTAAACATTTCTTCAACAGACTGGTTTTCACTGACCTGTTGTTCCTGTTACATGGAACCAACAACTGACTACTGATTGGTAATGAAGTTCTGGTTTGTCTCGACAGAATTCTCTGAGCAGGTGAACCAAGATGTTTATCATGAGGAATGTTTCTGAAGAGAAAGAGAGAGGAAACATCACTATCTATATTCTTTTTTTGACTTCTCTAATAACTGTTTTACACTTTGAACTACACGTTCTGCCAAACTATTTGACTGTGGGTGCTCAGGGCTACTTGTGACATGAGTAAAGTCCCATTCTTCAGCAAATCTTTTGAATGGTTGGCTTGTAAACTGCGTGCCATTGTCAGAAATAACCTTGTGTGGACTACCATGTACTGCAAAATGACGCTTCATCTTAGTAATGACAGTACTGGATGCTAGATTAGGAAGTAAGTCAGTCTCAAACCAATTGGACTAAATAATGTTGACCATTCCACTCGAAGATGTTGGTGGCTACTGTCGACCAAGGTAGTTCTGCAAACTGGTTTAGCTGAAGTGGTTCTTTCTATTGATGTGGCTTAGTACTATTACACACAGAACAAGATGAAAGTGCTCTCTCAATGTCTTTTGACATAGAAGGCCAAAATACTAGCTCTCACCCTTCTTTTGGTAGAATCAGTTCCAGGGTGACCACGATGCAACATAGTAAAGTACTCTTGTTGCAAGGACCTTGGAACAATTACTTTCGGACATTTAATAATGATAGCTTTGTCAGACAAAATCTCATCTCTGTATGGAAAATAAGTTGCATTTCTTGAGGTAAACTAGATTGCTTTGATGGCCATTAGGCCATCCTTGCTTGATAAAGTGGTTGAGCCTTTGTAAAACTGGATCTGTGGCTGTGTGATCTCTCAGCTCATCAAGACATATGGAAGAAAAATTTCTCACTTCCATGGCTTCAAAATCAAGGTTCTCATTATGCTGTTCTGTGGTGTTTCTGGGTGATCTGGATAATGTAGCAGCAAAATAATGAAATTTGTCTTTCTTGTAGACAAGATTAAAATTATACTTTTGCAATTTCAACATCATCCATTGCAGTCTTGTTGGAGCTTAATGCATAGTCTTTCTCAAGATAATGACTAGAGGTTGGTGGTCTGTTTCGATCTGAGTAGGTCTACCATAAACATAATCATGGAACTTCGAATATGCAAACACAATTGCCAAAAGCTCTTTTTCGATCTGGGCATACTGCATCTCAATTTGGGTAAAAGTTCTCTTTGCATAGGCAACAGGTTGATCCTCTTGTAGAATGACTGCACCAAGACCAAATTTTGGGTCTAGTCGTAGGCCTGTACTCATAAATAAGTGACCAACATAAATAACATTTTGTACCTGAATTTGCATTTGTGTGAATTGAGCTAAAAATTCACTTGATGTGCTCTTTCTAGAACTTTTCCATTGCACACTGAAAGACCACTTGCAGAATTTATCCCAAATGGCATTCTCAAAACATCAAACATCAGCAATTTTTTCCTATGGAAAAAATTTGCTGTTTCAAAACACATACACACAACACAAGCACACCAAACAAACAACAATCCACACACATACACCTAAACTCTTACACCTAATCCTACTCTAAACTATACATACACCACTAACTATCCACTTAACTTAAACCAAACCCTAACCGTAAGGTCTGTCACTATCATACAGTCACCTCACCCGCGCCCTAACTCTAACTCACCTACCCTGCCCTAACCCTCACGTCCACACAATCGTACACTTACCTGACCTGCGCCCTAACCCTAACCCACCCTAACCCTCATGTCCACACAATTGCACACTTACCTGAACCCGACCCGTAACTTTCCACCACAGTGCTGGAAATACCGAAGCAACAGAAACGGACAACTGAATTCTTTCCCTAGGAAAAAATTTGGTTTTCTGTTTCTTCGATATTTTCAGCGTTCGCTGAAAATGGGTCGATATTAGCACACTCGAAATTTTGAAAGTTCGGTGTTCTAATATAGACCCCAAAAGCAACTCTTTGCATCTAAGACAGAAAAAACTGTGGCATTTGGCATCAAGGCTGCAACTTCTTTGACTGTGCGCATTGGATGATGAGGTCTTTTTAGCACTTTGTTCAAATCTCGTGGTTCAATACATATTCTGATGTCATCTGAACTTTTCTTATGAGCTACTACAATGGAAGATACCTATTCAGTTGGAGTTGCAACTTGACAAATCACACCTTGTTGCACCATATTATCTAATTCAACTTTGACTCTGTCCTGCATGGCTATTGGAACTTTTCGAGTCGGCCTGATAACTGAACTGACCTCTGGGTCTAACTTCATGAAGTACACAACTGAAGCTTGCCTAGTTTGATTTCGAAAAGATCAGCATAGATAGAAAAAATGTCTTCTTCTTCTTCATTCGGCTTTTCCCAGTTAGGGGTCACCACAGTGGATCACCTGTCTGCTCTTGATTGGCAGTGGAGTTTTACGGTGTCGAGTTGCCAGCCCAGCGTCCAACCTTCCATAGAAGGCACACACACACTCACCCCTAGGGCCAATTTAGAGTTTCCAATCCACCTACAGCATGTCTTTGGGATGTGGGAGGAAACCGGAGCATGCGAAGGAAACCCACGCAACCACAGGGAGGACATGTAGACTCTGCACAGAAGACATCCCAGCCGAGGATTGAACTGGAGAACCTCTTGCTGTAAGGTGGCAATGCTAACCGAAAAAATGTACTGGGCGAAATTAGAGTAGCGATCTTTTAAGCTAACTTGGTGGACTTCCTTATTAAATGAAAGCATTCCCATTTTCAAAATGTCTCTGAGCCCTAATAATGACTGGATGTGCCTGTTGACCACATAGACTAATAAGTTGTAGCTTCTTCCAGCAGAGTAACATGAAAGCAATACTGAGGCTTCAGTCTGAATTTCTTCACCACCATAAGCAACAAGCTTTGCACACCTTGCCAAATCAAGCCTTTCACCATGACACACTCTAGCAAATGTTTCTGCTGACATAGCATTGCACTTGGAACCTGTGTCAACTCTGAGCTCTATGGGTTTGCCATTTATCGGAACAGAGCAAAATACTTCATTCTTTGCCCTTAAATCTACTGCATTAACTGTTCATGAAGCACTGACTCACCATCAACATAAAGAGTAAGGTTGCAGCTCTCTAATTCATCAACTCGTTTCTTAACATGCTCCTTCTTAATAAAAGAATGTGAGCCTTTTGATTTACAAAACATTTTGAAATGATTCCACTTATGGAATTTGTGGCATTGCTGACTAAAAGCTAAGCATTTCTCCCTTGTAATTCATGCCTTCCACCACAATTATGACAGTTGGCAATGAAACTTGGTTGGGGCCCATGCTTTGAGTCTGCTGACTCACTCTTATGCTTCACTGAGACTGTGCAAACTCTGGAATTTGCTTAAAGTTCTGGGGTTTACTAGTGAGTGCTGCAGGGACTGCAGTTGCTGTCATGTGATTGGTCCTGTTTCTTTTAACCACGTGCTGCATGCTATCAACATGAGCTTTATCAAAGAGCCTTCTAGAGCTATTATCATTTGTAAGCATATTTGTGTGCTTTTCTATGAGCTTGTATATCTGACAAATCTCAATGGCCTTATTCAAAGTTAAATCACTGTCATGAAACAAAATCTCTCTCACAGCATTGTCTTTTATAAACTCATCTCTTAAATCACCATATCTGCATGTTTTAGCCTTATTTCTCAGGTCAATTATATATGCTGCAAATGTTTCACCAGGCTTTTGACCCCTTGTGTAAAACAAGTGCCTTTCCGTTGTAACATTTGTCTGGGGATTACACATTTCTCTAAATTTACGTTCCTCCCTTGACTCAGCTGGTACAACAATATGACGGTTTTCCCCCTCTCCTGTATAGATAGCAGGTGCATACACAAAAGAACATTCCTTTTCAATGGCTTCTGACCCAGATAATTTAAGTAGAATAAATGCCTTTATAAGGTCATCTTTATCAGAAAATGCAGCCTGTATGAAAATGTCATACTCTTGCTCAAACACTCTCCAGTTCTCAGCAATATTACTGTCAAAGACAAGTGCACTGGGTTATCAAAATCCGTCTGTCATGCACACAAAGTATGTACAAACATACTGAAAATATGGCCCCTATAATTATGTATGAACAAACTGTTCTGTGAGCTTGTAACAACATTCAAATGCAGTGCAGGTGGGTTTGGGAGAAGAAGCTATAGCTTTCACCACAAGACAGTGAGCTTACAAGCAAGCCATATAAATGTACAATAAATCACAGTGGGAATGCAATACTTTAAATAAGGCATTAAAAATATAATTTAGATTAATAAGAATATTGAACAAGATGCCTTTATTACTTTTTACCGCTGTTTTGAGTTGAAAAATGACCTCTTGTATAAAGTAAGTAGCAATAGAGAGAGGACATTATACATTAGTTGCTAATGTCAAAACCTTAAGGACTTCAGCAATGAAGCTAGCCCTGCATCACATGGTAGGAGATCACCTGGGAACTGACAAAACTAAGGCAAGAGTACTAGACAGATTTTACTGGCCAGGGATAATGAAAGAAAAAAAAAACTGTACTTCTCTAGAATGTCTGAAAGCTGCTGTAAAACTGAACCTTATCCTGGATTTAAGAGTCCACTGATCCCATTGCCTATTACAGAAGTGCCATTTGAATGTATTGCTATGGTATTGTGTGACCAGTAGTAAAATCTAGTAATGGATAGCAGTACATACCAGTATGACTGGATTATGCTACAAAGTTTACAAAAGCAGAATCATTACAAAAGACTAATCCTAAGGCTATTGCCAAAGATCTGGTGTTGTTATTCTCCAGAATGGGTATCCCTAAACACATACTTACTGACCAAGGCACTCCCTTTATTTCAAGGATACTGCAGCAATTATGTCAATACTTCAAAGTCATATGAGTGAAGGGTGTTGGGGTGGCATAATAGGTTCATAGGTGTGTACTAGGTTAATGGCCCTGGAGCCTTTTAGAAGCCTAGCCCATAGAAGTGCCCTGGCATCATGCCACCCAACGTTAGTTCCCAGTGCCTCTATCAAGTAAAGCCACTGGAGTGATCCCTGAGATGAACTTTCTATTTCTCATACACTCATAAAGATTTCTCTTGAAGACAGCCAGTGAGGTGCTCTTCTTGACATGTATGGGAATTCTATTCCATAGCATGAGCAGTCTCTGGGTTATGAACCTGTCCCTCCAGTATGTTCTGTTGATTGTGGTAATGAGGTTGAGGTCACTGGAGCATGTGGTATGTAGGCACAACATTACCTTCTGTTTTTTTTTTGGGTTTTTTTATAAGTGCTAGTTAAGATGTGCCTTGTAGAACTATGCACCATTACCCATTAAGTCACACAAGTTCATCAGTTAAAAAGGCATGGATAACCGATGCACTGAACAAATCTGACATACCACTAAGCTGATTGTTCACAGCGAAAATGCATACTACATCCTCTCAATAGAGCTACAACTGTCAACCTAGATTTGCAACATAACTTTTAAAGATCTGATCTTATTTTTGTGTGCTTCCCAAATCATCAAAAAACATGAATTCTGATTAACTAACTAAGGTCCTTACACACTTTATTCATGTCAATGTGTCATATCAGTATGCTCTTAATGAAATTACAACTATCTCTCAGATAAATTATGTTATAAAACTGTCTCATTTCCTTTTCCTGGCTTATTTTTGTGTGCTTCCCAAATCATCAAAAAACATGAATTCTGAGTAACTAACTAAGGTCCTTCATGTCATTGTAGAATATCAGAATGCTCTTAATGAAATTACAACTATCTCTCAGATAAATTATGTTATAAAACAGTCTAATTTCCTTTTCCTGGCTTCACCCAGCCACCTGCTTTTGTCTCACGTTAATGGTTAAGGTATTTATCTCACAGATACAAAGTACAGGGTTTGAGTCTCAGTTTGGAAGTAAAACTGGCTAGGCTTAAAGTAGCCCACAAGGGCAGGTATTCTAGTACTTACCTATGAATCTAAGACATCAGTCTGCTATAAACAGACTGATAGATTAGTAGAAAAGTTTTACAAAACACTGAAATCCATGATAAAAAAGTTATTTATACAGATGGCAAGCTCAAAATAAATAAAGAAGTGTTTTCAGAAATGCCTGGAAAAACTAAAATTATATTGAATAGCATAGAGGCAATACCTGCAATAAACATAAGACAAAAACCCTACAGAGTGCCAGAGTCAGCAAAACAGTAAGAGAGAAAATATTCAAAAGATACTCAAGGAAGGTGTGATGCAAGAATCACATTGTGACTGCAGCGGCCTGTCGTGCAAGTTCCTAATCCTGATGGAAGGATCAGATGCTGTAATGATCTTAGGATACTAAAAAGGACCTCATGGTTTGATGGCTATCCCATTCCCAGAATTGTATTTGATAGAGCACCTAGGGGAAAAAATCGATTCTTGGCAACATTAGACTTGATGAAGAGATGCAGGCAGATACTTCTTCTCCGCCTCCCACCAAAGAAAAAGCAGTATTTGTAGCCCCCAATGTTTGTCTCAGTATATAGCTTTATCATCTTGCAAATATGGAGCTGAATTTTCTCTCTCAGTATACTATAGCATAACTGGATGAAGTAGTCATTAATTAAAAGGATTGTGAGTATCACCTAGCAAAAATGCAGGCTGTGTTAGAATCTATAAGACAAGAAGACTCAATTGTAAATGTAAAGAAAATTAAACTGGGCATCGTGGAAAACAAGTTCTTAGGGTATCTTATAGAAAGAAAGCTGGTTAGACGATAGCTAAAAACATACAGGGCATAAAACTAACCTGTACCTTCCATTAAAAGAAAGATGAAGGCTTTTCTTGGACTAGCTGAGTACTACAGAAGTCTATACCTAATTTTGTGACTATTGCATGTCCTTTCAGAGATCTCACAAAAGGAAAAGCTCCTGTCAAGATGCAATAGTCATTTAAAACAGACAGACAGAACATTCAATGAAGTTAAAATTATCCTCTGTTCTGATCAAGTATTAGTGACTTCAGAATTGACAGATGAATTTATCCTATATCAAGATGACTCTTAGGTAACTTTGGAAGAAGTAACTGTCACAAGACATCAAGATGTGGAGCATCCTGTGTGCTACATCAGCTAAAAAGTAAGCAACAGCGAAAAGGCATAGTCAGCCATGGAGTGTTTAGCAATACAGTGGGCCTACAATTCCTTGCAGAACTATTTGTTTTGTAGACATTTCAGCTTAGTAACTGACCACACCCCTCAGCAATGTCTGAGTAAGTAGACAGATAGCAGTAAAAAAGCTGTGCAACTGGGCAATATCCCTGAAACTCTTCTAATTCATGATAATTCACAAAATTAACTCTGTGATGCAGTCAACAACTCTCATCTACGACTTACAGCGTAGGTAGTACCCCACTCCAAACAAACACTGTTGTCAATGACCTTGGCAACTAGATTAACAATTCACTGTCCTTTGACTACCATGTAGCCTCAGTAGTCAGGAAACCTTTCAATGTAGTACACGTGATATCTAAAAGTATCTCATTCAGGTCAGAAGTTACTGTCCTGCTAGGTAAAGCTCAGAGTTCAGTGCTGCCTTTAGTATGTACCAATTCAGAAACACCACACAGTTAATAGGACCCCATAGGGTCCTAACAAAAATGATTAGCAGTCTAAAGATTCTTGGCTTCAAAGACAGACTTGAAGTCTTGTTGTTATATTCAGTCTTACAGATGCCTAAATAGAGCTCTACATCTTCCTTTTTGTGACATTAAGGACCAAACCCTATTTTATCTCTTGCATTTCCACGAGACAAACAACTTCATAAACACTAGCACTAAAGACAGGAATCTATACAAACTAAAACCAAAATATAAAATAACACAAATTAAGAATGACCCAGTATGCAGAGGCCAGCACAAAACCAGAACATGTAGAAAACACAAAAAATACTTTAATGGTTAGGCTCTTTCATTCTACCTATGAAAACTTCATCAGAACACTCACGTCAACAATTAAGAAGCTTAAATACATTATAAAACTAGTCATGTGAGTGAAATCAACCAATAATAACACAATTAGAAATAGCACATTAAAAATAAGTGAATGAAAATAAAAATATGTACCACAAATAAAACTACATAAGCAATGCTAGCATAAAAATGTATTAGCATAAAAATATGTATCCATATATTTAGTTGTTAATTTTTTTACAAAGCATCAAAATATTTTAACCTGAGAAGTGAAGAAATTGAACAAGATTTGTTCAGTCCAGGACTACATCAAATCAAATATTAACTGCCACTACAACTCGGCTCTGTCAAGGTGTGCTTCAATAACACATCCTTGAACACCCCCTTTTATCTGTTCCAAAACCAAAAAATTAAAATTGTGAGCAGAATTTGACTCTAAATGTTTATAAAGTGCTTCAGTCCTATTATTATTCTTAATATCCATACAATGTTTATATATGCGTTTCCTAAATACCCTGGACATTTTATCAATGTAAAAGGCTGAACGGGTTGTATACATGGAAAGATAAACCACATTACTAGTGTGGCAAGAAAAATGCCCATTGAAATTATATGTCCTGTTCCTGATTTTGAAATTACTAGAAGTGTTAATCAAAGGGTACTGTGGACAACTGCCACATTTACATGTTCCAAAAGAACCCAGTTGTCCTTTAGTATTGTGTTGATGTTCAAAAAAACATTTAAAAGGTTTGTTTTTCCTTATATGAAACATAAGGTCTTTCACCTAATTTGTGACTTAATCCATTGCCATTTAGAAACAATTTCCAATTCTTATTAATGCACCCCATAATGAATGGAGTGTCCAATGAAAAAGTAGTGACAAACTATCTTATACTTAAATTCAAACCCTCCAGTCTTTGCCAACCAGTATCATCATTAAATGAATTAACTGGACCTGTAGGATCCAGAATCTGATGGTAAAAGCCTTTTGTTAACAACCTCCTGTTTGATGTTCAATAAAAATTCTTCTGGGTAGCCCCTTTTCATAAACATATCCAAAACTGTTTCACATTCTGAATAAAAAGTTTCATATCCTCACACCATTCTAGCCAATCGGACCAGCTGTCCTTTGACAATGGCCTTTTTATGAAATTCATTATGCCAACTTGAAAAATGTAAATAAGAATTAGAAAAAGTTGGCTTTCTATATATGTTTGAAACAAAAGACTTGTTGACTATGTCCTTACTAATTGTGATATCTAAATAAGATATTGAATCAACATTGTAATGATAAGAAAATTGCAAAAAGTGAACAGTGTCATTAATGTAATCAAGAAACAATAACAATCTATCCAGGGTATCAACCCAAAAATAAAAATATCACCCAGGTATCTATTATGAAAAGCCCATGAACCTGCAAAACAACTGGTAAAGATATATTCAGTCTCCTACTGTGCCGTAACATAATTAGTGAAACCAGGGGCACAGGCCACCCCCATAGCAACACCAGTAGATTGTCTGAATATCTGACCTTCAAAGTATATGAAATTGTTTTGGAGAACTATCTCCATCGAAGATGTAACAGCGTTAACATTAGTATTGCTGAGCCCAGATGTAAAAAGTTGTTTTTCAAACCAACATAACCCAACATCATGAGGAATAACAGAAACTAGGTTATGTGCATCAATTGTAACAAAAATGGCATCAGTGTCAAAAGAAACATTATTTAACTTGTCCAAAAATTAACAAGAGTCTTTTCATATGTGACAAATTTTATCTAACCCATTCTTAATATTGTAGTCAATCCACCTAGCAATAAAACATGTTCTAGACCTAGGCCCATCAACAATAGGCCTGAAATGTGGATTAGTTGTACTCTTGTGTATCTTGGAGATACCAAACATACTAGCAAGAGCAGGTTTGTCATTACACATATAACCATATCAAGAAAATATGAATACCTCACAAACGGTTAGCTGCACAAAACCAAATAGTCAACAAGTAAAAAAACAAGCAAAGTGCAGTTCCATGGCTGATAAAAGACGAAATTCCAGGTCCAAATGTAGTCAGAAAGTTTAATAAAAAACATGAGCGCTTTCACAATTTAAACAATTGCATCTTCAGATCACAAAAAGGCCAAAAAAAACACAGGTTTAAATACTCCTTCAATTAACAATAATTAATCATGTGATATGTTCAAGAAGAGAGCTATTTAAAAAGACACCCACAATAAAAAACATCCATCATAAAAAAACATGTATATATATATATATATATATATATATATATATATATATATATATATATATATATATATACAAAATACATAATAAAAACTATTGCAAAAATCCAACTATAAGCTAAATGACCTGAAAATCTAAATATGTTTATATATTATATCAATATTATATATTACTTTCTCAAACCCCTGTTCTTTAATTCTGGTTTCAGGAGGACTACATCATTCAGACCGGAGCCTTTATGCGCTCTAAGTCTGAGAATCCATCTAGTTTCATTGTGTTCAGTATTATTAATAATATCACTTAGTCTCATATCACTCCTGGTAACCTCCAATACCTGAAATGCAAATTTATGCTGATCCCCTTCCTGCGCTACATGTTTAGCAAGTGCACTGTACTCCAATCCTTTACTAATACAATATAAATGGTCTTTTATCCGTTAACGGAGACGTCTGTTGGTCTTGCCAACAGAAAATTTTCTACATGTCATACACTTAGCTAGATATACTAAATTTTGGTGTTACAATCTGCTATAACATTAAACACAAACCTATGCCCAGAGTCAGGATGTATAAAACTCGGATCTTCTATTATACTTGTACAATAATTACAAGCACCGCATCTCTTAGTGCCTGTCAGTATATGGTTCATATCATGACCTTCATGTTTAGGGTAACATAACTGTCTTCTTGATTTCTTATTCCTATAAACAAAAGTGGGCTTAGTTCCAAGAATTCCAACTGTATTTTCATCAGTTTGCAAGACATGCCAATGTTTACTAACTATATTCTTAAAGACATTGACTTCATTACTGTATGTTAAATTAAAACAAAATTTTCTATCGTTAGATTTATAGTTTGAAACATTTCTTCTCTGGGGGTGAGGAAAAATAAGGTTTACCAAGATTCTTCCTCTCCTTCCTAATTACTTCAGTAATTTTATAGACCTCAGTACTATTATAACCCTTATGTTCAATATGTTCAAAACCTTTAGTGAGTTTTACGAAGCTCTCTTCAAAAGCCATGTCATAAGCTATTTGCCTTGAGGCACATAACATTTGTCCCTTCATGACATTAGGGACTATATGTCCTGGTTGCATGCTATCTCTATGCAAATGGGAAGGTAAATAACATTCTTTCCTATAAACATTTGTAGAAATACTACCATCTTCTTTATCGCTCTTAATTTGTATATCCAAATAATGTGAAATATTAGAAGAGTATTCAAAAGTGAACTTCAGGAAACTGACTCTTGTGTTCACATAATCAAAGAACTGTAAGAATTCTGCCTCAGTTCCTTTCCATATAAAGAAAAGATCATCTACAAAATGACAAAAATATGCTATATTGTTGCCTATTAAGCATTTAATATATTGAGACTCCCATTCAGCCATTACAAGGCTGGTATTGACACATGGAGTGCCCATAGCTACGCCAGCCAACTGCAAATAATAATGGTGCTCAAAAATAAACACATTGTGTTCTAACGTCATTTCCAATAAAAAGCATATAAGGTCGAAACTGGTGGCCACAGATCTTTCTCACTTAAAGAATAGAGGGTGTAAATAATATGTCCTATGCGAACTGTTTCAAAAACTTGTCCCTGTACTCAGACTTCTACGGACTACTGAGGGACAATCTGTCCCTAACCTACAAAGCATTTTCTGATCCAGACCTAATGGATCTGCTACATATTCACAAAACAAAGAATTACCTGATCTAATGATGTAAACTCTGTCTGTGACATACACAAAACATGACACAGGGACAGAATTGTGCCTCAGAAATTATCCTGTCTCTGGAACATACTGCTACTTCATGTGAAACAGAGCTCCTCCCTGAGCCTATTCAAACACAATTTGGACCAATAGATGGGAAATTGCAAATTCATTCCTGGCATGTTACCTGTGGTCTTTAGGGACAGACGCAGTTTGTAGATGCTCTAAGTCATAGGTATATATCACAGCTGTTCTAGCCCATGAGGATTGATTATTGGAGAATTTGGGGCATGAATGGCCAGGCTAAAAAAGGTTCTAGTGTTGTTAGCCTAGTAACTTTCTATGAGCCTGTGATTCTATAAATCAGCTTTAATTATTTCATTATTTCTCCAACAGGTTGAGGTACCTTCTCATTGAAATTTTGTGAGGAGTAACAAAAATCTAATCAAATACTTCCACATGAATATTTTACAATATAAACTAGATGTGGTTTGAGTAACTTATCTCAATAATATATATATATTTTTTTTTCATTACTTATTATTATTAGAGCCTATAAATTATTTGCCTCTAGAAAATTCCAATTGTTTTTATTAAAATGAATATTATTTTATTGAATCTTTTGTATATTCAGGATAGATATCCATTATAAACCAGTCTGGTGGACCCCTGCCATAAACAAGCTATACAAAAACTCTGTACCCATGAACAACAACATAGGCGGTAGTATACTAAACACCGAAAGTGTGATAAAAGACCTTGGGACACATGTGGACAGTAGTCTCTCCTTTGAAAATCACATCACCACAGTAGTCAGGAAATCCTTCTACGTCGCACACCTCATCACAAAAGTTTCTCATCCAGAAAAAAAGAGGTCATTGTTCCCCTCTACTCATCACTCATTAGACCCATTATAGAGTACAATGCCCCTTTTGGTATGTACCTCACAAGACATCTATAACAACTGGAAAGGCCACAGAAATACCTCACAAAGAGGATTACCAGCCTCAGACAGATGCCCTATGCAGACCGTCTCAAAAAACTCCAGCTTTACTCCGTCGCATATCGCCTACTCAGAGGTAATCTCTGCCTAACATACAAAGCTATGTCAAACCCAAAGCTGTTGGACATGCTCCACTTAAAGAAATCCCAATCCCTCCGAGCTACACACTCTAGGGACCTAAACCTTGTCACCACAATAAACTGTCTATATCAACAAAGCTCCTCATCATTAGCACTTCAAGAAAAATCTTGATGATTGGATGGAGAAAATTCACCCTGGGGAAATTCACCAATTCTTGGGTGGCAAAGCCACCTTTTTTTTTTGGGCGTATGTAGGCCCCAGGGCCGATAGCCTAGTACCAACCTATGAACCTATGAACAATACAGAAACCACGAGTAATCCCAAGAGAGGAAGTATCCTGATCAGTATCAGCAAAGAAACTACGATCCGCTATGTCAATCTAAGTGCTAAGTTCAGATCTGCTCACTCTCAGTGCAGAATGGCACAAACACAACATATTCACACACCGATATCACCAACATCCTGGGCAGCCTTCAGTGCACCAAACTTCATCCCTCCCCCCCCAAAGGGGCCCAAAACCATACCAGAAGAATGTAGAGCCCCTGATCACAAACACTCAGGTTAAAACAGCCCCTCTCCAGCCAAAAAAACACAGCATCAATGGCACAGGGCGGTGCCCCAGGCTGCGTTCTACATGAGCTCAAAGATGAAAAACCCTCACCTAAACACTTATTCCACTCCACAAAGTGGAGCCACAACAACAACCCTGGAACTATCCCCTATAAGCCTGACTAGCTTGGTCTGCAAGGCTATGGAGACCCTACCCAGTTTGGCTTTGTTAAGTGCAGTTCATGCCTCTACCAAGCTATAGACGAGGGAAAGGTGGTACACACAGCCTACCTAGACCTTACAAAGGCCTTTGACACCATTCCCCATTTTGGTATTACAGACAAGCTCACCAGCCTGAACATAAACCCCTACATCACAGACAGAACCCACATGGTGAGAGTTGCGGGCGCTAGGTCCAACTCTAAACCGGTTACAAGTGGCATTCCCCAGGTCTCAGTCATAGGACCCCTACTGTTCAGCATATACTTCTCAGAGGTGCAGGCAAGCACAGGAGGACTATGGCTGACCAAGTTCACAGACGACTGCAAACTAGGTTCTATAATTGACTCTCCAGCTGACATAGACATCCTCCAAAAGGGCCTCACTGAGACAGATACCTGGTGTCAAAATCATGGCCTCAAGCTAAATGCCAAAAAGTGCATAGTCATCCCCCTTGGAAAAAACAAAGTACCCACAAACTACCACACAGGTGGTAGTCCCATAAATATGGAAGACGTAATAAGGGATCTGGGGACCCAAGTAGATAGTAATCTCTCCTTTGATAATCACATTGCTAAAGTGGTTAGAAAACCCTTCTATGTGGCCCACCTAATCACAAAAGGGTTCACATCCAGATCAAAAGAGGTCATTGTGCCCCTCTACTCATCATTCATCAGACACATCATAGAGTACAACGCCCCATTTGGGATGCACCTTACAAGACACCTGCAACAGCTGGAAAGACCACAGAAGTACCTCACCAAGAAGATCTCTGGCCTCAAACAGATGCCCTATGCAGCTCGACTGAAGAAACTCCATCTGTACTTGGTTGCATACCGCCTACTCAGAGGTGATTTCTGCCTGACATACAAGGCCATCTTCAACCCAGAATTGATGGACATGCTCCACCTAAAGAAAACCATATCCCCTCAAGCCATACGCTCTAGGGATCTAAACCTCACCACAACAATAAATAGGACGTGCTGGAGGGATAGATTCCTATCCCAGAGACTTCCCATGCTTTGGAACAAGATTCCAATCTACATTAGGCAGAGCTTCTCACTAGCACTCTTCAACAGAAACCTTGACAAGTGGATGGGAAACAGAAAGTTTATCCTGAGGATCACTTCAGTGGCTCTGCTGGACAGAGGCACAGGGAACTAATCTAAGAGGGGGCAGCAAAAGCCAACACATTCTGGCTAGCCTTATAAATGCCTTCGGGCAGATAGCCTAATTCCTACCTATGAACCTATAGGAAATGTTAGTAGATATCATTAAATTATATATTCAAATAATTTGGGAATTGATTTCCACTCATTTTCATTCAATAAGATAAAATAAGTATTTTATTTCTTTATTATTGAAAAGAAAAAGAAAAGATCATGATAAGTATCTGAAATAGTCCCTTCCAATGCTTTTTCACAACAAGATTATTTTTTATCGTCTATCCAGTCAAACCACATTAGCATATTATTCAATATAGTCAGAGTACTTATAGGTTCATAAGTTCATAGGTAGGTACTAGGCTATCTGCCCGAGGGCATTTATAAGCCTAGCCAGAGTGTGTCGCCTTTCACTAGTTTTGATATATGTGCCATTCCTTTCAACTATCTGTATTTTCACAAAATGTCCATAGTTTTGCTTCATATTTTTCGTCTATTCCTTATAAAATTTGTGGTTTTCTGGCAAATCATTGGGATGATCTCAGGAGTGAAATCACTAAATAATGACATACATTTGAGTTTAAGATTTCACATCGTTTAGAAAATGCATGCTAATACAAATCCTGTTATTCCTGCAACTTTCTGAGTTTATAAGAGCAATATTTAAAATATGTCTGTATTTTGGGCCTTTGTCCTCCCATTATGTCAGCCTTCTTCTATGAGGTTGAGAGGTATGATATGTACATACAAAATTTCCAGAAAATGTGTCAAAATGTGTCAGTATTTAAAATAGGAAATTACTTAACATTTTAAACAATGGCATCTTTTTGACACACACTCTGGAGCTTTTATATGTGTGTATATCAAAGCTATAAACAGTTTGATGATAATGAGTAATGATGTTTCAATTTTGACTAAAACAGAAATTAATCATTTGTACAGACAAATAATTAAAATCTGGTAATCTGTAGAGGAATACAGTTAACTCAAAATTATAGTGAACTTTCCTTATTCATATGTCTAAAATAAAACTAAATAAAAATGAAGGCAAATGACACCTTCATTTTCTGTACTACTAAGCAGCTTAAAAAACATCATTAGCAAATAAAAATAAGAATTTTGTGTAGGATAAGCAAGTAATTTAAATATTTAACATGACAACTATACATTTATAAAGCCCATGTTGTGGTTACATTGATAGTAAGAAAACTACTAAAGAAAGTTAAATTGATCCTATCTCTGTGGTATGTATGGATTAAGCTCTGACTGCAACCCAGATGACATGAAATCAATTAGAAGTTCAGGAAGCTAGAAGAGCCAGGGAGGGGTAAGCAAGAGAAATGCAACTTATCTTAGTGCATTTAACTAGGAGGGAGCGAGGGAGGGTTTGTGGTGATTCCTCGCCCTGTGGTGACCTGGCACTCCAGGGAAGTCATGTAAGCAACTCCCCTGAGAAGAGGTTCTAGGGGGATGAATGTGGGTGGGTCCACCCAAGTCAGAGCGATAGCCACGTGGAGACATGTCAAGGAGCAGGCACACTTCCCTATTAGTGGCACGGCTGTTCCTGCTGCTGTGATGCAGAGCCTTCATTGTCATGAAGGGTAGGGGTCAGGCTGCATCCATAAAATGCCAGGATGACTGCTCCATGATTCAACTCTTGCCTCATAGGGAATGAATAGGCTGGGAACATCTCTCTCTCTCTCTCTCTCCATAAGGAATGAATGGACCAATAAATAAGGGAATTGATGATTAGCAGGCAGTGGGGTACCAAAAAAAGAACAATTGAAAAAGAAAGGTAAATTATCGTCTTTATTAACTGAAATAACATTCTAGTTATTTCTGCAATGAATTTAGTAGGAAAAGTAGTCTGTCTGAAATACAGTTAGTATGTTTAATAAATATTAAATAGCATTCTAACACATTTCTTAATATCAGTATTAAGTAAAGAAAGAGGTCTGTAATAAATATCAACCAGCATTCTATCAAACATCTTAATGTCAGTATGAATCAAAACCAGAACTATAACTTTCATGCAAAAATATATATTTACGAGGTTTTAATAATAGCATATTTTTTCTCTTTATTAGTTTTATGTATTTCTATATTTCTTATAATTTTCTGTAGATGTTCCTTATATTAACATGCATAATCAAACTTCCAGACAATGTATACATATGTAATAATAATAATATTCTCATTACTACAATACCTACTAGATGTACAAAAGGAAGCATAAGCTATTCACAAAGTAACCAAATACATGAGTAATACCAGACTTGTGTTATATGTAAAGCATGGGTCTATATGACAATGCCAAAATGACTAAACACCGAATGCCATTTCAGCAACACATAAAGAGAAAACTGCAAGTTACGGGAATGGCCAGGTCACCGATTTTTTTCCTAGGGAAAAAAATCAGTAGGCAAACCAGACACAACACACCAGCTCCAACATTACACTAAATATACCAACTCTGAGATCGCACTACAGTGGGGAAAAGGGTAAATTCACAGTGACAGCCAACTGATTTTTTTCCCTAGGAAAAAAAATCAGTGATCTGGCCATTCGCGTAACTTGTAGTTCGCTCTTTATGTGTCACTGAAATTGCATTCGGTGTTTAGCCATTTTGGCATTGTAATATAGGCCATAAAGCACATGTACTATAGAGTATTTCCTACAACTAATGATCCAGTACAGCTATGTAGGGATCTTCATCTCCTCTTCTGGATATATCCATTCCCATGTCATCTATTCCCCACCTGCGTTTCATGCCATGCAAGTTTTTCTTTACCCACTCACCCAATCCCCTTTATATTTCTCCACCAACTCAAAAGATGACTCCTCTATATACCCCCATACTCTATGCTTTCCTTATCATCCTTTTATTTATTATTCACTTATTTATTTAGCTAGATATTTACTTATTTATTACTGGATAACCACATTGGTGGACTGGTTCAAAGACTCTTTTCAGCCACAACCCAGGTACAGAGGCAAGCTTAAAAGATTAACTTAACAAATGGTACACCCAAACACAAACAGGAATAATAACAACTTCTCCAGTGGCAATTTGCATCACAACTTTCAGCTTCCATCCCTCCTTGCCTTTTAAATTAACACCTAAAAACTACAGAGTCCAACTGATGTTGACATTCCCATGTATCCTACTCCAGATCTTAAATGCTTTCTCCCACCATCTCTTTACTTTCTTTGTAAAACCACCAAATGTACATCTAATCAGTGTTTTTTTGTGCCCTGCACCTCCAGCAGTTTGTTGACCATCCCCAGCTCTCTTTATGTGCCCTCAATGGTGTTCTGTACCACATATAAATAGGTCTGCAATAAATATGTCCTATTTGCCTTCTGATCTTCAGAGCCTCAACTGTCTTCAAATTTGCATCCCATAACTTGCCATCAAACCATAAAGCATTCTCTTTCTCCCATCACTCCCTAGTCAATTTGGCAGTTTTTAACTCTTAACTTCTGTGTGTAGATGTATGTATGTAGATATATATATATATATATATATATATACACACACACACACACACACACACACACACTGAAGCATAACCTTCCATCAAAATGAACAGATGATTGATGATTCATGGAGACAGATGAGTGAGATGGGGGGGGGAGTCTGAATGTTACATGAGTTTGAGATTTAGGGTTAGTGATGGGGATGGAGATAGGTGTTGTATGTTTGAGTGGTAGTGTGTATATATTTTAGGGTTAGTGCAGATCAGTATTTGTGTAGATACCTTTAAGAAGCTATCCAAGGGCCTGCACAAGTGTATAACTAGTGAGAATGTGCGAGCCTGACTGCCATTTTGTAATTAGCTGTTGAGATGTAAGCATGTATGTATGTAAGCTCTGTTTGTTAGCTAGTTCGTTCATATTTAATGATGCTGCCATCCATCCTGATGTGTTTGTATGTATTAAAGCATCTGAATGAAACCCTAAGCCTTCTTGTTTTATATATTAGAGATGAACGAATGACATGGTGTCAGAAGTGGGATCCAGAAGCAAGACCAAGAGACGACCAGCTAATATAAAGAGTGAATCATCTCTAAAATGTACATACTTCGCAAAACAGGTCAGAAAGGAATTTCAAATATTAAAAATTGCTCAGCACTATTTAATTTCATATAATATGAAATGGCACATACCGAATGTTCTAAGAAACATTCTCATAAACTGATATGTACAATATTGATAAAAATATTAGAATTACTATGAAAAATTTTTGAAATAAAGTCTGTATTGCATAAAATGAATAAAATAAAGGGAAATTACAGCATTTCCACAAAGCATATGTATTTTTGTATTAAGCAAAAATATTCTAGTTATCAGAAGTGCTTAAAGTGCTTGTATGTCTGTGTAGTGGTACAGTGAAGCTATTTTGCAAAGTACAGCTTTTACAGAGCATATTTTGCAAAGTAAAGTATTCTGAAGAGTTTACTGTGCACTTGAATGTTATTACAAGCTCACAGGATAGTTTTTTCATACAGAATTACAAGGGCCATATTTTATGTGTGTTTCTGTATACTTTGTGGGCATGGCAGATGGATTTAGAAAACCCAGTGCACTTGCGTTTAACAGCAAAATTGCTGAGAACTGGAGAGTGTTTGAGCAAGAGTATGACATTTTTATAAAGGCTGCATTTTCTGATAAAGATGACCATACAAAGGCATTTATTCTACTTAATTTAGCTGTGTCAGAAGCCATAGAAAGGGAGCATTCATTTGTGTATGCATCTGCTGTCTATGCTGGAGAAGAGGAAAACCATCATATTGTTGTAGTGGTTGAGTTAAGTGAGGACCCAAAGTGCTTCAAACATAAATTTAGAGGAAATAACCTCTAGACAAATGTTACAATGGAAAGGTACTTATTTTACACAATGGATCAAAACCCTGGTGAAACTTTTGTGCAGCATGTATAACTGACCTGAGAAATAAAGCTAAAATGTGCAGATTTGGTGACTTAAGGGATGAGCTGATAAAAGACAGATTTGTGTGTGGCATAAAAGATGATGCTGTGAGAAAGATCTTGCTTCGTGACAGGGATTCAACTTTGAATAAGGCCACTAAGATTTGTCAGGTATATGAGCTTACAGAAAAATCACACAAATATGTTTACAAATGAGTTTAGCTCTAGAAAGCACAATGATAAATCTCATGTTGATAGTATGCAGCATGCTATTAAGAGAAACATGTCCAACACATGGCAGCAACTGTAAGACCTGCATCACTCATTGGTAAACCCCAGAACTTTCTAGCAAATTCCAGAGTTCGCACAGTCTCAGTGAAGCATAAGAGTGAGTCAGCAAGCTCAAAGCATGGGCCCCAACCTAGTTTTATTGCCAACTGTCATAATTGTGGTGGAAGCCATGAATTTAAAAGGGAGAAATGTTTAGATTTTGGTCAACAATGCCACAAATGTAATAAATGGAATCATTTCAAAAGGTTTTGTAAATAAAAAGACCCACATTCTTTTATTGAGAGGGAACATTTTACAAAACAAGTTGATCAGTCAGACAGTGGCAGTTATACTCTTTATGATGATGATGTGTCAGTGCTTCATGAAAGAGTTAATGCAATAGATTTAAGGGCCAAGAATGAAGTATTTTGTACTGTTTGGATAAATGGCAAGCCATTAGAGCTCAAATCTGACACAGGTTCCAAGTGCAATGTTATGCCTGCAGAAACATTTGCTAGAGTGTGTCATGGTGAAAGGCTTGATTTGGTAAGGTGTGCACAGCTTGTTGCTTATGGAGGTGAAGAAATTCAAACCGAAGGCTCAGTAGTGCTTTCATGTTACCTTGCTGGAAGAAGCTACACCTTATTATTTTATGTGGTCAAGAGGCACATTCAGTCCTTATTAGGGCTCAGAGACAGTTTAACAATGGGACTGCTTTCATTTAGTAAGGAAATCCACCATGTTAGCTTAAAAGACCACTACCATTTTGCCCAGTACATTTTTTCTACCTATGCTGATCTGATCCAAGACAAACTAGGCAAACTTCCAGTTGTTTACTCCATGAAGTTAGACCCAGAGGTCAGGCCAGTTATCAGCCAAGCATGTAAAGTTCCAATAGCCATGCAGTACAGATTCAAAACCGAGTGAGATAAAATTGTGTGACAAGATGTGATTTGTCCAGCTGAAACTCCAAATGAGTGGGTATTTTCCATGGTGGTAGCTCATAAGAAAAGCTCAGATGACATCAGAATATATATTGACCCACAAGATTTCAATAAAGCATTAAAAAGACCTCATCATCCAATGTGCACAGTCGAAGAAGTCGCAGCCTTGATGACAAATGCCACTATTTTTTTCTGTCCTAGATGCAAAGAGTTAATTTTGGCAAATTCAGCTTGACAAAAAAAGTCATCATTGCTCACTGCATTCAGTACTCCATTTAGCAGATACAGATTTTTAAGAATGCCATTTGGAATAAATTCTGCAAGCGAAGCCTTTCAGCATACAATGGAGCAAATTTTTTTCTGGGTATCCTTGTACCATTATAGTAGGCGACATATTGGTAGGAGGCAATGGTAAAGCAGAGCATGACAAAAACCTCAGAAAAGTTATAGAAAGAGCATGTCAAGTGAATCTGAACCTCAATCCACGCAAATGGAAGTTCAGGCTATGAGAAGTTCAAGTCTATATTAAGAATGAAATGACATAAGAGTTAATGCTCTTACATAGACACATAAAACCCAAAAGCAACAGCAAAGTTACGGAACAGTGATTTTTTTTCCCAGGGGAAAAAATCGCTGCTCAAAAAAAAAAAGGTACAGACAAAATAAAGTGGGGGGCTTCACCCCCCTACTTAAATATACTAACTCCGAGATTGCACCACAGTGGATGAAATGGCAAAGTCCCGAGAATGGCCCAGAGATTTTTTTCCCTGGGAAAAAAATCGCTGTTCCGTTACTTCAATGTTTTGTGCTTTCAGGTTTTATGTGTTGATGAAAGAGCATTTTCTCTTCTCTTGTTTCATTCTTTTAATATAGACCCGAGAAGTTACTTATGTTTTTCATTTGTTTACGAGTACAGGTTTACGACCAGACCCTTCTAAGCAAACAGCCATTCTCAAGATGCCAGCTCCAGACAATGTTCAAGCCCTGCAACATTTTCTTGGCATGGTCAACTATCCTGGCAAGTTCATTTCAGACTTGAGCCAATTATCAGCACCAATCAGAGAGCTGACATGTACAGATGTATCCTGGTCTTGGTTAGAGCAACACCAAAGAGCATTTGATGTCCTGAAACAAAGAATTGCTAGTCCACCTACTCTCAGATACTATGATGTTCACAAGCTAGTTACACTTTCCTTTGATGCTTCAAAATTTGGGCTTGGTGCAGTCATTCTACAAGAGGATCAACCTGTTGCCTATGCATCGAGAACTCTTACCCAAACCGAGATGCTGTATGCCCAGACTGAGAAAGAGCTTTTGGCAATTATGTTTATGGTAGACCTATCCAGATCAAAACAGACCACCAAGCTCTAGTCACTATCTCAAGAAAGCCTATGCATTCAACCCCAGCTATACTGCAATGTATGATGCTGAAATTGTAAAATTATAATTTCACTCATGTACAAGAAAGGCAAACTTCTTTATCTTGCTGATACATTATCCAGATCTCCCAGAAACAACACAGAACCGCACAAGAATGAGAGTCTTGATTTTGAAGTCATAGAAGTGAGACATTTTTCTTCCACACATCTTGATGAGCTAAGAGATCACACAGCCATAGAGCCAGTTTTACAAAGGCTCAAAAACTTTATCAATCATGGATGGCCATCAAAGCAATTGAGTTTACCTCAAGAAGTGCAACCACATTTTCCATACACAGATGAGATTTTGTCTGACAAAGGTATCATTATGAAAGGTCTGAAAGTAATTGTTCCAAAGTCCTTACAACCTGAATACATTACTGTCCTGCATCGTGGTCACCCAGGAACTTAATCTACCAAAAGAAGGGTGAGAGGACTAGTATTTTGGCCTTCTATGTCAGAAGGTACTTTCATCTTGTTCAACATGTAATAGTACAATGCCTCATGAACAGAAAGAACCACTTCAGCTTAACCAGATTCCCGGACTACCATGGACAAGTCCGCACAAAGTTA
Source organism: Protopterus annectens (assembly GCF_019279795.1). Taxonomy (NCBI): domain Eukaryota; kingdom Metazoa; phylum Chordata; order Ceratodontiformes; family Protopteridae; genus Protopterus; species Protopterus annectens. Next base: position 1,925,265,267 of record NC_056737.1, on the reverse strand, counting down.
TATCTGACAACGGCATGCACTTTACAAGCTAACAGTTCAAAAGAGTTGCTGAAGAATGTGACTTTACTCATTTCACAAGTAGTCCAGAGTACCTGCAGTCAAATGGTTTGGCAGGGCATGCAGTTCAACATGCAAAGCAGTTACTAGAAAGTCAAAATGAGACAATAGTGATGTTTTCTTGAATCTCTGGAATCGCAGAAATATTCCTTGTGATAAACATCTTGGTTCACTTGCTCAGAGACTTCTGTCGAGACAAACCAGAACCACATTACCAATCAGTAGTCAGTTGTTGGTTCCATGTGTCAAGAACAACAGGTTAGTGAAAGACAATCTGTTGAAGAAGTGCCTATCCCAGAAGTCTTACTACAATAAGGCCAGCAAACTGCTCAATCCATTATGAGAAGGAGAAGTGATAAGGATGCAAACGTCCAAAGGTTATGATCGGATTGGTGTCATGAAAAATAGTGGTCCAGAGCTGAAATTGTACATTGTAGAATCAGAAGGAGCAATTTTTAGGTGGAATCAAAAACATTTGAGACCAGTGTCCAAGCCTATACCACAGCAGACAGCCTGTAAGAAAGACTCTGTCTCAGAGTAAGTTGTCTGGTGTTCCAATTCCAGAGAAAGTTCCAAAGGACATTTGTGTTCCTACAACAAATCCAGACATTCCTGATACATTGTGCACCGCAGACTGTCCCTGTTGCTTAATTTAGTCCCAACTGTTATGTTAAGAGATATGGTTGAATCTCCAAATCTTGTAGTAGATATAAAGCAACTTGGACATGGACATTGTGTTTTGTTTCCAATGTATATAGTAATGCACGTCTAGCACTGATATTGTTTTTTCAAAGAGCTATCTTTTTAATATGGAGGATGTAAATCAATATCTGTATTTATACCTTTAAGAAGCTATCCAAGGGCTTGCACAAGTGTATAAATACGGAGCACGTGCGAACCTGACTGCCATTTTGTAGTTAGCTGTTGTGATGTAACCATGTATGTATCTAAGCTCTGTTTTTAGCTAGTTCATTTGTATTTAATGATGCTGCTATCCATCCTGATGTGTTTGTATGTATTAAAGCATCTGAACAAAACCCTAAGCCTTCTTGTTTTATGTATAACAGATGGACAAGTGACAGGGTCAGTGTTAGGTAAGGGGATGATGTAGTGCTTTTAGTGTCCATCTGTCTGAATGTGTCTTGTGTAGTGGCAATGTTATACTCTGCCCCCCTCCGTATTACCCAAGTAATGGGTGCTAACCTTAACCCTGCAGCTTCCCCTTTCTCCAACCATAACCCTACATCTTAATTTAAAAAAAAAAATCTTCCCGTAACACACTGTCAGTATTCAGATGAATGTGAGGCTACTGTTATGGGGCAGTTTCCTGTGAAGATTGGAAGAGAAAGTAGTTTTCCTGTCTCAAACTTTTGTGGGTCAATCTTTGAGGTGTTTGATATTCTGCATGTTTGAAAATCTTAATGCTGATACTTTCATTCAACATTAAGAATGTTTGATCATACAGAGTAGAACCATATAATTGCTTACTATGAAAATCTTGAAACATACAAATTTGAAAATCAAAATCCTGAGACCATAATATCAAAAGACCAAAATGCTGAAGACCACAGTATTGGACTTGCACCCTGCAGGGCTCATGTTAGCACTCTTTTCTCTGTTACCATCCTTGTAGGACCCATGTTAACACTTATTCATGGGTTCCTGAGTCTACAGGGCTCCTGTTAGCACTCATTCCTGGGTCCACAATGGTAGGGAGATTTGGTATTCCAGAATTGTATACAGTGTGGTCTTCAGCATTTTAATCTTTTGATATTATGAATGGTTTGGGGATATCCTGAAAGCCCAAAATCCTGAAAGTTCAAAATACTGAAAACACACAGGATACCAACACTCACTTTAGTCCAGTACAAGTACATACAGAAACAAATAAAACACAAACTATATTACTGTTCTCCAAGTATAGTGTAGTAAAGTGCAATCTCGGAGTTTATATATTTAAGTAGCAGGGGGTGTGGGCTTGCCCCCCTGCATATAGTTGAAGGGTAATATGTTCTGTATAAGGAATCTCCAAACACTGGACCCATCTCAGTTTGGATTTAATAAAGGCAGGTCATGTTTGCTTAACTTGGTGGATTTTTGTGAAATTGTCACCAAAGCAATGGCTAAAGGCAGTGGTACACACCAAATACCTCCACAGTTCCCCACTCAAGCGTAGTAGAAAAGCTAAATAAACTGGGAATAATCCCCTATATCACCCACTGGATTGCCAACTGGCTTACAGATAGGATACAAAAAAATAAAAATAGGAGAAGTTACCTCCACAAAGACACTAGTTACCAGTGGAGTCCCCCAGGGTTCTGTGCTGAAACTTCTCCTAATTGGCATCTACTTTTCTGAAGTAAAATCCAATACCAAAGGGCATTGGCTGACTAAGCTTACAGATGACTGCAAGCTAGGAGCAGTCATTGGAACCCAAAATGACTTTGCCATTCTACAGGAAGGCTTGTCCCAAATAAATAACTGCTGCCAAAATCATGGACTGAAACTAAATGCTAAAACATCCATTATTATATAATTTGGGAAGTCATCTACCCCAGCGGGCAACCACATTGACAATACACCCCTAAGAGCTGACCCAGCTGTGTGGGATTTGGGAACCTATATGGACAGTGACCTAACTTATGACCAACATGTGCAAATTGTTGTAAGAAAGCCCTTTATATTGCACAGTTTATAAACAAAGGGATTGTGTCTATATCTATGAATTTCATTCTCCCCCTTTACTCATCCCTCATTAGACCAGTCATACATATAATGCCTCCTTTGGTATATATCTGCATAGATACATGGAACAACTGGAACATCCAAAGAGATGCCTTACTAAAAGGATATAGGCCTAAACAATATGTCTTTTATGGCCCCACTCAGAGTTCTGTCACTATACTCAGTATCCTACAGGCTCCTAAGAGGTAACTGTTGTCTGGCATACAAGGCATCCTCTGACCCATTACTGATAGATATACTGCACATCAGCAAGCCAAAGGGCATCAGAAATACTCAATCTAGAGATCTAAACCCCTTCTGCAACATCAACAGAATGGTTTGGAGGGAGAGGTATATCTTGCAGAGGATACCACTGATTTGGAACAGACTCCCCATCCACATAAAACAAAGTTCATCCCTGTAGGTATTCAAGCACAACTTAGATTTATGGATAGGAAACAGAAAATTTAAACCACAACTGCTGTCTGTACTACTAATGGACAGAGGCAACTCTGGAATGTTTTAACCCTTATATGGGTCCCCTCAAATTATCTACGGTATGATCCCAGTTATTCTCATTAGGGGTAATATATAATTATCGACAATGGGATGGGTAAGACCAGTCTATAACCAAATGGGATAGGTTATTTTGAGCGCAAACAGGGAAATTGTCTAGGCTTAAAATGGCCTGCAAGGGCAGCTAATGTAGTACTTGCCTATGAATCTATAAAAAGATCAGAGCTCATTAACTAGAAATCCTAGAGTTCCTGTTCAGTATAACTTGGGCTATTTATCTAGAACTTAATTAAATCTTTATCTACACTGACTATGGCTGTAAACATGGAATTCATTTAGTAGGGAATGAGTTTTCCACAAAGTCAAATGAATTATATAGATCTGCACAGAGTATATGGAAATTACTTTACTGGTAAATTAAAAAAATGACCTGAAAGTACCAACATTGTTCAAGTTTAAGTTTTGAATAAAAAAAAGTATAATTATATTGAATAAAATCAATTTGCCCAAAGAATACTATCAAAACACCACATTATCAGTATACAATGCCATTAATGATGATAAGGAATTAAATTAGCAACTCTGTATCAGATGTAAGTTGCAAACAATGACAACCATTTTATGTACACAAAAATCAACAGACACCATTACAATTAATCACAAGAATCAAATGCAGTTTCTCCTATAATCAATACAATTATTCCTTTATATTTACAAAATGCTTTATTAATTTATTCATATGTTTTGTCAAATTAAGCCTGCTGGGCATAGTTCATTTAAAGTGGAGAACTGAGGTAAAAAGAAAAGAAAACTGTAAATATTGCACATGCATGGACATTTTAACACAAACAAAAATGATGCACGATAAGTACAGATGAATAATAGCACAATGAAATTAAATGCGGTCTTTATTTCTGAAATCATGTAATACATAATGAATATTGGTATTGTGATGATAGGAGGTACTGCTAGCTATGCTAGGAGAAGTAGGCCAGTGGATGTGTAACACATGCCAGCACAGCTAGCTAGAATTTAATAAATAATTATATATTATTTAAATATCAAATTAATTTCTACAGATGCTTGTCTTGAAAATGTATTTGTAAAGTTGCTTGTGTTAAAAATGTATCAACAGTGTGCCCTGCTGGAAAGAAAAGAAATATACATGTATTATTGTAATTGAATTAAATATATATGCTTTAACAGAGGATACTGGAAGAGAAGAGGTTAATCACAATCCAGCTGCAGCAAACTTTGGAAAATAGTTGAAATTAAATTAGGCCATAAAGACTGTATCTTACAGTCTTGGTCATAGCCAGAGACAAAGTGTATGGGAAACCAAGTATTAGGAAGCCTTCTTTATCATCTCTAGCAGGGAGCAAATTGCTACTCTGGAAGGCTAGATGTTTTAAATTATTTTATGACTTCCAGGAGCTGCAGCAGATCTGAGCAAAGCTCTGTTTGTATGGTAACATATAGGTGCTAAAATCCTGGCAGCTTTTAGTGTTAGTGATAGTGTGAGAAACAGAGTCAGATGACCAAATGTGACGTCATCCTGTAAGCTATCCCAGGAATAATATTTAGATATTATATTGGGAAGTCTCTCAGTCAGACTGGGCATTCTGTTTCTTGGAACCTGATGTAATCCCCTGTACTGGCCCAGTAATCAAGTTGCCTCAGTCCTCACCACTGGCAACAGTGGGGAATGTACACACTGGGAGGATGACAAGTACACACACAGTAAAGTGCAATTTCCATTAAGAGCACACAGAGATCAGAGTCAGTCTGGGGCTGGTTCTCCCTCGTTCTCCAGTTCCCCAATAAGACTCCCCACTGGCACAACTATAGGGTTGAGATCTCAGTTGAGTGGCCAGACAAAGATCTCCAGTACCCTCTCTGTCCAACCAGTGCTTTGTGTTCCTGCCCAAGTAGCTGATACACACACTCCTTAAGATTTGATTTATATACAAACACACACACACACACACACACACATATCTGGAAAAGTCTGGCACAGGTTTACTAGCTATGCCCCCTTTTGCCCAGACTATAAGGTAGTTTTCACTGCCACCAGCCAACTCTTATCAGCTACTTTAAGACCCTTAGCAAAGGGTGTCCAATCCTACTGTGTAATGTTACTATTAATACAAATGTTAGTCTGACCAATGGCAAGGTTATTTAGGAGTGGCCTGTACAGTGTCACTAAATAGATTTGCAGGTACTTTAAGAGCTTAAATATCTCTAAACAGACCAGACACAATTTAAAGGTTTAAATATATTTAATAATAATTAATAAAAGAACAAGACAATACTCAGCAAGTAATCCGTTACATCAGAGTTCAAAATCACAGGGAATATTTAAAACAACATTGCAGGGCAGTCTCAAATAAATAAAGAAAACATCTAACCTATACTTTACTATATTTCTGTCTGAATTTAAAAGAGTTACTATGCTCTAGAAATGTACTTACAGCAAGGCAGGTCCAGAGGTGAGTGGATGTTTCCAGCTGATGTTAGGTCAAAGAAAAAATACAAAATGCAAAGTGTCTCTCTGAGAGAGTTCTTAAATTAATATCAAATATTACTGCTGGGTTAGCTTGGATGACATCATTTTTGTCACCTGACTTTAGTTCCCAAGCTAAACCCCCTTTGACAGAAAATAATTGAATTTTAGCATCTCCCTGTGAAAAAATACATATCTCTCAGATGTTTGCAGATCCTGGACATCATAAAACAATAAAACACTTCTACATATTAAACCTAGTAATTACTTCTCTTACAAGACAAAAAACTTCTAGCTCTAGACATTGTGTCTGCTACTGGACTGAAACTGAGAGATAGCATCTCTTTCATTACATGGTTATGAAACAATTTAATTCCAACTATTTTCAATGATTTTTTTTCATGTTAACCTCCCATGTTCCAGTTTCCATTAAACATATATATCTAAACAGTCACAATAGTGTAGGTACTTTCCTGTTCTATTCCAATAGGGCATGCTGTGGTTACATTTTAGCTCAGTACTTTACATACACTTCTGTATAAATCATATCAATATTCACAAATAACAGAATTATTTACAAAATTCCAGACAGTTGGGCTGGCAGTATTTCCCTTTGTCACACCTGACATAGACGGATTCCTCACCTACTTCATCTTGCCTTGCTCTAGTAAATGACCAGGGATAGTACTTCTCTAAATCATTTAGGAAAATATAGTGAGAATAGTTAAGTATTGTTTTTCCGTAACTGTGTGAACCTTTACAGCCATGTTATGTTTAATATTTCCTGTGAATGAAACTCTGGTGTTTACTGTAAATAGCTATTTCAGATTTTTTTGTTCTTTTATTATTTATTATCAAATATTTTTAAACTTTTCATTGTGGCTGGTTGTTTTAGAAAATATTTAAACTTTGAGACTATTTGGATATATTGATTTGGTGATAACTGTGGCCACTAATGAAAGCCTGGCTGTTTGGTCAACATTACCATTTGTATTAATATTAATCTCACTCAATATAACTGGATACCCTTTTAAGAGTCTTATAGCAACTGACTGGTGGCAGTGAATCTACGTTATAGTCTAGGCAAAGCTGGTAGAACTGGTAATCTGTGCCAGCCTTTCCCAGGTGTGTGTGTGTGTGTGTGTGTGTGTGTGTGTGAAAATTAAATCTCAAAGAGTGTGTGTGTCAGCTACTTGGAGCATGGGCGTAAAGCACTGGTTTCACAGAGAGGATGCTGGAGGACTTGGCTTGGGCACTCGGCTGAGGACCTAACCCTACAGCTGTGCCAGTGGGGAGTCTTACTGGGGACCTGGGGAGAGACTGAGAGAGAAATCCAGACTCTGGGCTGATTCCCTGTGTGCTCTTAGAAGAAATTGTGCTTGACGCAGAGAGATCTTCATCTGGAAATACTGAGTGTATCCATTTTTGTTCCAAGTGAAGGTACCTCTCCAGTGTCAATGGTGAGGATTCATGCCCCTTGATTACTGGACCAGACTGGGGACATCACATATTGGTGAGCAGCGGTGTGGATATTAATTGAACTTCTGTAGCCTGTAGGCAGTTGTCACTAAAAATGGGTGTTCTCTCGAACAGCCACAAGGTAAATATAAAGAGTTTCATTTCACAACAGTTTTATTTTATTTATTTGTGTTAGTTTAGTTTAGCTTAGTCAGGGAAAACAGGCATAGATGTTATAAGAGGATTATGATAAGCTGACACAGAACCAGTTAGCCAAGGTGTGTAAAGCCAAAGGACTGGTATTTGCCAACTTGACTAAAGATTAAATAATTTCAGCCTTAGTTGTAGCTCAGACCAGCAACTAGGAGGATAACCAGTCTGTTGATGGAAATTTACAATCCTCAGAAACAAGACAGTTCACCTTTTCCTCAGAGGACTTAAAAATCCATCCGGTGTTAAAGAGAGCTGGAGGCCAAACATTTTCAATTAGAATCAGCAGAAAAACTGCAGCATTTGGATGCCAAAGAAAATGAGAAGCAGCATCAACATGAGAGACAGATGCTGACTCTTCACAAGAGTAATAGAGGTAATGGGGAAGGGAATAACCGTATCCCAGAAGCAATAAAAGTCAGTAAATTTCTTCCACAATTTACAGAGAGTGGTAATTTTGATAGTTTTATTCATATATTTGAAAGAGTATATAAACAGTATAACATTAACCAAGGGCACTGGGTATGGTTCCTGACCCCCTTACTCCATGGTAAAGCTGTAACTGCTGTTTCTAAACTGTCTGATATTGATTGTTTAAATTATGATAAAGTCAAATGTTGTTATATTGAATGCTTTAAGTTAACACCTGAAGCTTACAGAAAAAAGTTTTGTGAGCATAGATGCACAGCAGATGAAAGTGCCCGCAATTATATTGTTGAGTTAAGCACTTATTTTCATAGGTGGGTGAGTGGGTGTCTGGTCACCACTTTTAAAAGGCTGGCAGACCTTTTGGTGAGGGAACAGGTCCTTAGCACTTTGCATGAGGACATGAGAATCTGGTTGGCAGATTGAGAATGTAACTCTGCAGATGAGCTGTGAAAAAAGGGGATCTCTACTTAGCAAGCAGGGCATCACTGCACAGGAAGGGCTACCCAGTGTTGTACATGGATTTAAGGGAACTCATGGTGGACAGCCTAAACCACCCCAACAGAGTCCTCCAGTCAGAGGGGAAGCCACTAGTTCAGGTACATGGCCAGGATCAAGGGTTAAATGTTTTAAATGTAACCAATAGGTCCATGTATCATATAGATGTCCACGGAGGCAAGGTGAGGAACAAAAGTGGGGGGGCCAGCAAGTGGGAATAACAGTATGCCAGTGGTAATTTGTCTGGATACAACAAGGGTACCAAACTATCACAAGAGGTTATATCCTATCTTAGTGGATGGAAAACAAGCCACTGCTAAGACAGACACAGCCTATGACATAAACATTGTGAAGGCTGCAGGGGTTAAAGAGGAGAAGTACTTGCTTTGGCAGTCCAGTCCAGTCCAGTAAGAGCTTTAGGATGAACCCTACTCCAAATGCCTTTGGCAAGGGATCACTTTGACTGGGAGGGTGACAAATAAATCAAACAAGTAGGTGTGTTTGAGGATATCCCTGCAGATGTCCTGATAGTGAATGATTTTGATAACGCAGTACCTTTTGTGCATGCAGTTACAGTCAGGCTTGAAGACAGGCATGTGGGTCTGGTAGCCAGGCTGGTATTGTGGCTATTTCAGGGAGGGAGCTAGGGAGCCAGAAGGTGATCCACAGCTGCTGCTAGGTACTGATGTTCCCTTGGGCAGAATGACTGCAAGGGCAGAGGTGAGTGGTGGTACCCAGGCTGACAGTGAGGCTCCACTGTCAGAGGATACCAGATTTCCTGTGGAAGAGGAGCTGGGAAGAGTTACAAAATTATAGATAACACAGGCTCAGCTCACAGACCCTATATTACAAGGCTTGAGGGAGGTAGCTAAGGAGGCACCTGATTCTCAAGGAAAGGAGGAATTGGTATACTGGATCAAAGGGTTACTGAACAGAGATAGCGGACCCCTGAGGGATGGCTAGAGGGTGAGGTAATATAGCAGTTGGTAGTGGCTACAGCCTACAGTCTGGCACTTCTAGCCATAGCCCATGAAATTCCTTTTGCAGGTCATATGGGCATAAAGTGTATCAAGAGATGTACTATGCAGAACTTTTATTATCCTGGGATTACAAGGGATGTAACAGAGTACTGCAGAACCTGTGAGCAGTGCCAAAAGGTAGGCAAGGCAGGAGGCAAGGAGGTCATAGCTGTTTTGATGTCTTTGCCTGTGATTGAGAAGCAATTTCATAGGGTAGCTATGGATATTGTGGGGCCTCTGAGTACCCCAAGTTCCACAGGGAAGAAGTATATCTTGGTGTTATTAGACTATGCTACCCTTAGCAGATCCAATAACTTTTAAAGAAATTTCTATCAATGAAGTAAAAAAATGTATAACAGATGTGAATATGGTAATATATGATTTACAGTTAAGTCAAGATATTTCCATTGATCTTTTTAATTATTTTTCTGTACCGTGTCCAAGAATACCGCAGATATATGGTATTCCTAAAATACATAAAAATATGGAGAACCCCCCCCCCCTTAGGCCAATAGTTTCTGGTAATGGGTGGGTGACGGAGCCCATCTCTAAATATTTACAAATACAACTTAGTAAATATTTGGTGAAATGTCCAAGCATTATTAAAGATACTGAAAATTTTCTATCAGAGTTGTATGAATGGTATGAATCTAACAATGATAGAACATTTTTGTTTGTAACATTGGACATTGTTTCCCTGTTTACTGTGATCCCGAATGAATATGGGCCAGATGCAATAAGAAGCTTTCTTGGCTTGGAAACATGCATGCAAGTAAGGGAGATAGAAAATATTTGTGCTTTACTAGATGTTGTACTGACAAAAAATATTTTTCTGTTTGATAAAAAGTTTTATTTACAGCTTACTGGAGTTGCAATGGGCACCCCAGTAGCGAATACATATGCAAACTTAGTACTGCACCAATGGGAGAAGCAATTTATTCTAAGCAATTGTAATGAATTTAATGCTAAGGTAAAGTTTTATAAAAGATTTGTAGATGATTACTTTCTCATGTGGGAGGGTACTAGTGATGAGTTAAGTAACTATATTGATTACTTAAATAAGGCAACAGATTTTTTAAAATTTAAAATTACTTCTTCGATAGAAGCTATACATTTTCTGGATGTCCGTCTTTATATTAAGCACAATAGAATACAAACAATGATATATAAAAAAGAAGTGAATACTAATAGATATATAAGGAAAGATAGCATGCATGCATGCAATGCACACTTTTAAAGGTGTATTGAAAGCCCAGTTGATACGAGTGAGTAGGTTAAATACAGAAGATGAAAATTTTATACTACAGGCAGAAGAGATGATACAAGATTTTTTAAAGCTTGGTTATTCTTTCCAAGATGTAAATGCAGTATATGAAGATGTGAAAATGAAAAGAAATGATAAATATAAATCTTTTTTTAGTAATATGAGACAGTCAATAAGGATATTAGATGAGAGAAAAGATGTACTTAGGTATGTTACATCTTATAATGCTTTTACAAGGGATGTCTGCAATATAATAGAGAAAAATTGGCTGATAATGTTAGCTATGCCAGAGGTAAAAGACATAATAGGAATAAAACAAAGTTTTCTTTTAGGAATTTAGATAATTTAAAACAAAAGCTGTGTTTTAAAGATTTTAAAGAGAAAAAGACAGAATTTTCAAATAAGAGCTTAACACAGAAGTGTTATAATTCTACCTCTTGTACAGACATATATGATACATCAAATATATTTGAACACCCTTTAACTAAGCAAAAATTTGAGTTTAAATGTTCGGCCAACTGCAGCACTTCTCGAATAGTGTATCTAGCAACCAGTGTAAAATGCCCAGCATATTATGTAGGAAAGACGATAAGGAAATTAAAAGAACGTATAATAGAGCATAAATCGGAAATTAGAAGGGGAATACTAACAAATGCACTCAGCAAACATATTGTTGAAAATAAGGGACATATTTTCAAATTCAGAGTAATTTGTAGAGTAGACCTTGGTATGAGGGGAGGGGATATAAATAATATGTTAGAGCTGAGAGAGTTGGAATGGATTATTAGGTTAGATGCTGAGGCAGAACCAGGTTTAAATGTAATGGTTAGTTTGAAACCAATATTAGTTAAAAAGCAAAGATAAAATATTTAGTCTTTTTTATGCTTTGTATTTTATAATTTGACAGATTTGGTATTTTAAATATATATTTTTTTTATATATATGCATATATAATTCTTCTATATATAGAATATATTAAGTGTCATAAATTGTTATGTAAATAAGCAGTATTTTAGTATATAATTGGAAGGTGTTTTCGTTACGCTGGCTGAATCATGTATTTTAACAGTGTTCCCTATTTAAATGGTTCTAGAATGAATTCAATGTTATGTACTGATGAAGGGTGGTTAACCCGAAAGCTTTGCTCAATAAATCTTTTTCTTTGGTGCACAGAAGTGTTTTTGGATTACAAGGGATGTAACAGGGTACTGCAGGACCTGTGAGCAGTGCCAAAAGGTAGGCAAGGCAGGAGGCAAGGAGGTCAAAGCTGTTTTGATGTCTTTGCCTGTGATTGAGAAGCAATTTCATAGGGTAGCTATGGATATTGTGGGGCCTCTGAGTACCCCAAGTTCCACAGGGAAGAAGTATATCTTGGTGTTATTAGATTATGCTACCCTGAGGTGGTGGCTCTGTCCTCCATTGAGCCAGAAAAGGTGGCAAATGCTTTGTTAGAGATTTTCGGTAGGGTATGTTTCCTGAGAGAAATGCTGACTGAGAGAGGTGCTAATTTCATGTCAGACATGCTGGCTTGTCTATGGAATTGCTGTGGGGTGAAGCACCTAAAGACCACCCCCCCACCCCCAGACTGATGGGCTTGTAGAGATGGTAAAAGGGGATTTGAAGACCAGTCTAGGAGAGAGTGGGAAAAATAGTTGCCCCATCTGATGTTCGCATACAGAGAGGTACCTCAGGAATCTGCAGGTGTTTCACCCTTTCAGTTGCTGTATGGGCATAGAGTGAGGGGGCCTTTAGATTTTATTCATGATGGGTGGAAGGGTGAGTGTGAATCTCACAAGGAGTCTGTTGTGGCATATGTCCTAAACCTCAGGACAAGGCTTAGGGAGCACATAGGCTTAGCCCACGAGAACCTGCCAGGATCCCAACCATAGAAAAAGATCTGGTATGATAGGAATGCTCGAGCCCGAATGTATGCAGTGGGACACCAAGTGATGATTTTCATTCCTCTCAGACACAATAAGCTGCAGGCAGCTTGGGAGGGACCCTTCAAAGTGGTAAGAAAGGTCAGTGATGTTAACTACATGGTAGAACTGCCAGGCAGGAGGCAAGGGCATAAATTATACCATGTTCACATGAAGAAACCTTACAACGATAGGGAGGCCCCGGTGCTAAGCTTTTGCAGTAGGAGGCAGGAGGACTCTGAGGGGATCTATGGCTACATCAAGCCAGCCAGCAAAATGCCAAGTTACTAAGATGGAGCCTAGGTTTGCAGACATATGACATGACAGTGCACCACTGTACTGGGGTCAGCAAAGCCAGTGCAGATGGGCTCTCAGGACAGGGTATGGGATAATGTATTCCCAGATAGGCTCATTCCTCTCAAGCAATGTTTCTCAAGGGGCACTTGAAAAACTGGCTTGAGTCTTCAAATGGGGGAAATATGTGACAATAGGAGGTACTGCCAGGTATACCAGGAAAGGTGGCGGAGTGGATGTGTAACATATGCCAGCACAGCTAGCTGGAATTGAATAAAGAATTATATGTTATTTGAATATCAAAGTGATCTTTACAGATGTTTGTGCTGAAAATGTATTTATAAAGTTGCTTGTGTTACTAATGTATCAACAGTGTGCACTGCTGGAAAGAAAAGAAATGTACATCCATTATTGTAACTGAATTAAATGTATATGTTTTAACACAAGATGCTGGAAGAGAAGAGGTTAATCACAATCCAGCTACTGCAAACTTTGAAAAATAGTTGAAATTAAATTAGGCCATAAAGATTGTATCTTACATTTCTGGCTGTAGCCAGAAACACAATGTCTGGGAAATCAAATATTAGGAAGCCTTCTTTATCATCTCTAGAAAGGAGCAAATTCCTACTATGGAATGCTATAGGTTTGGAATTGTTTTATGGCTTCCAGGAGCTGCAGCAGATCTGAGCAAAGCTCTGTTTATGTCTATGATAACACATAGGTGCTAAAATCCTGGCAGCTTCTAATGTTGGTGATAGTGTGGGAAACAGAGACAGATGGCCAGATGTGATATATATATTGAGAAGTCTTTCAGTCAGACTGCACATTCTGTTTCTTGGAACCTGACATAGAAGGATCCCTCACAGACTGCATCTTGCCCTGTTGTAGTAAGTGACCAGAGATAGTAATTCTTTAAATCAGTTAGGAAAATATAGTGAGAACAGTTAAGTATTGTTTTTCTGTAACTGTGTGAATCTTTGCAACTGTGTTTTTGTTTAATATTTCCTGTTATTGAAACTCTGGTGTTTACTGCAAATACATATTTAGTATGCTCTTGTTATTTTATTATTCATTATTAAATATATTTAAACTTTTCATTATGGCTGGTACTTTTAGAAAATATTTAAGCTTTGAGAGTATTTGCATATATTTATTTGGTGATAACAGTGGCCACTACTGAAAGCCTGGCTGTTTGGTCAACATTACCATTTGTATTAATATTAATTTCACTCAGTATAATTGGAACCCTTGTGACACCCCTCCACCTCTGGGCCAGTAATCAAGGAGCCTCAATCCTCACCACTGGCACCTGTGGGGAATGTCCACTGGGAAGATAACAGGGACACACACAATATCTCCAGATGCAGCTCTCTGCATCAAGCACAGTCAAGCATAATTTCCCTTAAGACTACACTGGGAACACAGTCAGTCCAGGGCTGGTGGCTCCCTCTTTCTTCAGATCCCCAGTAAGACTCCCTACTAACACAGCTACAGAGTTGAGAATGGAGCCGAGTGTCCAAGCCAAGACCTCCAGCAACTTCTCTGTCTAACCAGTGCTTCATTTCCCTGCCCAAATAGCTGACACACCTTCTTTGAGATTTGATTTACACACACACACACACACACACACACACACACACACACACACACACACACACACACACACACACACACACCTGGAATAGGCTGGCACAGGTTTACTAGCTATGCCCCCTTCTGCCCAGACTATAAGGTAGTTATGACTCCCACGAGATACCTCTCCCAGCTACTTTATGGCTCCTCCAATGGTACCCAATATATTGAGTGAAATTAATATCAATACAAATGGTAGTTTAATCAAGAGCAAGGCAAATAGGAGTAGCCCACACAGTGTCACCAAATAAATATGCAAATACTCTAAAACTTAAATATCTCTACAAAGATCAGCCACAATGAAAGGTTTAAATATATTTAATAATAATACAAGAACAAGAAAATACTAAGTATATATTCACAGTGACATCAGAGTTCAAATCACAGGAAATATTTAAAATAACACTGAAGGGCAGGCTCAGACAAATAAAGAAAAACAATATCTGAACTAAGCTTCACTATATTCTTGACTGAATCCAAGAGAATTACTGTTCCTTACTTACTTAATAGAACAAGGCAGATGATGTGATAAATGGTCCTTCTTGTCATCAGGCCCAAGACAGAATACAGTATGTTCAGTCTCACTGAGAGACCTCTCAAAATAATATCTAAAACATTACTCCTGAGATAGCTTGCAGAATGAAATCACTTCTGGGCATCTGACTTCTAGTTCCCATGCAAACCCTCATTGCTGGAAGCTGGTAGGATTTAGCACCTACCTATAAAAATATGCGCACAAGGGCTTTTGCTCAGACCTGTGGCAGGTGCTAGAAGTCATAAAACAATTTTATACCTCTGTGCTTCCAGAGTAGTAATTAGTTCACCCCAAAGACAATACAGAAAGCTTCCTAGTGCAGACTTTGTGTCTCTGGCTGCCTTGAAACCTATGAGATAGCATATTTATGACCTAGCCCATCAAGTGATTTAATTTCAGATATATTTTAAAGTTTGCTGGACTAAGGTTAACCTTCTACTTTCCTCTGTTAAAATATATACATTTTAAACAGTTACAGCAGTGCATGTACAGTCTGTTCTATCCAGTAGGGCACACTGTGGATCCATTTCAAACACAAGCAATTTACACATACCTTTTCAGCACAAACATCTGCACAAATCAGCTTGATATACACATGACATATGGTTCTAATACATTTGTAACACAAGCATCTTGTATAAATCAATTTGATATTCCCAAATGACATATAATTATTTACAAAATTCCAGCTAGCTGTGCTGGCAATATGTCATAATGTCATTTTAATTTCGAAAGCCCCCAAATCTTGAGTTTTGAAATACCGAACTCAAAACATCGAGATTTTCGAATCCCGAAATTAAAAAGTAGAATAAAAAAAAAAACAACTAAAACAATGTTTTTGCAGGAGGGCAAGCCCCCTGCACCCCACACCCCCTGCAACTTAAATATACCATTCCCGAGATCACTCTACAGTGAAGAGAATTGTAAGCAGAACAGGAGCATTACTGTTCTCTTCACTGTAGCGCGATCTCAGAGTTGGTATATTTAAGTAGGGGTGGGAGGGTGCAGGGGAGCTTGCCCCCTGCAAAAACATTATTTTACTTGTTTTATTTATTTATTTTTTTGCTCCACATTTTAGTTTCAAGATTCCAAAATCTCGATTTTCTGGGATTGGTATTTTGAAAGTTGAGATCGTGGGCTTCCGAAATTAGAAAGTGGATCCAGCATAATCCTTTTAAGAGCCTTATAGTAACTGACTGGTGGCAGTGAATCTACTTTAGAGTCTGGGCAAAGTCAGTAGCGTAGGTAATCTGTGCCAGCCTTTCCCAGTTTTGTGTATGTGTGTGTGTGTGTGTGTGTGTGTGTGTGTGTGTGTGTGTGTGTGTGTGTGTGTGTCTGTGTCAACTACTTGGAGCATGGACACGAAGCACTGGTTTCCCAGAGAGGGTGCTGGAGGACTTGGCTTGGACACTCGGCTGAGGACCTAACCCTAGAGCTGTACCAGTGGGGAGCCTTACTGGGTACCTGGGGAGAAACAGATAGATAAACCCAGACCCCAGGCTCTGTGTTTCCTGTGTGTCCTTAAGGGAAATTGTGCTTGATACAGAGAGGTTTGCATCTGGAAATACTGAGTGCATCCTTTATTGTTCCAAGTAAACAGCCCTCTACCGTGTCAGTTGTGTGGATTCAGGCCCCTTGATTACTGGCCCAGAGTGGGGATGTCACAGGTATTATTAATTATAAACATGAATAAGCAAAGATACAATAACATAGATTTCAGTAGTTAATATCTGCTTTTTGCAATGGTTGACTGGGCAGGTGGGCATTACAGGGCTTGTTTTCTTAGTTCATTTCTGGCTATGATGTTTTCTGTGCAGAGTCTGCATGTTCTTTTCTTGTTCGCATGCTGTTTTGCCAGGGTCTTGACTTTTTTCCTTAATCCCAAAGGTGCAATGAAAGGTGAAATGGTGATCATCTGCATTGCTTGTTGGAGTGTGTGTGTGTGTGTATGCACGTGCACACACCCTACCAGGATTGATTTCCTAACTTATGCCTGTTGTTTTCTGGCACAGGTTTCAGCTTACCTACTCTCAAACACAAGATAATGTAGTCTCAGAGAATAAATGAATGTACCTGTAGCTAATAGTATCGGACAGTCTATGGACAGTTTATTATTTACAGCTATTAGAGGGTCACCAGCACATTGTCACTTCATCATGGAAGAGCTGCATCTGGTCACAGTAGTGGCAATGCTACCAACCGTGTAACATAAGCAAAAGTGATAAAACAGTGAATGGGAGTCAGTCATAGATTACTGCAGGCATAGCAAAGAGACTGATAAAATGTATGTCATTTTACTGTTAGCATGTATTTTATAAGCAATGGCAGTTAGCAATGCTGACTATAAAGCAGTAGATTTCTGGAAATGTGATTCAGCAGTAGGGTTCACCAGGACCTGGTATGCTGTGTCAGAACAACTGTAACAGAATGTGCATGTTGGGAGAGTTGTGGAAAAAGTTGTGGTAATGACGAAAGGGTATGATGGATGGAGACAATGGATGGAAGAGACCAGAGGTAAAAGCAAGGGATAAAGCCACTGAAGTAATACGTGTTTTGGTCTGCCAAATTCAGCCTTCCTGAAACCTTATGCACTTTCTGTAAGTCTAGGAATGCCAGCTGAACACTTTTCTCATCTCTAGCTTCTTCTCAATTGTCTGTATTACCTTAACATTGGGTTAGTTGTGCTGCATCCTGATCTGAATCTGAACTGTTCATGTCCCATCTAATTTTCTTCTGTGTAATTATCAGTCTCCCTCTCCAGTACCTTCATGCAGTGTGGCAGGAGTTTGATACAGCTTCTCTCCCTACATTTGTGAATGCCCCCTTTGTTTTGTACACTGGCACTAGAATGCTTCTTCACCAGTCATCTGTGATATGAATTTCTCTCCATTCTGCTATGAGTACCCTCTAGATCCATTTCTCCCCTAACTCTCCCAATGTCTTGATCATGTCTGTCATGACTTTATCTGTGCCTGCTGCTTTTGCTGACTTCCATTTCCATTAGTACTGTTCTCACCAGGGTGGTCTCATGTTTTTCTTTCATCTTAGGCTGTGTCTGGAGCAGTACAGCTACTGTAAGGTTTTCTTCATTCATAAGTTGCTAAAAGTACTCCTTCCATCTGCCAGTGATGTTCTTTCGACTGGTGGGCATGTTGTTGCTGGCATCACTTAAGAAAGGTGTCTGATAACTAGTTTTTTATCTTTCTGTCTTTTTCTTGTAATTTGATAGAGCTTTGTTGTGCCATCGGAAGAAAAAAAATTAAGAAATGCTATGTTGGTCCATTAACAGAAAATACACAAAGACACTGGAACACCGACATGATGTAATACCTTTTACTGGTCCAGCAAAGGTTTTGCTATTACTCAAGCTTTCAAGCTGGCACAAGCCCTTCTTCAGGAGTTGTTATGCCATCTCCTGATTCACTTTCCAGAAGATGACAGAATGGCTTTGATGTCTTGGTATTTTGACTACTTTGTTAACCTCCTTGTTAGCCAACCAGCATTTCTTCTTATCCTTTTCTGACTTTTCTTCTACCACTTTTTTCCTGCACTATGTCTTCTTATTGTTAACTTCCTCGACTTCCACATTCCACTACCAGCATTCAGATCCTCCGTTATCAACACCAATTCATATTGTCCAGCTTTATCTAGTAGGTCCTGCAGCTGCTGCCTGAATCCAGTCTTTTCTTCATTATCACAATCCTCCTGTGAGGCATGGGCTGAGATTGCGAATACTGTCCTATCCTTACACTGGAGTCTGATTGCCTTGAGTCTATAATTAGTTCTGATAACATTACTCACAGTCTTCTGAAGCCTCTCCCTCAGTCCATTTTTAGTCTTTCCTCCCAAAGAGTAAAAGGCTCTTGATCCCAAGCCAAGTAACTTTTTCTGCAATGTCCTTCCATCTTATCTCCAGGATTCAGCTTCCTACTTACTATCATGTCATCTACTTTCTAGCTGTGTCCTGTCAGTGAACCTATTTTAAGTGTAGCAACCTTAATTTCACGTTTGGCAGGTTGATTGGCATTATACCCAGTTTTCACTCAACAGAGCTATCCCAGGTAACTCAAGCTGGGCAAATGGACACCGACCAGCCAGCAGCTTATTGATCAAGGGCTGCTGGACACACATTGGCCAGTACGGAAACATAGACTCCTTCCTTCATTAACATGGGTCCCTGCTGTAGGTCAGGGACTCAACTCACTAATCACCAGCAGATACCACGCCCAGTTTTGGGGACATTAGTCAATGTGACCAAATCACCTAGAGCCAGTTTTTACATTGTCAAGTGGCTAACTCTGAAATGATGTGCAACATATGAGCTTTGTTCTCCTGTCCAGAGGATACTAAACGCCACAAATGATGCCTAAAGCAATAGTTCTATAAAACTGTCCCCTGAGAGGCACCGCCTAGAGTCTGTGCTGCTACCCACACCTCCATTCATTTTTTATGGGGGGGGGGCATATCCAGCATGTTTTTAGGAAGTGAGAGGAACCCCACAGAGAAAACATGCAAACTCAAGATAGGCCTTGGCCAGAGGTTCAGGCTTGAATCTTGTACCTTATGCATTGGAGGCAAACACCCTAACCATTATGGCAACTGCATTTTCAATAGACACAGTGTTAGTATCTGTGAAAAGTATAGAGTAAGTGTGAAGAGGTAGCATCTGTGAAAAGCATAGAGTAGCAAGTGTGGAAAGGTAATATGCCAGGCTACTCCACAGAAAGTTCTAGTGGATTTAGACTTTGTCTGACCCATCCAAAACACTGTTGGTTCAGTATTATGTTTTTCTACTGCCCAAAACAGAGGAGTTTTGCAAATGGAGAAACCACTCCATGTCTAAATAAAGAAAAATATTGACAGGCTGGTTGTGAATTGTGTATCTATTAACCAAGATATTTATGGCTAACAACTAATGGATCCATAAGCAAGTGTTTATTAGCTAATTTACTGTTATATTAAATATTAATAATTATTAACTGACCAAAATTTTTACTTCTTATAGACTATGGCCTACAGCAGTGAATGACTCAGATATGGGAATAATTTCCCTTACTTTTTTGTGGCAATGTGTACAAGTTCAGTGCCCATTTATACTGTTGTTAATGTTAATAAATTGCTTTTCTGTGAATCATCATACATTCACATAGAACTGATGAAAGTCCTCACTCCCTGCAAAGAAATAGAAAATTAATAAACTGTGAGTATGAACTGGGCTTTACACAAATTAACAAAATATGTATTCATTCTGTAGGAATATTTTTTAAATGCTTTATGTATACAGCCAATCCCATTATTAATACAGTGATGTGATCAAAATGTTTTCTTTTTTCATTTAATAATTCCTACTGCTGCACTTTGTCAACATTCTAATATAATTATACTTCAGTAGCTATATATGTAATGCATAGCAATATATAGTTTGCAGTATTCATTTTCTAATGCTGCCAGTGTCTGCCAGAAGCGAACATCAAAATGCCTTACAAGAATGACCTTCCCAAATAAGACCAGTGAGAAATGCTATGCGTCACAAAACACACCTCATTTCACATTACCTAAAGGCAACTGGATGCAATGAAGTACAGCTCATGACAGAATCCATGTATGTCTGTACTATTAAACATTAAAAATATACTACTATATCCGTGTTTCCTCTTAAGAAGATACTGATTCGATCCTATTTAGAGGTGATGAAGAATAATCTGAGATGCTGCTTCCCATTTTATCGGAATACTATGCAAGTTTACATACACAGACTAAACAATCACAAGTTGCTGGGAAGTAACTTAATTTTATAAAGCTGCCTACATTTATACCTGTAAAATATAACAGTGTTTAAATGAAATTGATTTAAACAAGCTATTATTTAATCTATAAGCAGTTCTAAGTTTTAACAATCAGGGAAAGTAGTGTTATTTATTTTTAACCATGTACAAGCTTATTAGCACTGTTCCAGAACTGGTGATATTACATTGTCTAGATTTTAACAATTACTTGAATCAGAACAAGTTATCATATTTACGAATTGTCCTGTAGGTATATAATTATACCAAACGAATGGATGTTAGAGGAACCTAAAGTGGGCTGCAAATATATAATTTCCTGTACTTATCTATAATTAATGCATGCATTTCATTCTTAACTGTACAAAGATACAGAAAATTGACTATGAATTTTCATATTGTGTAGGTTACTTCAAACCAAACATAGATAATTCAATGTTCGGCATACATGGTTACAACTGCCACATATTGCCATCCTATATAGCCTGGATGTTATCTAGAAAATGTCATTGCATTTGTAAATGTTCAATCAATCAACAGACATGTAAATAAAACAATTCCAAGATAAACAAGTAACTTCTTGTTTAACCCATAAAATATTAGCATACATATATTGCTTGTATACCCAGTTATGTATATATACTTTAGGAGAATTTAGATGCTGTCATACGAATAAATAATATTACACTGACCTATTATCACAGATGCAAGATATCTGTCCACACCACCAATGAGGAGTTGTTGTTTTTCTTCTTTCGGCTTTGGTGGTGCAGCGGTAGCATTGTTGCCTCACAGCAAGAGGTTCTCCCGTTCGATTATTGGCTGGAGCACCTTTTGTGTGGAGTCTGCATGTCCTCCCTGCAGTCGAGTGGTGTTCGAAAGACATGCGTGAATGGGCGTGCCTTCGTTGAAGGTTGGGCGTCGAGCTGGCACATCGGCACCGTAAAAATCTACTGCCAGTCATTAGCACACCACCAGTGAGTGTGGTTTGGAAATGAACCCTGCCTGTTATTGGCCTAAGTGAGAAAGACTGAGTAGCTGATGGCCTGCTTTTCTTTCCCAAAGGGCATCAACTTAGGACAGCTGTGCCAAGAAGTACGAGCATAGCTCTCAGCTACCACTGATTTTGCCTCATATATTGGCCTTGTCCTTTATAAAATATTTGCTTTCCTGTACATCACCAAGGGTTACAGTCAGCCAATAATGCTAGATATTAAGAGTTTCATTCTTCTCACTAACAGAAAATGCATGTTATTCTAAAATGTGTTCCTCAATTAATGTTTTAAGTGAATTACAGAATTATTTCACAATCGTCCCTAATGTTGGGCCTTTGTCTCCTATTACTTTATGATTTTTTCTCTGATTCCTAAGTAAAGACGTTGACTGCAAGGATGCGTTTGGACAACAAGGTTACAATATAAGCTTAAGATACAATGCCTGCTCTGTCTCCAGTGTACATCATGTCCCTGTAAACTTCTAGCATTTCTGACAGCCTGAATAAATGGTGTATGCTTCCAACACATGTCCGGGCCTAATTTATATGGTATTCAGCCCCTGGGCAGAAATACTGTACAGACATTAGTTCACACTCTGACAATCCATGGGCTTATTCAGAATGGTAAAACTGAGGCACATCTAAAAAACTGCAAATAAGGAGACAGGAACTGCTGAACTCCAAACTGTCAAACAAGGAAAAAAGGAACAAAGTTTCTTGAGGTGAGTTGCAAGAAAAATAATATTTGTAACTATTTGTTTTGTCACCTATAAAAGCAGTGCAACAAAGATTTTAGATACAAAACTAAAACATGAGATTCCAGACCACTTGTAAGCGAAAAACTAATACACAAAATGAAACATCAGTTTAAAATCTCTCATTATTATACATGTTTACATATTCCTATAAGTAGCATTTTATTTCTGATTTGTCATCACAACCTTCTCGAAGCTTTGCAATTCCTCCTTTTCTTCTAAAATGTTCCCTTTGGTTTTGTTACCTAGGTAGTGCAAAATATGTTAGCATTCAGATCTTCATAGTTGTTCTATATTCTGCTGTATATTCATTTGATAATTAATACTAATTTATATAGTTTTCTGTTTGTGAACAAAATATTTGCAGTGGGCTTAGTCAGAACATGGTTCAGTCAGATTAAACCCTGTAAAATGAAACAGAAATACAGAGAGAGAGAAAGAGAGAGAGAGAAAGAGATAGACACAGACAGATAAAGGGTGATCATATTCTCTGATGATTTATCTGTAGATCATGAGGGATCTAGGTAGTTTCTGAAATCATAGATGTAATGTTCCAGTAAAAGGACAACTACAAATTTTCAGATAGCTGGAATAACCAGAAGAAGCGGAAAACATTCAATGTGTTTTAGGTAACAAGTAAGACTTTTGTTTAGGGGTAAAATTCAACTGTCATCTAGTCTTCCCGGTAAGTGCTCTTTACCCTAATCCAAAAAAAAAATCAACTTTATTTTGTTCTTATTATACCACAAGAAAAGTAAATATTACAAAGGAAATATGTTTCCATAATTACCAGATATATTATTATGAATAATTATCAATCGAAGATGAACCCCTTTTAGCAGGTTTAATAACAAAGGTGTCTTTATACAATTTGGTAGCCAGTCTCAGCTGACCTCAGGCCCAAATATAATAAATTTATCCCCATCACTACTGATTCATTCTGCCTGAGAACCAAGGCATGGGTAATCAAAACTGTAAGACATTGTGTTCTGGAACGCAGTAGCTTTCATTTGTTTAACTTCTTGTTCCCTACCCATGTTCGCGACATATATGTGCAATGGCCTAAACTCAGGGTGTACATACACATTCTGGCATGTGCCTCCTATCACAGTATAGCTTGCCACACCTTCTGTACTGCTTTCATAGTACAAGGCAAACCTACCTCATCTCCACTATTAATGCCATGTATGGAGCACTCATAAACCAGTCCTCCTTCATTTATCAGAAAAAGGATTGGAAAACCCATTCACGTGACAACAAAACACTGATACATGCATGCAGGATAAGTGCCATGTAAATAAAGCAGGGATTTTCATAAATGATGAATAATACAGCTGAGGTTGTGGCTGGCTTAAAACAGCATGTATTAATTAGTTGATCCAGCCATCAAAACTTAACTTCTTTTTCCCATTTTTGCACGTAGAGTTGGAGTGTCACTTCAACAGTGGCAATCATGTAGAGCTGCTGTTCATAGTGCTGAGTGGTTAGCCCCAAAGCAGTTGTTTTTCCATAGCACACATATGGACAAACATTCACACTTATGGCCAATTTGGACTGTCCAATCCACCTATTGCATATCTTTGGAATGTGGGGGAAAAACAGAGTACCTGGGAAAAACCCACATGAACATAGGTAGGATATGCAGACTCCACACAGAAGACACTCAGCCAAGTGTAGAACTGTAGAATCTTTGGCTGTGAGGCAACCGCACAACCCATCCAACTGCTGCACCACTGTGCCTATCGGTGCCTGGTAAAAAGCCAGAGTCACCCAACCAGATTTATTTTCTTTCAAATAGATTCTCAGTTCCATTGCAGAATGCTGTACAGGCAATTGACCAATCGCTCAATGTGTATTAATAGGCTTATACGTAATAATTTTCAAACATCTTGAGCAGTTTGCTTTCTGGATTTCTAGTTCAGCTTATCAACCGCATGTTATTGATGTTATTAGTCAATCAGAACATTGCAAATTAATCTTATGATTGAGAATGAACTTTCAAATGTGGTAATAAGTAGCTCTGTGAACTGCAACTGTAACAGGGTGTTTTAGCCTTCGGGGAACAACAGATCCATGCGGTCATTCACTCTCATTGCTGAATCAATAAATCTGTCATTTTAACACTTTTAAACAATTTGACCACAACTTTTGTACCTTAATTGTGCTTACATGTATTAATTTCTTTAGATTGTTATATATTCTGTCATTTTGTAACATGTACTAACTTTGTTTCATTTATATTGCTCTTTGTCCATGGGCGTGACTGAAAAAGGCCCCTTGAATGAGCTCATTTACCTGATTTAACAAATAAATGTGTTCTGTGGTTGTGCCAAGTTTACATCATTCACTAAAAGGCAACATCTCTTTGAAGAGCAAACACAACAGCAAAGCCCTGCAGCATACAATTATAAAGCCTTGACTACACCCCAGATGACCAATGTTTGATTACGGTCATGATTCTGGAAGCGGGAGAAGTGAGCAGATGGTATCATGACCAATGTCGGTCATGATACCGTCTGCTCACTTCTCCCGCTTCCAGAGTCCTCCAGTAGCATTACCAATGTTTGATTATGGTCATGATACTGGAGGACTCTGGAAGCGGGAGAAGTGAGCAGACGGTATCATCCACCCACGTATGACCTGCAGAAATGACCCTGTCAACCGATGATTCAATAGTGTGCCATTTACCAGGGGGCTGCAATGTATAGTAACATGCATATGCCCTCTAAGAGGAGTATTTCTGGTCATTGTAAGGAGACATAGGGAAGGATTAGGTTGGGGAGGGCCTGATCCCTGATGCAAAGTTGACAATTCCTGCTCTTCGTTCATTTGTATCTCATCTAAAAGGAAAGAAGAGAAAATGGAATGCATGAACAAAGGAGACTAAAACTGGATTGCTGTTTAACAGCATCATAAGCAGCATCCCTAGCCACTTCTGTATTATAATTACTATTACTATCATTTCCATTGTAAAAAAGTCAGCTTTTGAGTATTATCTCTGTATCAGGTAGCATTATAAAGAGCTAATAAAGAAAATGGAAGTAGAATTTCAGCTTCATCACACTACTGAACCCTCGGAAACTGAATATTGTTTTTGAGGTTGTAAGGCATTAAATAGCCAAGGTGAATCATTGTTTTCCACTGACAAGGGCACTTCGACCCAAACAATTCAGCGCTTGAAGCATTGCTTGCCTATTTTGATGCTTGGCACCAGCTTTCTAAGTCTGGTGGTGAGTTACCTGTACTCAGTTCATCTAAAATGAAATTACATGAAGAGGGTATAATCTACTTGGGACAATAGTCATTCGCACACTGTGCTGGCACATGGTCATTCAGGATTTGGTGTGCCCACCATGGGATGGCAGAATACCACCTCGCTGGGAAGCTTTGGAGCTGCAAACGAGTCCATGTTTGTACAAGGAATAAAAGGTACAAAAGGTATAACAATTCCTTGTGTGTGTATGTGTGTGTGTGTGTGTGTGTGTGTGTGTGTGTGTGTGTGTGTGTGTGTGTGTGTGTGTTCTTATCTGGGACTATAGTCACCAAGTGTTTCCTTACTGCACGTTTTGTCAAAAAGTATAAACATGAAAGACCAGCTTGGGGGTTGCTAAAAATACCTACTACCTTGAGGCTTCATAAAATATCAGATAGATACATGTGGTAATAGAAGAGAACTTTGTGCTCTCCATTCTGCTCAGCAATTGCAGCTGACAACCACCAGCGACAAATACTATCCTTTCTATCTCTCTCTCTTCCATATATTAGTCCTAAGCCCTTCTGATGGCATGTTTGAGTTTGTTCTGTGCATCTTATGTAATCAATTAATTCCAATTATCAACCACTTTCCTTGAAAAAAATATTTCTTCATGTTCAGACTAAAATCCCCTGCATCCTTTCATCTATAAATTATGCCTCCTTACCCTACTCCTAACCCTCTATTTAATACACTTCTCTCAAATGCCCTTAGAGTAACCTTATCTACCTATATCATAACTCCGTTTTCCTCCTGATGACCCACACTGGCCAGTATTTTTCATAAGCCATTTTCACAGGTCCTTTAATTATCCTAGTATCTTTTTTAATTGACTGCCTCTGAGGGAGGGACAAATGAGTGTGCAGCCCCTATGATTTTTAATAGTTTATTATGCACTCTGACATGATTAAGCAATATATAAGATATACAGAAGTGTGCAATGGAAGTTTAGGCAGAACTAACCATATTAAATAATGCAGTCAGCAAAACTGAACTATTCAAAACAGAGTTAGACACTGAAATAACAACTAAAGTTAACACAAAAGGCTTGTACTTAGTGTTTTCAGGGGCCTAGCTCCCTGTGACCCCAAGCTGCACTTTAGCAACTCTGAGATCACACCTACAAGGTGAAGAGGAAATACTTGTAGTCCTTCTCCACCAATGATGATCATGGAATTGGTACGTTTAAATGTTGTAGTTACAACCCTTTGGGGGAGGAGGAAACAAGGAGCCTTGCAGCCCTGCTAAAATCTTAAAAGTTATTGGATTTGGTGTTTTGTTCACAAGGACATCATTTAAAGTTCACATTCTATTATAATTTGAACTGCACTATGCTCACTGTGGTATAGTTTGAGACAGCTGGCTTTCGGAGATTTGTTCAATTCAAGTAAGCATCCCCAAATATATAAATGTTTATGGATATAGATTTCATTTTGCTGTGCTCATTTTATCCTATTCATACATGACGAAAAGCTTGAGCCCATTCAGAAAGGCAGGTAGTAGAGATATGACTTTGAACTAGTCCTATACATAACACCAGTTTGTTGCTGGATACACACACATCCACCTACATGCCTCATGCTACATATATAATTACTGTCAGTTTGTAGGATTTCTAATTCAATCTTTCGGCATGTCTTTGGGATGGACAGGGAAACCAGCAACCTCAGTAAAAACCCTTGTGGACCTAAGAACGGTTGCACACTCCACACAGAAGCATGGAAGGCTCTCCAGTTAGAAGATATGAGGTAGAAATTTTATCTGCTGTACCATTTTACTATGTCATATCTGTCTCTCAGAGAAATGTGTATATATATATATATATATATATATATATATATTTATGTATGTATGTATATGTATATATATATATATATATATATATATATATATATATATATATATACATACATACATAGAGAGAGAGAGAGACACAGAGAGAGGGAAAACAAATATATGCTAGTTGAAACTACGGACACTTTTCATCCCTGTGCATATACAGCTGTGTAAATGAGTTAATTACTGAAGTTAAAAGGCAGCTATTTTAATACACTTCACTCAGTCCCTGTCTAGCTAATTAACATTTAAACAGGATAAGATAGGTATATTTATAAATCCCACAAGGTAAAATGTGGGATATGAAAAATACAAAGTTCTCATGTTTGTCCAGAAAGTTGTTTGCTTCATAACAATTATATAGTAATTGAGAAAGTGAAGGGCATTCGCTCATAATTGACCACTTTCATGAAGATTGTGACATAATAGTCTGACAGACTTGCATCACCCACATGCTAAATCTAGGGATGTGTATTATTTGTTTTCCTGTGGAGATCAAGATGTGTGTAGTACTGACTACTGAAGCTACTGGAACCTTTCATTGATCAATTGGGGCACATTAGATATATCACAAACATCTGCCTCATGAATGCTTAATAGATTTCTTGATATTACACATTTTTTTATGTGGAAGAACATATATGTTTCTTTAGGCCAACAGAGAAGAGCGCTACCATTACTCATGGCTTCTATAATATCGGACACCTCCCTGGGGTACTGGGTGTTATAGGTTGAGCAAATGAAGTAATAAAAGTCCCTCCTGGACCCTACTCACATGTGAACAGGAAGGGCTACAATTCCCTGAACTGCAAGGAAGTCTGCAGTTCACAGGTGAGTATCGCCAATATATGTGTGCAGCACCCTGGCAGTTGCCATGATTGCCATATTTGGCATATGCCTCACCTGTACCACCACGTCCAGTGAGGTCACTTCCACAGTGTCATCTGGTTGGTAAATACAAACTTCTTTGAGCAAAATAAACATCAACATATGAAAACTCTGCATATAGTCACTAACCTCTCCAAAAATGTTGTTGTGTGTAGCAGGTAATGCTGCAGACCTCTCTGGAGTCCTGGCTCATGATTCTAATATGTAATTCTGAAACTGTGTCTGAAATGCAATAAACACCATCCATGCTGAGACCTGAAATGTCACTGAATGTGACTTTGATGTGCTGCAAGTACTATTATGCTGCCTTAACTCAAGAGGAAGGACATTCTAGTACTCCTCTGACACAGCCAGCAAGCTAGTTATTGTCTGTGCTATGTTACCTTACATGATAATGTGAAAACAAGATTGTCTACCCCATGATGTCATCTGTTAGACCCTGTCCCAGGCACTGTAGCAGCAACAGCTGTAGGACATGGCAGTGAGGTGGAACAGGCTAACATCTTTTCAGGAATAGTTCCTGCAAGGAATTGGTATATGACATACATAATGCATTGGTGAAGAAGCTACATTTGTAATAGCCATAAATTGTCAACCAATCATAAAGTAACAATATCACATAGACTAAACGTGATTCATGCTTTGCCATTAGGCAGTGCTGATCAGTGCATAGTCTAGTCACACTATGCATCAGGCATTCATACAACATAAGAGAAAGAGTGTTGTGAGTAACAGAGGTCATAACAAATTAAGATTGTTACAATCTTGGGGAAACTGGACATATACAGAGAGGTGGTGGGAACTCATCACAGGACTTGAGGGCGGAGAATACAGTGGCTTGGGTATGGAGACCACAGGAGTGACAGACCTTGTGATATTTTGTATTGAGGATGGGGTATTATTCCATGGCTGAGACCTAGATACAATGTGCTGGGAAAGGCTACTAGAGTTCATGACCTCCTGTGATAAGATTGGGGTGCCACTCTATGACCTTGACCTAGATGTGGACCCTTGTGATTAGTCACAAAAAGGGGTGGGTGTCAGAATTCTAACAGCTACCACTGATGATGCTGTGCTTATACCCTAAACCAGGGATGACCCTGGTAATGCTGCCACCTATGATGACACTGGCAATTCAATGCAGATAGGTGTTAATTATCACAGTGTGCATCAGCTGAACCCTCATTTCAGCCAAGATATTGCAGTGTCCATACCCCATGGAGCTCATGGTTGTGCAGACTCACAAATGCAGTGCCACACACTCACTGGATCCATTGCATACTGTCTGGCAGCAGAATGCATCTGGGTGGTATTCCTACCCATTTGTTAATTAATCTTGAGTACTGCCTGCATCTATGGTGTCAAATGGGGTGGCAGTTATATCATCATGTACTCCTGTGTTTATGGTTAATGGTAGGAATGCCCACTTCAGTGTACACATGTGAACCCACCTGACACAAGAAGGAATGAAATTGAAGATATTATCCACAGGAGATCATGCTCCCTCTGGGGATGCTTGGGGCTGTATCTCCACCCTGTGAGGAGGATACCTCACCAGCCAGGAGTGACAGAGATAGTGCCATTGCTTCTCCACACTGCATCTCCTGACCATAAATTTCAGCATCATTGTCAGAGGCATCTGTGGTGTTGTAATCAGCCTCCTTAGCCATCCATGCATCAAATCTTGATCACACATGGCTGTTCCTGCAGTTCCCTAAACATTCCGCTATAATTGCAAGTTTTCCAGTTTTCCTTCCTTTCCTTTTCTTCTAGTCATGTTTTTTATATTCTTTTTTTTTTTTACTTTTTGGCACTTTCTGTTGCTACATATTTTGTCTAATTCTGGTTTGATTTCCATACCTTATCCTTCCTAAAGTGCTTCTGTTAATCGAAGCAAAGATGTTATCTTAGACTAATTTTCTTCATGGCTGAAAACTTTTCCTATGTGTTGATCTGGCAATGTTAACAAATTTGCATGCAGTCAAATGACTGCTGACCTATACATATAGTCAGTTTCAAAGAGGTCCATACCTCCTTCAGACTTAGGGATATATAATTGTACCATACTCTGTTTTTATATATCATATAAGTATTGAAGCAGTTTTCTTGTTTTCCTGTCCAAATGATGCAACACTTTTTGGGGCCAGTTTGAACTTTATTCCTTGATGCCAAGGCAGTTTTCAATATTAGTTTTAGGTTCATAGGTTGATACTAGGCTATCTGCCCTAGGGCATTTATAAGCCTAGCCAGAGTGTGTTTGGCTTTCGCCACCCTTTTAGATTAGTTGACTGTGCCTCTGTATAGTAGGTCACAGAAGATAGCCCTTTTGAGGTTAGTTTACTGTGCCTCTGTCTAGTAGGGACACAGAAGAGATCCCAGGGGTAAACCTATGATCTCCCATCCACTCGTCAAGATTTCTCTTGAAGAGGATCATTGAGGGACTCTGCCTAACATGGATTGGGATTTTGTTCCAGAGTGAGGGGAGCCTCTGGGTTATGAATCTGTCCCTCCAGCATGTCCTATTTATTTCTGTGCTGAGGTTTAAGTCCCTGGAGTGTGTAGCTCTAAGGGATTTGGATTTCCTGAGGTGGAGCATGTCCATTAATTCTGGGTTGGACATGGCTTTATACGTCAGGCACAGATCGCCTCTGAGTAGGCAGTAAGCAACTGAGTAGAGCTGGAGTTTCTTTAGCCTAACTGCGTAGGGCATCTGTTTGAGTCCCTTGATCCTCTTAGTGAGGTACTTTTGGGGTCTTTCCAGTTGCTGCAGGTGTCGGGTAAGGTACATCCCAAATGGGGCATTGTATTCAATTATGGGCCTGATGAGTGATGAGTAGAGGGGCACAATGACCTCTCTTGATCTAGATGTGAACCCTTTCGTGATAAGGTGGACTATATAGAAGGTCTTTCTAACCACTTTGGCAACGTGATTGTCAAAGGAGAGATTGCTATCTACTTGGGTCCCCAAATTCCTAATTACTTCTTCCGTACTTAATGGATTACCACCTATGTGGTAATTTGTGGGCACTTTGTTTTTCCCAAAGGGGATGACTATGCACTTTTTGGCATTTAGCTTTAGGCCATGGCTCTGGCACCAGTTATCCGTCTCTGTGAGACCCTTTTGGAGGATGCTTGTGTCAGTCGGTGAGTCGATTATGGCACCCAGTTTGTAGTCATCTGCAAACTTGGTGAGCCATAGTCCTCCCATGTTAGCCTGTACCTCAGAGAAATATATACTGAACAAGAGAGGTGTTATGCTCAAAGTTTGTTGTTGTTGTGTCTTTCGGCTTTTCCCGGTTAGGGGTCGCCACAGCGGAACTCTGGTCCACTAATGATTGGCAGTTGATTTTTACATACCGAGTTGCCAGCTCTGATGCACAACCTTCAACGAAGGTACGCCCATTCATGCATGTCTCCATGCAGAAGACGCTCTAGCTGAGAATCGAACCGGACAGCATCTTACTGTGAGGTGACAACGCTACCGCAGCACTACCACCGCAGTGTAGTTTTCAATAAAATACCCCCTTAATAAGCTTCATCTCCTTTAATCATTCTCTTCTTTGCTGAGTGTTATCTTTGCTCTGTTTCCTGCTCTCTCATGCTGTGTAACCCTAATTTTTCAAGCAAGTCTCCTGCAGAAGGTGTTAAAACTTTATTTTGTGATATCTTTTCTATTAGTGTCTTGGTCTATCTATTGTACCATTTTCTGAGGCTTACATGACTAATCGTGTTGGGATATTGCCTTTATCGGAGTCTCCACATTAAACATTTCATCTCTTAGTTGGTCTATTTCAATTTCTATTTATTGCTTTTCTGCATCACTAAACTTGCTTCTTCTGTCATGTTTAAATACTCCAAATGCTTAGCTTTTTTACTTACCTTGACAGGAATGGACCCCATTCCTAAGTCAGGGCATAATTAAAATTCATAAAATTCATATTGCTTCTTTCTTTGATGCTGTTTGTTTTATATTGTATTTTTACCAAAAACTTCAAAACAATACATTTTAAACAATAGACATGCATAGTTACAACACCAATGACTAACTCTCTCCAGAAGACAATATGTACTTAAACTAAGTGGGGTCTACACCCCCAATGTGGGGGGGCTGTGCCCCTTACACCCGACTAACTATATATATTAACTCCAGGATTGCACTACAGTCAGGAAAAGGGCATATACCTTTTACTTGCCTTACAGTACTCTACACAGTGCCATACATACTAACTGCAATTCAGTGAAATGAGTTTTCAGTAATTTGAGTTTTCAGTGAAGTGGTCGGGGTGAAATGAAATTCAGTGAAATGAGATTCAACGAAACAAAGTATATATATATATATATATGTAGGTGTGTGTGTGTGTGTGTGTATATATATATATATATATATATATATATATATATATATATATATATATATGGGTGTGTGTGTGTGTGTGTGTGTGTGTGTGTGTGTGTGTGTGTGTGTGTACATATATATATATATATATATATATATATAATTGGGGCACATCCCCCATAGGGGGTGCAGATGGGCTTGCCACTCTGCAAAAAAACAGGTGTTTTATGTCTCGCTTTTTGTTTCGAAATTTTAACTGCTTGAACTTTTCAGGTTGAAACCGGGAAAAGCCGAAAGACACAAACAAACAAACAAAATTGTGAGTTTTGTTCACATGAGCACTCAATAATATGACGGTTAAGCAAAGATTTAGTCTTGTGAAAATCGTTTAGGATATCTTTTAGGAAAAAATTTATTTAGTTAATGGATTGTTAATGAGTATTTTAAGGTACATGACAGAAATGTATTATTGTTAGAGGAAAAAATAGAAAGAGATAATGGAATTGGCATTTATCTTTTTTATGCTACTTAAGATTAAACGCTGCCAACCCCCTTTCTGACAGCTCATGCAGAGGTTTAGGGCTGTGAGCTGTAGCTGGATTTGAGTGCCTCAGATCTCATTTTCCTTCTGCATGACCTTGAGCAAGGCACTTAACCAGACAGTGTTTACGGCAACTGAGAATTTGGGCTAGGCTTTTCAATGGTTACCCGGACTTCAAACCTAGTAACTATTCATGAAATCCAGTTAAGTATTTATGTGGAAGCAAAATGTCAAGCAAGTGAAAGAGAAAATAAAAAAACTATGATAAACAGAATCACAAAAAAGTCACTTTTTAATGATTTTTGAATTTTTAACCGAAAGTTCTCTGAACAGACAGAAATTGTTTAAAGAACACGCAAGTGGTGATATTTTGTGGAGACTCTCAACAGAGAAATATAATATTAAAGGTAACATGAGATATAAAGTACAAAAGGAAGAATATGTACTATAGAAGGCTGTGAAGCAGAAGAAACAATTAAGCATCTCTTTTTAACTTGTAATAAATTGCAGGGCTTCTGGAAAAAAACAGAAAGTGATTTTAAAGAAAAAAACAATAGGTAATAAAATGTAAACATGATATTTATGGATATATGGTCAGAAATTTAATAAAAAGTAGAAATAATAGAGAGAATTGTAATTTTGATGACACCAGCATAAATCCCACTTGCTGCCACCAATTAATATGTGATGTTCAGGACCTACAGTCTCACAATCTGCACCACTGACCACCAAATATGTGAGAGGCTGAACTTCAGATTGCATGGTAAATGCATACTGTTATCTCAAATAACACCCAACAACCATCACACCCAAACAAGTTTCAAACCATACAGCTGAAAAATCAGACTTCTTGTCACTAGCTCACCGGGATTTCACCCACTTCAAACTGAGCCTGTTGCTTTCCAGTGCAGTCTTATCTACAGGAACTGAAATGTGTCCTGAATTATTTTACATACAAATGCATACACAATATTTTTCAGTGTCATGCTGCCAGCCCAGCTATCTGGAATTTTGTAAATAATTCTATGCCATTTGTGAATACTGATATGATTTATACAGAACTGTATGCTATGTACTGAGCTTTAAGAATGTAACCACAGCATACCCTGCTGGAACATAGAAGATTAACTTGCAAAACTTCAAGAAAATAAGTTGAAATTAAATTATTTTACAATTGTGTTATAAAACTTAGTTTCAATGCAGCAAGGAGACAAAATGTCTAGAACTAGGGTGCCTTCTGCATTGTTTTGTGTTTTATTGTTTTATGTCTTCTAGCGACTGCAAACATCTGAAGGCTATGTATTTTTCACAAGGAGACGTCAAAGGCTACAATGGGAGATTTAGCTTGGGAACTTAAGTCAGGTGACAACAAGTGATGCCATCCAATGTAACCCAGTAGTAAAATGTGATATTAATTTAAGAACTCTCTCAGAGACAGACTGTGCATTTTGTATTTTGTCTTGGACCTAGCTAGAACATCCACTCATATTCATCACCATCCCCACTTGTCTTGCTCTGTAAGTAAGTCTTTTAGGGCATAGTCACTCCTTTAGATATAGTTAGGAATATAGTAAAGATTAGTTTAGATGTTTTCTGTATTTATTTGAGACTGTCCTGCATTGTTGTTTTAAATACTTCCTGTGATTTTGAACTCTGAAGTAACTGTGTTGATTGACTGAGTATTGTCTTGTTCTTTTATTATTTATTATTAAATATATTTAAACTTATATTTGTGGCTGATATTTGTGAGATATATTTAAGTTCTTAGCGTACTTACATATATATTTCATGACACTGTACAGGCCACTCCAATAGACTTGCTTGGTCAGACTACCGTTTGGATTAATAGTAACATTACACAATAATAATTGGACACCCTTTGTAAGGACCTTAACATAGTTGATAAGAGTGGTTGGTGGCAGTGGAAACTACCTTATAGTCTGGGCAGAAGGGGGCATATCTAGTAAACATGTGCCAGCCTTTGCTAGGAGTGTGTGTGTGTTTGTATATAAATCAAACCTCAAAAGAGTGTGTGTGTCAGCTACTTAGCACAGTGAAATGGACTTCAGCTTGAACTCTATTTCAAGCATGCAGTTTCTTTGTGCACACTCCAGAAGGAAGGCAATAATTAACTAACTGTCACTCTCGCTCTCTCTTCTCTCTCTCTCTCTCCCCCGCTCTCTGTACTTAACAGAGTTTCAGCTGCTCCAGTTAGGGGTCGCCACAGCAGATCAACTGTTTCCATTTCTTCCTGTCCTCTGCATCTTGCTCTGTCACACCAACCACCTGCATGGCCTCTCTCACCACATCCATAAACCTTATCTTAGGCCTTCCTCTTTTCCTGTTACCTGGCAGCTTCATCCTTAGCATCTTTTTCCCAATATACTCTGCATCCCTCATCAGCACATGTCCAAACCAGTGTAATCTTGCCTCTCTGGCTTTGTCTCCAAACCTTCCAACCTGGGATGACCCTCTAATATACTTATCCTTATATATATTATACTAATCCTGTCCATCCTCGTCACACCCAGTGCAAATCTTAACATCTTCAACTCTGCCACATCAAGCTCTGACTCCTGCCTTTTTATCAATGCCACTGTCTCCAACCCATATAACATAGCTGGTCTCACTACCCTCTTGTAGACCTTCCCTTTCACTCTTACTAGTACTCGTCTGTCACAAATCACTCCTGACACTCTTCTCCACCCACTCCATCCTGCCTGTACTCTTTTTTTTCACCTCTCTTCCACACTCACCATTACTGTGAACTGCTGATCCCAAGTATTTAAACTCATTCACCTTCGTCACCTCTACTCCCTGCATCCTCACCATTTCTCTATTCTCCCTCTCATTCACACACATATATTCTGTCTTAGTCCTGCTGACCTTCATTCCTCTTCTCTCTAGAGCATATCTCCACCTCTCCAGGGTCTCCTTCACCTGTTCCCTACTCTCACTACAGATCACAATGTCATCTGCAAACATCATAGTCCACGGGGACTCCTGTCTGATCTCGTCTGTCAACCTGTCCATCACCACTGCAAATAAGAAAGGGTTCAGAGCTGATCCTTGATGTAATCCCACCTCCACCTTAAACGCATCAGTCACTCCCACCGCAGACCTCACTTCTGTCACACTACCCTCGAACATATCCTGTACCACTCTTACATACTTCTCTGACATTCCCGACTTCCTCATATAATACCACAACTCCTCTCTAGGCACCCTGTCATATGCTTTCTCTAAATCTACAAAGACACAATGCAACTCCTTCTGACCTTCTCTCTACTTCTCCATCAACACTCTCAGAGCAAACATCGCATCTGTAGTGCTCTTTTCTGGCATGAAACCATACTGCTGATCACAAATCATCACCTCCCTTCTTAACCTAGCTTCCACTACTCTTTCCCATAACTTTATGCTGTGGCTGATCAGTTTAATCCCTCTGTAGCTCTGCACATCACCCTTATTCTTAAAAATCGGTACCAAAACACTTTTTCTCCATTCCTCAGGCATCCTTTCAGTTTCCAAGATTTCATTAGACAATCTAGTTAAAAACTCTACTGCCATTTCACCTAAACACCTCCATGCTTCCACAGGTATGTCATCTGGACCAACAGACTTTCCGTTCTTCATCCTCTTCATAGCTATCCTTACTTCCTCCTTGCTAATCCACTGCACTTCATGATTCACTATCCGCACATCATCCAACCTTCTCTCCCTCTCATTCTCTTCATTCATCAGCTCCTCAAAGTACTCTTTCCATCTGGTCAACACACTCTCCTCACTTGTGAGTACGTTTCCCTCATTATCCTTTATCACCCTTACCTGCTGCACATCTTTACTAGCTCGGTCCCTCTGTCTAGCCAAATGGTACAGGTCCTTTTCTCCCTCCTTAGTGTCCAACCTTTTATACAACTCTTCATACACCTTATCCTTAGCCTTCACCACCTCTGTCTTTATCATGCACCTCATCTCCTTATACTCTTGTCTACTTTCTTCATCTCTCTGACAATCCTACTTCTTCTTCACCAACCTCTTTCTCTGTATACTCTCCTATACTTCTTCATTCCACCACCAGGTCTCCTTGTCCTCCTTCCTCTTTAGTTACCCAGCTATTCAGTAACTCTTCATTGCCACCCAGTGCCTGTCTTAACTCTTCCCTGAACATTACCTCACAATTACCCTTTTTCAATTTCCACCATTTGATCCTTGGTGCTGCCCTCACACTCATCCTCCTCTTCTTGATCACCACTGTCATCCTACAAACCACCATCCTATGCTGCCTAACTACACAGATTTAACGAGACAGATTTGAGGCTCAGTTAATTTCCATAAAGAAGAAGAAACTTATTTGTGATGTTAATGATTTCAAAAATGGTACTTTTTTAATGGTCTAGATGCCCTTATTAACCTTAATTCTTTGAATAACACTAAAATGACACAAAAAAGCAGTTTTTCTGCACATTTAACTGCTGTATCTAATGCTACAGAAAATGCAATACTCACCAGTGGATCTAGCAGCCAATCAGTTCATGTGGGAACTTTCAATAGGTGATTTAGATGCCTTCTCTCCACTAACGGCTGAAAGACTACGTGTTTCAAATACTGAAAGTATGGCCACTAGTACAACAATAAGTAATGATGAAATAATGGTGGATTTATCTACAGGATCGCATCAATAAGAAGAAAAATAAGTTATGTCTTACCATAACGTTCCATCTGTGTTGTAGATCTTTGTTCATTCATTACAGATAGGACCTCGATTCCATCCTCGGAACCGATACGGCTGTTTCCCGGCTCGCTCAAGCCAAAAACTCTCAGCTAAGAACCTACCCACAATGCCCCTCTCCTAGATACTCCAGATCGAGTTTGCCCACCCTAGATAAAAGATGTAGTAATAGGAAAAATAGTGGGAGGCTCTGTCTGAGCAAATACCCTAACCAGGAGCTCCTAAAGTCCACTAGGAATCCAGGCAGGGGGAAGGAGGGCGGGAAGTAATGAATGAACAAAGATCTACAACACAGATGGAACGTTATGGTGAGACATAACTTCTTTATCTGATGTTGTAAATCTTTGTTCATTCATTACAGATAGGACCAAGTCCCCAGCTGCTTGAGTCCTGGGTGGTCCTAAGGAAGGATATTCCTGAGCCATAGAACCAAAAGATGTTCGTGCCCTCGAGGCCAAAACCAAATTGAAATGCGATATGAAGGTATGAGGTCTTGCCTAAGTGGCTGCTGCGCATATATCATCCATAGAGGCTCTGGAATGAAAAGCTACATAAGTAGCCATAGATCTGGTAGAATGAGCCTTTATTCTGGAAGGTAAGGGTAGCTTATTCTGTTAGTAGATAAAGGTAATGATGTTTCTAAGCCAAGAGGATAAAGTCAGTTTGGAAACAGGTTTACCCAATCTGGGTCCTGCAAAGGCCACAAACAATTGGTCTGTTTTCCTGAAACATTTAGTCCTGTCCAAATAACAACAAAGCTGCCAGTGCACATCAAGGGTGTGCAAAAGGTACTCTCCTCTATTAGAATGCCTTGGGGAAAAAAACAGCAGATAAATAGATTGGTTAATGAAAAAGCCAGGGCAAGAAAGAAGGGTTAGTATGAAGGGACACCCTATCCGTGTGGAAGATCAAGTAAGGACTCTTGACACTCAAGGCCTGCAGCTCAGATACTCTTCTCACTGAGGTGAGTGCTACTAGAAGTATGGTTTTCCATGACAAAAATTTCAAATCACATGAATCAAAGGGCTTGAAGGGAGAGCCTGTAAGAGACTGAAGCAGAGTCAAGTCCCTGGTTTCTATGGAAGGCTTGACCGGAGGTTTAACATGTAATACTCCCTTCAAAAAGGTCTTGCATAGGTGGTGTGACATAACTGAAGAATTATCAAGACCATTATGAAAATTGGTGATAGCTGCTAAATGTACAGTGATCATTGAAGCTGAGGCTCCTACATGTAGAAGAGTAATCAGGTACTGTAGGATCTTTTGAATAGGCATAGAGAAAGGGTCTAAGTTCTGGTCTTTGGCCCAAAATACAGAACCTAGTCCATTTACTAGAATAAACCTTTCTAGTGGAAGGTTTGTGTGAGGCCAGAAGAATTTCATGGACAGGAGATGGGATGTCAGGCAGCCTGGCAATCATTGGAAGTTGAGGAACCAGGCTGTGAGCTTGAGACTGTGCAGGTTTGAATGAATCAATCCCTGAGGATGGGATAACAGGCCTGGGAATGCTCCAGGATCCACGGGCTGTGAATCAGATGAGGCCATAGAAACAGTAACCAGACTTGACGTGGCCAGTAGGGAGCAATGAGGATTGCTTTGCTTTTCAACCTCTGAGATTTCTGGAGAAATTTTGGAATGAGGGGAAATGGGGGAAGGGCATACAGAAGACACGGGGGCCAATCATTTGTTAGAGCGTCCCTCGGTGGTTCCCCCTGAGGGGGGATCAAGGCAAAATAGCTCCTGCATTTGTAATTCAGGGGGGAAG
Organism: Protopterus annectens; assembly: GCF_019279795.1. Classification (NCBI taxonomy): domain Eukaryota; kingdom Metazoa; phylum Chordata; order Ceratodontiformes; family Protopteridae; genus Protopterus; species Protopterus annectens. The sequence continues at coordinate 1,925,225,329 of NC_056737.1, read as the reverse complement.
CAAACAGGTCGCAGCAAGGCTTGACTCAATGTTGGAAGATCCGAGCTGCTATTACAGGGTTGAGGGAACACTCATGAGGCATCAGGATGTTCCTGCTCAGATTGTCTGCAATAAGGTTGGAACTCCCGGGAATGTGCATTGCTATAAGAAAGTGATTGGAAGCTATCACCCAGTGCCAAATCTTCATGGCTTCCCAACACAGGAGGTAAGATCTGGTTCCACCTTGGTTGTTGATATACCAGACAACTGACATGTTGTCTGACTGAATTGTAATGGTCCCCGCGGGTAGGGATGCATGCAACGCTAAGACAACTGCCCTCAGTTCCAGGATATTTATGTACAAGTTGGCCTCAATGGAGGTCCAGGTGCCTTGGACAGTCTTTTCCTGAAAATGCCCCCCCACCCTAAAACTAAAGTGTCCGTGATCACCGTGGCCGTGGGTTGGGGAAGACAGAATGGTCGACACCAAAGATTCTTTTATGGCTCCATCCACCATATCATTTCTTCCTTGCAACAGTTTGTAAGGCGTATCATGTGGTTGAGTGTGTGGGTTAACAACAACCATTGTGCGGAAAGGAGCCACTGCAAGATTCTCATGTGCAGTCTCGCCAGTGGTACTAAAGTAATGGCAGCTGCCATGGAGCCCAAGAGTTGCAGTACAAGATGTGCTGGTACAAATTTGTGAGGAAGAAGGTCTTGAATGTGGTGTCTTATTTTCAAAAGCCTGTGAGGGGGGAGAGAAGCTTGACAGCATGTTGTGTCAAAGACCACTCCAATAAATTCCAATGTCTTCACTGGGGACATCTGAGATTTGTCTTTGTTGATTGTAATCCCCAAGTGGAGACCGAGACCTTGAATCTAAGTGAGGCTGTGGACTAGGAGATTCCTGGTCAGACTGGTAAGGAGCCAGTCGTCTAGTAGGGAGACACCTGTAATCCTTGTAGTCTAAGATGGGCTACCACAACTGCCATACATTTGGTGAACACCCGGGGGGCTGTCGAGAGACCGAATGGCAGTGGCCTGAACTGGTAGTGATTGGCTCCCAGCCGGAAGCGGAGAAACCTCCGGGAGCGGTGATCCATCTTTATGTGGTAGTACGCATCCTGTAGGTCTATAGAGCACATCCAATTGTCCCTCCCTAGGAAGGGAAGAACGGACTGTACTGTGACCATCTGGAATTTTTGAGGTTTGATAAATTTGTTCAGTAGGCTGAGATCCAGAATTGGTCTTCAGTCCCCTGTCTTTTCTGGCAGTAAAAAGAACCTCGAGTAAAACTGGATCCTGTCTGTTCTGGTGGGACTGGTTGGATGACTCTTTTTCTTAGCAGTTTTTCTATTTCTAAGGCTGCTAATTCCCTCAGATTGGGTGATACATTGGGGATTCATTTGACGGGTCTGGGAGATAAGTCGAAAGGTATTTGGTAGCCTCTGGATATTCTTCTCTGCACCCAAACATCTGTAGTAATAAGATGCCAGACTGGTAGATGCAGAGAAAAACAACCCCCGACTGATTCCAGAGGAAAGCAATCGGGCCGCTGCTCAGGAGCGCTGGTAGGGTCTGCTGGAAAAAGAATCTCTGGCTCCCTGGTTATGCGGACCCCCTCTACCCTGAAAAGGGGCATCTTCCATATAAGTTGTCCCCTTTGCCCCGGGGGGGGATTGTTCACCTTGAGTGTCACGAAAGGATCCTTGGGATTTCTTGAACCATATATTTCCTCCCTTCTGGTTCCTGGAGTAGGATCTCTGGGGGTTGGAAAAGTGTATGCCCACAGCAGACAAGGTCTTTCCGTCTTTCTCACTATGTGCAAGTGTGTCACGTACCTTGGGTCCAAAAAGTGCAGATTCTTCGACAGGTGCATTGATGAAGGAAGACTTAAAGGGGTCTACAAAGTCACACAACTGCATCCAAGCATTACGTTTCATGACAACACCAGATGTGGCAGCTCAAGCTGCCCCCTCGGTGGTGTAAGTTATCAAATGCATTGAGGAGTTTGAGGTGGATTCAAGGGTAGCTAGCTGTGAAGTGACCACGCACCTCATCAGGCAGTACCCCCACCAAAGAGGAAGACATTTCAGAAATTAGGTCTCTTTGGAGGCGAGTAAAGTGTGCCAGATAATTCAGTGACCGAATGGCAAAGGTCACCGAAGCATAGGTCCACTTCCCTAGTCTGTCCATGGTCCAGGACTCCCTGTTTGGAGGATGGACAGTGGAACTATCTTCTGCCAGTTCCCTTTTGGTGGCCGCCGCCATGACCATAGAATCAAGTGTCAGCTGCTTGGACCAGTGGGGCTGGATTTCAGGTGTAGATAAAATTTTGTCCCGCCTCCGGCGGACAAGTTCTAGATTGTCCGTGGCCTTCCAGGCATGCTGCACAATTAGTTTAACAAGATCATCTGCTGGTGGGGTCACCCAGGAAGTAGATAGCCAAAAACGGAAGGCCTGCAGAAACACTGATTCCTCAGAAGAAGGGTTAGAGGACTTCCATTGCCCCCACTGTTTGAGGATTTCGAGAATGTCTCTGAATGAAATGTCATTTGGGGGAGAATGTGGGGACCCTTCCACCTCATCACAATCAGTGTCTTTTGTGTTAGATTCCTCCAGGGAGTCAAGGTGCTTTCTCTTGCACCGTTTCTTCCAGGGTGGCTCTCCAGTGGGATCTTCTGAGGAGGACTCCAAAGAAGGGGTTCCCTTCACAGGGGGGTTCTTGTGACTCCTGGGCCCAAGGACCCGACATAGCAGATTGGGAGAGGTGCATGCTAGGGGAGGTTTCCGATACTGGTGTCCTAGGTGCTGGCTGTGAGCCTTTGGAGTGAAGGACCCTTTCCATCACCTGTACAGTAGGCCCACTCGAGCCCACCTCCAGTTGAGGGTTTCTGAGAGAACTGGAAGCCATCAGAATCATGGACATAGATGGTGCCACCTAGAAAATAGGCACCAGATTAGGTACCAAGTTATGCATGGTCCAAGCACCACACTGAGAAAGCATTTGCTCCACTGTAGCCGATGCAGCAAGGGTGGTCAGTGTCGACAGGGGAGACACTGTTGTCGTAGCCGAGACAGTATGTACTGAAGCGGATGCTGGAGGAGGATAAGCAGGGGAAGATGAGGTTAAAGATTCCGAGCCAGGAGGGACGGAAGGTCTAGCTGGAATGGGCAATGCCCTAGCTGCCAGAAGCTGGTCCACAACCTGCACTAGGTCTAGTTCAGAAAAACTCCTAGTGGATCTAAAGGAGGCTGCTGAAGGGGGATCAGGTCTTTCTAGAAAGGGGCTAAGCCTCCGCCCCAAGAAAGGGTCATAAGTTGGAGAATATCTTGTCCTTGGCAAGTATTCAAATTTTGGAGCCAATGGAGCTGAAGAAACTGTTGGCACCATGGCCGGGGATGGTGCCAAGGCATGAACAGTCATCGGAGCTCATGGAGCTGAGGAAACTGTCGGCACCATGGACAGGGATGGTGCCGAGTTATGTACAGTCATCGGAGCCCATGGAGCCAAGTAAACTGTCGGCACCGTGGACAGGGATGGAGCCAAGGCATGTACAGTCATTGGTGAAGATGTGGGAACCAAGGACGGCACCCAAGTCAGTGGTGCCGTGGTTGGAACCGAAATAGGAGTAAATACCATGGTCGGCACCGAGGGAGAGGACACAGATCCTCGTGCCAAAGAGGTCTGCACCGAGGGTGCTGGAAAAGCATGGAGCCGACTCAGTTCCGTAACTGATGGAGATGCAGGAACCGAGTGACTCCGTTTTTCCTTATGTTTTTTGGTCTTTGGAGGGGGTGAGACCTCCGACACAGATAGAGCCTCCGAAAAAGGTGTCCTGAGTAAACCTTTTAAGATAAGTTTATTTTTACTTCTGCTAGTGTACAATTACTAAAACTAGAACAAATTTCACAGTCAGCTCTAATATGATCCATGCCCAAACAGTAGCCACAACAAGCATATGTATCCGAGTTAGGCATCTTCACTTGTCACACTGTTTAAACCCAAACTTAGCTTTGTCTGACATAATAAGGCCAAAACAAGGGACAGAATACCAGATATGGTATTTAAAAAATACCACAAGTGGTAAGGAAGGGCCTGTCAAAGGGAGAAGAGAGGGACAGTACCAAAAATGGTAAAATTTAAATTACCAAGGAAAAGGGTAGGGAATAGAACTAGGTTATATGTGGCAGTGAGAAAAGGTTAACTTGACTAAAAAGTAAAGAATTTTGAAGAAAAATTGTCTTAAAAATAGCAACTTTCTACTTAGCTTTGAGGGAGATGGCTAGCACATCTGACTAGGAATGCGGCAAACAAGATCTGGAGTATCTAGGAGAGGGGCATTGTGGGTAGGTTCTTAGCTGAGAGTTTTTGGCTTGCGCGAGCTGGGAAACGGCCGTATCAGTTCCGTGGATGGAACCGAGGTCCTATCTGTAATGAATGAACAAAGATTTACAACATCAGATCATTGCTTAAATGAACGAGTTGTGTGACTGAAAATGTCTTTTTTAGCCCAGACACCTTGTACTGCACAATGAACACTACAGCTAAAACTTCCACTTCAGATTCCAGCTCAAGAGAGGTCCGGAAGCAGTACAAGAGGGAGAAGCAGGAACAGCAATAGAAGAGACAGAGGACTAACCACACAGACACAGATGGGGATCACAACCTTCACGAAGGTAGGACCAACAACCAGAAGCCAAGTAGTAGTAAAGCAATAAATTTTAGTAGCTCCAGTATTGTTTTAAATCCTAGTAGTTATTACACTGTTTTAAATTTGTCTGCTAATATTTTTACTGATGTTGAGCTACAGTTACTGAGCAAAGGCCTGACTTATATTCTAGCAAAAGATGAGAATCTTAATGATGCCCTATCAGATCTCAGTTTTTTTGTAAGGAACTTAGAATTAAAAAATATGTATAAGAATGATGAAAGTAACTATGATTTACAGCTCAAATGTAGTAGTACTTTTATACCTAATGGTACATCATGCACTAAAGTGTTTTATAAAATGTGTGAAAATGAATTGTATGAATTGTTTTTTAAGAAAAGTGGTTAAAAAAATATAATTTAACATATGAGGAAAGAAATGCATTAAATGGGTTATTAGCCAGAAAGGATATAGTAATTAAACAAGCAGACAAAGGAGGAAGAGTAGTAATTATGAATACTGATGACTATACTAACTGGATGTTACAAGTGCTGCAGGATAAAAATACATTTAAGACTATTAATCATTTACAGGTATTGTTTATAAAGTAAAGACTTACTTATATGATTTACTAATGGAGTGCTCCACTACACCGGAGCTATATAATTATCTGTATTTGACACACCCAGTGATTCTTAATATTTATAGTCTCCCAAAAATTCAGAAAGATATTATTAATCCACCAATGAGACCTATTGTATCAGGAAAAAGATGGATTACTACTGCTTTATCAAAATGTTTAGAGAAAGATCTACATGTCATGTTACATTATAGTAAAAGTTTTATTTTTAACATCCCTATATACTTGGTCAAAACCACCAATGCCCTGGCTAAACATATCATGACGAATGGTGTACAACATAGTTTTAAATTTCATGTTTTATTATGAGTTACACTGGGGAATAGAGGTGGTCACCTTGTGAATAAGACAGAAACTGAGGAGTATAAATGGATTAATTATTTCTGGGCTGATCACCCACCAGGATTAAATATTACGAATAGTCTAAAACCATTATTAAAAAAGAAACATTCCTATGTGACCTAATATTAAATAGGTGGCATGTGTAAAGAGTTTACAGTGGATATTTTTGTTGAAATATTTTTTTGCAGCACATAAAGTTTTTACTACTTTTTTGTATAATTTTGTATATTTTTGTATATATTAATTGTATGACTTTAGGTATATCATGTGATTAACTATGTTACTTTTATTGACTGGCTTGTGATATATATTAATGTGCTACAGCTTGTCTGTTTTTAGATAACACTGAAGAAGAGTCAGTTGACTTGAAAGCTTTGTTTTATAATAAATTGATAATTTTGGACATTGTTTTTTCTGTTTATCTTGATTTGTTATCTTTGGTCCATTTTTGGCTGTTTTTTCATAAGACTGTGGTTTTCTGGCAAACTGATGGCAAATAAAGACTGAAGTTAGAAAATGACAGACATTTGAGTTTCAGACTTCATACCCTTCAGAAAATTCATGCTAATGCAAAACCTGTTATTCTATCAACTTTCTAAGTTTGTAAGAGCGATATTTAAACATTGTCCATATTTTTAGGCCTTTGTCCCACTTTTATTTATGGTTTTGTCCAGATTTCTTGCTCTAAAAGGTTGAGAGGTATGATGAGCTGTGGTTAGTGCTTTATCCCTCTATACCACTGGAATGGCTTATGGCACTGCATTGTTATACTATATCTTTGACATGGTCTAGGGGCTGTAGAAAGTGTCATAAGTCATTGTTTGTAGTACATCACCTGCAGCATGCAAAAGTGGAAACCATTATGAGTGGCCTGCTAACTACATTCCTAGAACCAAACAAGTAAAAAAATCATATAAAATATGATGCAAAAATCTGGACATTCTGCAAGAATATGTACAGTTGAGATGTATGCAGCCCAGCTTACCTGGGTTCAGTTAGTGGCTTGGTTGGCTAATGGAGAGGCAAGAAGGGATGGTCACACCCATTCGAGTGGAGTAGAGAATAATCACCAATAATGCTCGCTAAGGGGAGGCATGGTCCAAAGAGGGGAGTTGCCCTTGGACACAACCAGTGAGCATAGGGATGTAGGGAAAATGAAAGATGGGTAGGGCATATAAAATAAATTCCCCCAACCAGATGGAATCACAGATATCCAAGCCCCATCATGCCCTTAAGATGCATGACTAACCCAGCAACACTGGAGCAAGTCAAGAGGTTAGAAGGATGCTGGTAGCCTCACCATGTACATGGGGCACTGGGGGCTGGTCCTGTATAAATTAGGTCTGAGGGTGAAAAAACACTGCACTGTCACAGACATGTAACATCATCAAACATATGTTCAGAGTTCTGAAAGCTTGCTTCTGTTACTTGGATACATCTGGTGATACACTGCAGTATGCTCCACAGAACAGCAAGATGCTTGCTGCCTGTGCAATGGCATATAATATGGTGTTGCAACAGCCGATACAATGTGGGTACACTATAGTACTCTCAACTTACCTGTGGCAGCAGCATAGAAGGAGTTGTATAAATAATCATCAGGGGACCAGGCTGTAGCAGTACCTTATGTGAGGCAGAGGTTGGTAAAATACATCATGGCATTGGCAAAGTGGTAGAATCTAGTCCACATTTATGAGTCATGAAAATGACCACACAGAATATAACTGATGCAGCAAGGCAAGAACACATCCAGACTAGCCATGACTGGTCATGACAGTACCATGGCTACAGAGACCAGAGGGGTGGGCAGGGTATAGTCATCATTATTTGCTCACATGGTGTGTGGCACTATGACAATAGACAGCAGTGCTAATATAAGTGGAAGGTTACAGGAGGTAGATATGGTACCTATGCACATAGGTAGCAGTTAAGGGAAGTTAGGGTCATATCCTCCGGAAATGGAATGGTAACTGAGTGCATCATGTGATGCAATAATGTCAAGACTAGAGGCATCCTGTCCACAGGATAGCATACCACATCAGCAGTGAGTGAATGGGAATCCTACTGTGATTCCCCATGTGATATAGCAACAGAATGTTAACATCCATGACTTTGTGAACATGTATGGATAGCTTTTGCTTATGAAAGGGAATACAAGAGAATGTGATGGCACTGGAATATGGTACCCAGAGTGGCTTAACTACTGGTGTGTACCTATAGTGAAACCACACTGTCCATGCCCAGGGATCAAGGACAGTATGGACTATGAAACTGTATCTGGAGTGATATGTGCCATCTGTGTAAACCGGTAGTGTGATCATGCAATCATGCAATATGCATCTGTCTTCTAGCATGGCCACAATGGCCAGTTGACCACATCTTTTTTATTGAACCACTGGCTGCCAAATGGACTACTGTTGCCCTAAATAGCCACATCTGCTCCAGATCCCTCTATGCCATCTCTGTCATCATGCACTGCAGGATGCCCTCCTATTCCCAAAGCAGTTATACTTCCTCTTGCGGGACACAGATTATGCTCAGCAACTTTGACATGGTGTGAGTAATGGCCACCTGTGCCTGGATCACTGACCTGCACATACTCTGACTGAAGTCAAGGGAGGTCAAGGAGTGTCTTGGAGGCATGGCAGCATTGGCCACCTACATGCCAAATCTATATACTAGGTTTGCTTACCTCAGAGACAGTGCAGCCTTCTAATGCTATCTTTGGTGGTGACACCCATGTAGTCTAGGTGGGGCCAACATGGATAGGATGCCCAGCAATGATCACAGGAGATGTTGGTTCACCTTGTCCCTCCCCCATCATCTCAGCTATGGGTGATTTGAGTGTACCCATCACTGTTAGTGATGCTGACAGTGCTGGTGTGTCATCAGACTGTGTCTGCTGCATGGTGCCATCATCATCAGCCATCTATAACCCATAAATATCAAGCATGTTATGAAATGTTGTGTTGGAACCTCTACCAGAAGTATTGCATCTGTATGACTCCCATCATCATGTGGCATGTAGACTGTAGGATACCAACTGTATAAATAGCACCTAGGCACATATGCACCCTCTAGTGCTGGCTATCACTGTTGCAACCCTAATGTCCCTGGATGATAGCCATGCATGTGTGTTTGCTTGCGTAAACCATTCACAGTTGCAAATCAGTGCAATATCATGTGCTATATTACTAACCTGTTACATCCACTAAAGACTCGTGGGCAGTTGTCTTCAGCGCAGCTCCTGCATCAAAGCCCCTTTGAGATATAAAGATTCTCTTACCTTTCCTGTGAGGGTTACCTGGAATTCTGCCACCTCCTTAAGACATCCCTGTGTTGATAGTCCACCACCAGTTTGTAATCCTCTCTGGTAGATTCCTGTGCCTTGGGCTTAGCATGCAGTAATGTATCTGTGACCCTGGAATGCACCTATATTACGGTAGCTCACTGCACTGATGCCCTGCACTGGTTCCTACCACACTTGATCACAGAAAGCCTTGTTTGCATTCCTGTTCTGAGAGATATGTATGCTGTGTGTGCTTAGGGCCTGTAGTAGCACCTCTAATCCCTGTGTGGTGAACTTTTCTAGTCATTGCCATTCCTTCAGTCCCATGACATGACATATACACCTTTGGGTTACATATGTGTATCAATGTGTGTCTACGACTGTCCATGCCAGTTCATATGTCTCAGTCCTATACTTAGGCTCTCTGTGGCTACAACCCAGTATGCTACTATTGTCTCATCATTCCAACACTATGCCACAGTGTGACAGCAGTAGGCATATTAGAAATGCTTGCTGTGTGTTGGACCTGTGCTGACAGCATAGACTACCATGTATACATAAGACATCATATTCCCTGTAGCATTTCATTCAGTTCATGTACAGTATGCTGTAGAGTTTGCTGATGTGAACCATGTACAGCAGGAAAGTAACCCAGCCATATGGTGTTCCTTGTGCCCTGCCATGTTAAACCCCCTTCAGCAGGACTGCAGCCTGGCCTCACCATGTTCCATGTCTCCTGTCAGGATGAGAACTCACATCAGGAGTGTAACTATCTTGCCTTGTTCCCCCAGCCTGTCAGGTCAAGTCACCCCCTGCAGGACTGCAACCTGCCATGCCATGTCTCCTGTGCCTTGCCAGGCTGTCCCCACCCCTAGCATGTCAGTTCCACTTCAAGCCCTGTGCTGTGTTACACCACTCATTCCCCTGCTTATTTACCATTCCTGTTGTCATCTATTATCACTTTCTATTTTCCCGTGTGTTCCTCTCCTTGTTCTTCCCATAGTTCTGAACCTTCCATTTCAAACATGTGGAACACTACCTCTAACAAATGGGAAAAATATGGACCACATAACAACAGCTTACTAACAGCTTTAGCAAGATAGCTCATAAGATGGTTATATGTGTTAGTTTATACCTCTAAAATGTTGTTTTGATTGAGTAATATGATTTAGCATTATTTACCAGGGATATTAATTTAAAAAAAAATCGTATCGTAAAATATGTCACAGAGGCTTTCAATGTGGAACTGCAAGGAACAAGGACGTTTTAAGACTCAAAATGAGGAATGCTCCAGGTAATGAGGTTCACGTGAGAGTTATAGGCTCTTCACCATCTCTGATTGTACAATTTTCAATTTCTTTCTCATTTATTTGATGAAATAACTTGGCACTTTACTGTGGTGCCCTTGCATGGATTGCCCTCAGTGCCTGTGTTACAATTACAAGGAGTTTGGACGAAAGTTCAGGCACAGTGGCAGGAACACCACCTCTCTGACACTTTCCCTTGGGTCACATGATGACAGGTAGCCATGGTCATTGAAGCAATGATATGGGAGCTTGTCTTTGGCATGATCGCATGTTGCCACTTATGCATACCTAATAGACATCAGACTGTTGTTCTTCTTTTGGCTTTTCCCAGTTAGGGGTCACCACAGCGGAACTCCAGTCTGCTAATGATTGGCAGTAGATTTTTATGGTGCCAAGGTGCCAGCCCGACACCCAACCTTCAACGAAGGCATCCCCATTCACACATGTCTTTCAAACGCCACTCGACCGCGGGGAGGACATGCAGACTCCACACAGAAGGCGCTCCAGCCGAGAATCAAATGGGAGAACCTCTTGCTGTGAGGCGACAACGCTACCACTGCACCACCACATCAGACTGCATTGTATTAAATTCTTCCTGCTATTTAGAGCTTCTTTCTGAACCCCCCCAATATTTTGCTTAATGGCAAAAAGAGAGTTTGCCTGAAATAAATATAAATATAGTTTCAATAAGAACATGAGTAAGTAAAAAGATAAGTATATAATGTAAATATGTTCAGAATAATGAAACAACTGTAAGCTTTACTCTTTCTTCGGTAATTACCGCAGGGCATAGGCTCTTGTACATCTAGTTAAACTACCAGGAGACGTAGTTTTTTTTTTATTGTATATAGTAGACACCTCATCACTCTGTTACTTTTATGTATGAATTCTGTATTTTTATGTATCTATTTTTGTACTTTTCTCTGCTATGTGAATATTGCTTAATTTGGTTTAATTTTCTGTGTTAAGGAAACACTGTAATCATTACTGTAAATTTTTTCTGTATTGTCTGGACTCTGGAGCTTTTCTCCTTGGGTCACCACTCAAAACAGGCCACATGGCTCAGCTGGACTAACCTGCTTAACAAATGGCAAATAAATAAATAAATACGTTTTGTACCATCCTAAAGGGAGCATCTCAGGTGTGCTGCACTGCAATTTTGCTGCACTGCAGTGCCAGTACTGAAAATAAATCTAAGCACCTAGTCTGAAAACAGGGCTCACACTATCTTTCGATTTTTCTACATCAGAGGGGATTGTGCTACCTGTTAATGTCCGAAGTGCGACTGCTATGGAAACTTACCAAAATTAAAAAAAAAATCGTATTTGCATAATCTTGTTTCATACCAAGGGTGTAGCTAGGCATACTCAGTGTACTCAACTGAGTACATTTTCTCACAAAAACTGTTTAATTTAGTGTATACTATATACACAATCAAAGCATGCTTACCTGATTGGAATGCATCTGCAAACATAGCTTTTTATAGTTATAAATGGAAACAGATGGCAATAAATGTACCTCACCGAAGTTTATTACGGGTAGCATTTTGAGGGTTGAGTATGTTGTTTTTAAATGATTTGTGGATGGTGATGGGAAACAGGATGAGGTCTGAGTACAACGTGTGCATTTTGGGCTACAGCCCTGTTTTATACAATATCAAACTATTTAATACAGAATAATCGTGTAATGCAACTATCAGAGGAAACTTAAGGACACACTTTGGTCCTGAAATATCAGAACTTTCCCGTTTTTTACTACATGGCTGTCCCCAATAGGGACTGCTAACATATCTCTCAACTGTCCAGAGTTATACTGAATGTCGAGATTTTTGCCTCATAATTTTTTATTTTTTCCTCATTAAATGTTGGTTTTCTGGCAAATCATTGGCATTCCCTTACGAAATGAAGTCAGAAAATAATACAGTTTCAAACTTCATGCTCTTCAGAAAATAATGTAAAACCTATTATTCTATCAACTTTCTAATTTTGTAAGAGCAATATTTCAAAAATGTCCCTATTTTTGGGCCTTTGTCAACCCCCCTATTATTTACGGTTTTGTCCAGATTTATTGCTCTAACAGCTTGAGAGGTGTGACTGCAAAAATAGGTCATGTTGGTAACTACAGTAAGCAGATCAATTTTACGCGATAAAAAGACTTCAACTCCCAATAAATGTCCAAGGTGTTGCTGCCTGTTAGGGTAATCCGGCAGTTTCGATGTAATTCTGAAGAAGATAGTTATGCGAATTGGCGGATACCTGTTATGCCGAAAACAGGAGTGAAACCCAGATCTACTTGAGGTCAATAATTTGTTGTTCTTAGCCTGCCGGTGTCCGTTATAATGACCCGTTCTAACTGTAAATGATGATAGTCCTTGGGGCTGGAATGAAAGGATAACTAGCGGAATTACTCCCTTTGGTCAGGAAAGGGTGCTTGGTAGTAGTCTACCTCGAATTCCATATAAGGCAAAAGGGGCGGGGCCACTGCCAGGAACCGCTGAAACGCTAGTTTGGTGAGCTGTAAATGTGGTTAGTCAGCTGGGGCTCTGGCAAGTCATTCATAACCCATGTAAAACTACTGTGGAAGAAAATTAATGCCAGATGAAAGACATAAAAAGCGATACTTGCATTAGGGAGAGAGGAGCGCTGAGCCGGTATTTGACATTGGATGAGTAAGGAAGAGACCCTACTGCTGAAGGTGAGAGCGCATTCCATCACCCTTCATACATCACCTGCACTCTAATGCCTAAGGTTAAGGTAACGGTACGTAACTTGCAACAGTAAGGTTCGACGAAATAGGACATAAAACGTTACACAAAACGCTGCTTCGTATTTGCAAGGGGACTGGAAGCACGCTGCATTTGGAAAAGAGGCTTACCACCCAAAGAAAGAAAAAAATGTATACCTTTTTATAATCTTTAGCAAGGGCAATTGCCTTAGGAGGCCGTGCTTTCCTGAGTGAGGAAAGTGTCTTTATGAGTAAAGGGTCAGCGGTGAAGAATCCCCTCAATGCAGTCATGCGTTTGCTTTGGCCGGAAGGGAGAGTCAACGTATGACATTAGGCATTGCTGCTAGCCTGTTACTGAGCGCTGTCTGGATTGGACAGGTAACTGTGTTTGTACACCGGCAGTTTGAAATACTGTATGTGATATTTCAAATATCCGTTTCATTGTAGGGAATATACTTGGATATTTATTAAATACACTGTGGCTAGGCTAGCTTATTCCGCAGTGGAACGGAAAACTGACACGCTGCTATACTAGGAGCTCTGAGGGATATATTTTATAGGATATAAAAGGATTACGGAACGGACTTGGCTACTTTTCGGTGACCACTGCAGCGGCATTTTCGTGGAGGTGCTGAGAACGGGCATCTCTCCATTATCTTCCCACCAGTGCGG